>NC_048599.1:108630516-108940516 GCF_003668045.3 Cricetulus griseus
TCAGGTGTGTATCCTCAAATTAAACTTGGTTTTGCTTTAATGTTGTCTCCATTGGCTATTAAAAGGAAGATTTTTTTTTTTGCTCTGTGTAAGAACTTAAACATATACTGATTTCTTTCTTTTTAGATGTTTTGGAATTTGAATTAACTTAGGTCTAAATTGGTTTTGTTCCTGCCACTTATATGATTATATTCTTCTGTGTAAATTAACGTTAATCACTCTATGTCCTTTTTTCTATTCCTCTTAGCCCTGCCTTCCCTGCTGTCCCTGCAATATCCAAGAGTTCCATATTTTGTTCATATACTGTGCACAGTAGTTATCTTTCCATATTTTCTATCCAGATGTTGATACACAAACTCATTAAAGAACTCAGGAGATCAAGGATTTTCAGTTCGGGACTATGTGGCCTGTTGTATGATAATTTAATGGCATTATGATGCTCCCAAGACTAATAACAAAGTTCTCTTTGAATTAGAGGGTTGAGCTAGCTGCTAGCTGGCAAAATCATGGAGGTTTCGGGGGACTGAGGACAGATAGAGAAACAGGAAGTAGTAGGATGGGGCTTAGAGAGGGCCTTGATGCTTTGGGATCAAGAAAAGAGAGAGGGGGTGTGGTCACTGGTTGCTTCTCTGCTGCTTCTCTCATGATTCACTTTCTTACCCTAATATCTGACTTTTTATTGGTAAAGGATGATTAAGTAAATGCTTCATCTGGTTCCCAATATGGAACACCAAAAGTACCAGGATTTTTCTTTTGGGCCACCAGCCAGCTCCCAGATCACGGCACAGAGACTTATTAATAGTTTTGAATGCTCTTTTAACTTAAATTAACTCTTTTCTTTTTAATCTACCTTTGCCTCCAGGCTTTTTACCTTTTATTACTTTCTTGCTGTTTCTACATCTGGCTATCTGATGGCTGCCTGGCTTCTGGACCCTAGTGTCTCTCTCTTTCTTCCCTCCTCTTTCTTCTCTCTTTCCTCCTCTTCAAACCTATTGTTTCTCCTATTCTATTCTTTCTGCATTTTGGACTTATCTGTCTCTCTTCTACCTAGCTACTGGCTGTTCAGCTCTTTATTGGACCAATCAGGTGCCTTAGGCAGGCAAGGTGAAACAGATGCAACACATCTGTACATCATTAAACAAATGCAGCATAAACAAAAGTAACACATCTTTACACAGTTAAAGTAATATTCTGCAGCATTAACAAATGTAACACATCTTTGCATAGTTAAAATAATATTTCAAAACTGCACCCAGAAAGAAATAGATGGTATTCAGGGTCACAATGGATATGTCATATCACAGAGCGGGAAAGAATGTTTAATTCAAGTTTATCTTTGAATCCAAGTTATACTGAACCTCATAATCTTTCAAACTGTACATGGTGCATGTGAGAGCCTCAGAAAGTCAAGTGAAATCTTCCCAGAGATTGTAATCTTAAACAGCTTAGGAATGTAGCCTAGACGTTTTCTGGAATGAATATGTGTGGTAGAAATATACTAACTTTACATAAACACAAACATATACATGCATACATATGTATACATCAGCATATCCACTCAAAAACATATGCCCAGACACACACACCCTTTCCACTTGTAAAAATTCTTATTTAGTATTCTCTTCAACAAGTTTATTCGGGAACCTAGTCCAAGATGTATGCAGCTATAATTCTGTTAGGCAAAATATTAATTGGTAGTTGTAATATTTTATCCACTTTTGTAAATAAATTCATACATCATCTGTTCTGAGCCCCTCAGACATATGATAAGGTAGGTTTTCTTGATACAATCATTTTTGAGAGGGAAAATAAAATCAAGACCTTGAGGTACCAGATCCACTTTTCTTTCTTCTGTTCTACAGAACAAGACATAGCAGTGTGAGTACTTTCAGTCACCACATGATCCAGGAATCCTGAGAATATACCTAAAGAAATTGAAATTGCTATTTCAAAGTAATTTTTGCATGGCTACTTCATTGTTTTTCACAGGAGCCACACTATGGGTCAGCTTAGGCATTGTTCAATGGGAGCTTATCAGGGCAAGCCGAATCATACCACTTCTCTTAGGCATGGTTCTGGAAGTCCGACTTTCTCAAATAAAGTGACTCTATAATTTTTCCTTATTTTTTATATCAAGTGAAATCAAAAGAAGTACCATATCGAAAAGCTGTCAAAATTCTGTTGAAACTGTCTCACTTGGGAATGTATGAGAAGTAGAACAGGTGTCAATCTTCTATGTGATATTTGCTAAAAATAGTATCACAGTGTTGGAAAGGAAGGTAGCAAAAACAGTAAAGGTGCTCTGGTTTCAAATGTCTTCTTTCTGATGATATTGTTAGAAATAACTTTGTATTAGCCAATACAATTAGGACAGAAAAGGCATTGGTTTATCCTTTCAATTTACTAAACATTGTCCTCTTAGTAGCCAACCCTTGCACACCCATAGAACTTCTCTAACTTGGGTTTAGGGACAATTTAGCCAATCAGAAGAATGCTACTATTATGTTAGTCCTGGTCAGAAAACAGAAGATTCTCTCTAACTGGTAGAACGAAACAATACATACTTGGGTTTATCTTCCCAGCACACAATTTTCCTCATTTCATGGCTCCAGTTTTCTGTCTTTGGCAGATGGTCTGGGCCGGTGGGATCTGAACACCTGCCCTCCTGCCCAGCTCTAGCCATTTGCTTAGATCTGGTTCTTTGTGTGTGTGTACATACCAACTCCAATTCTTAGAAAACAAATTTTCCTTTTTCTCCTCCACCCTTTGTCTGTTTCTATTAAATGCCTCAGCTAAATTTACAAGTGAAATTGTAAATTGAAAGGGCCTAGACTGCCCCTTTCAAAGAAAAAGTCTGGGAATTTGTAGTATCAAGTGTGGAGGAAAAGTTACTGCTGCAATATTAAATGGAATCTACCCGTGTTTAAAAGCGGATCCATTTCATGATGTAACTTAAAGAAAAATAAAGGAAAGGTATTGCAAAGTGATGTTCACATTAGCATTGTTTAAAACAGCATGTCTGTCCTTTGATTAAGTAGATGTTAGAGTATCTGTGGCCGTTCACAATTAAAGGTTCTTAGGTTAATAACAGGGGAATAAACTTGAGGTAATTTAAACCAATCAAATTAGGTAACTATAAATAGCATATGGTATCATTATTGGAAAAGCATATTTCATATGCTTCAATATATACAGGAAGTTTCATAAATGATTGTTCATATCTATTAACTCTGCAGAATGTGCTTAGGAAAAAAGAATGTGGAATGTTAATTCATACTCCAAGAGCCACCACAGTGAACTGATTTTCAAATGGTTACTTAAAGAGTAGATAACGAGTTGGTGTTTCTGAATGGAGTAGAGCTGCCTAGGGAATGATGAAAAGGGCAGAATGGTTGAATTCCATGTTCTGGGTACAGAAAAAAATGTAGGTAGCCTTAAAAACATTAGGTCATATGGGGTATAAAATCAGAAAGGCAGTCTATTTAGGAAGAGAAAGGAGACAAAATGAGGGGGGAGCTGTAAGCAGAGTAGAACAGTAAAGGGAGGGCAAATAAGAGCAAAGTCTTGTGACATTTGTGTATTAAAATGTCATAATAAAAACCACTGCTTTGCATGTCAACTTAGAATTTAATATAAAAAAAGAGCTCAGGGGAGCTGTGAAAGTACTGGTTAGTGGTATTTGGTATCCACCAGAGAAGACTGTGGGTATGGATATCCACCAAAGAAAAGTCCGGGTGTGGGTTATCCCCCAGACAAGGCTACTTTGACAAGGGTTTAAGCCAATAGAAAGTCTTTATTAGCCTGCCAGAGACTACACTGGGTGTTTGTGACTCCATTGTAGTCCTGAACCTTTCTCGGGATGAGCTTTTAATCACAAAACCACCTCCTGAGTTGACAAGAACAGTTAGCCAGAGGTAGAACTACAGAAGCCAAAAAGCAAAGTTAGTACATTTAGGGACTTTCCTAGAAGTATAAACTTTGATGGATTCGGTCTTTGTCTGTTTTATCAGGTGGCACTGCCTATATGCTGAGTTTTATGACCTAAATTAGTGGTTTTCAACCCAGGGATAGTCAAACAATCCTTCAACAGAGGCAACCTGAAACCATTCTTCAATTCAGATATTTACATTATGATTCATAACATCAGCAAGATTGTAGTTAGGAAGTATCAATGAAAATAATTTCATGGCTGAGGGTCACCACAACATGAGGAACTGTGTTAAAGGGTGGTAAAGAGGGAGGTAAAGAACCACTAGTCTAAATGATACTTCCATCATGTCATCAGCTGTGCTAAGATCTGTTACAACGGTACTCTACAGAAACATGGTTAAACAACAGTGTCTAGAGGATTCACACCTATGGGGCATCTTGCCAAAATGTACATTTGGATCTGGTGATCGTGGGTAAAAAGACATGGTCCACAATTTCAGCAAGCTCCTCAAAGATGGAGAAGCTGTTGGTTCACTGCCAGGCTCTTAGAAGAAGCAAGCCATTAAAGCTCAGAAAATATTATGTTCTCATGTGATCTGTGTCTTCACAAATACCCAGCAGAGACAGAAGGCATGTATGTTTTCAAAAGTGAAGTGAGAAAAGGAAAAACACAGCATTCAATATTGGAAACACGAAGCTTTAGCAGAACACGCTCATTGTCAAACTCTCATGATCAGCAATTCTGCTCTTTTAGTTTTCTTAAACAGATTTAGAGTTCTGGATAGTGAGGCACTGACAGACTGAGAGGTACTTCTCTGTTCCATTTTCCTATGTAACTTAGTTGATGTGTTGACTAGGTGAGAGGATTTCCAAACATAGTCATATCTTTTCACATGCTGTAGAAGATCTGAGACTCCAAGCCAAATACGAAGAGGTGCCATTTGCCATTTTCCAACTGGCCACATGCCCCACATCACATTTGACAGCTCTCTGGCGGCAGGTCTGTCTTGTACCTAAAAACCTCCTTGGCTTGGCCACAGGTGTTTCTTCCATGGCATCTGAGTAAGTGCAATGTGACGTCATCCAGACTAGTGAGGTACAGCTGTATCATCTTCTGCTTTGCCCTTGAACTTGGATCCTGGAGACATGTCAACTTCGTAGCAATAATGTGTCACTGAAGATAGATTCCTATAAAACAAGAGTGTCATGGCCCTGTGATAATATTATTACTTTGAAGAGAGGTTGTTAGTTTCCACACTACATTTTATCTCTTCCTTCGCCAAAATGATCAAGACTTCTGAGTTTTGGCTTTCTAATCTGGGAAATCATGGTGATAATATCAATGTCATGAAATTTATGTGAGGTTTCAAGTTCCTGGTATATATTAAGTTTTAGCAATAATTCCCATTCCTCTGAGATCATTGCCAAATTTGACCTGAAAAAAGATATATTTAAATACCCATATCTTTGTTTCTGAGAACCTGTCTTATTCTAGAATGGTACCAAGTATCAAGGTGCTAAGTAGAATCATTTATCATGCAGATTTTATCTCTATGAACAATGTTAAACTGGTGAATGCTTTTTATAATAATTAAAATTGTTTTTTAGATTATAATTGTGTGAACCCTTTCCTTTACTTTCTCCAACTCCTTCCATGTACCCCTCTTTGCTCTCTCTCAAATTTGTGCTATCTTTTTTCTTTAATTGTATATATGTGTGTATACAATATATAATATATGTGTGTATAATGTATATATAAAACATAAATAACAAGAGTGTCATACCTTATGATAATATTACTACTTTGAAGGTAGGTTGTTAGATTCCAAGCTACATTCATTTTGTCTCCTGCTTGGCTTCTAATCAAGACTTCTGAGCCTTGGTTTTCCCATCTATGAAATCATGGTGACAATATCATATATATCATATATATCAATATATATGTATATGTATATATATTTCATACTATATATGCATATATATAGTATGTGTATGTGTATATGTATGTATACATGAGTACAACTTGCTCAGTCCATATAATGTTACCTGTGTGCATATAATGCTAGGTCTGACCACTTAGTAGAAGATAACCAAATGGGGAGCTCTTTCCTGGAAAAGACCATTTATCCATCCCTCATTATTTCCCTGTTGTCCATAGTTCTTTTTATAGAATGAGGCCCACTGATCTTTCTCCTTTCCATGTTAATATGTCCATTAGGGTTATTATTGTTGTTTAGGACTTATTTAGGCAGCCATGCTCATGAGACTTCATGTGTGTAATCTCTCAGACATTTCTAGGATACCAAATCTCACAGAAAGCTACATGTTTCTCTGACTCTTACACTCTTTCCTCCCTCTTTTCCACAACGATCCCTGGGCCATTGGTGCATGGATGAATGTATTTTTAAGCAAAGATAAAGAAGTGTCTGGGGAGAGACAGTGGAATATATTGCTCTTTTGCTCAGTTCCTGCCACCCCCTTTATATCTGTTAGAACCTGGAAGTCACCCTCTCTGTGCTCCGGAAGAATGTGAATAAACAAACAATCACAGGTATGGTTTAAGAGAGTTACAGCAAAATAATGGTACAGCCAGCATAGTGAAACAGTAGGGAGAACCATGGGTCCCTGCTTCCAGGGCCAGAGAGAGAAGGAGCCCTAGAAGAAGGACCCTTGCAGAAGATACAGGTGAGAAGCTTCAAAGAAAAGGGTAAGGGAGTGAGGGAGTGGTTTAATGAGTCCTTGAAATAGGACAAATGGTGGATAAGGACAAGATCCTCAACCCCCAGAAGTCATTCACCATGAAATCTTCACCACAGGCTTCTTCAACCTCAGGCCAAAGCAGGCTTTATTAGAACACTGAGGAGAGTTTCCCACAACATTTTATTTCTAGGCTAAATATGTAGCTACATTCATCTTGAGTGAAGACTCTTCCTCCTCTTCTGGGATCTTCCAGTGTTCTCATTTTGCTGGGATATGGGTATGCTCCTCTTCTCTTATTGCTAAAAATGACAACAACTCTAGCAAGGAAGGATCTTGGCTTTCTTTCGCTACTTCCTGAATCCTAGCAAGCAGTTTGTGTATTAAACTATTTTCACTTTGAATGTGCAATTTATGTCTTATCATGATGTAAATCAGAAGTGAAAATTTAAAATAATTCATATGCCATGGAAGAGCAACTTTGATTGTGAGGACCAAGAGAGGAGACTGAACAGAGCTGTTTACAGAAGTACTGCCCTTCCACAGATCAGAACAGAGAGATGAGACAGAGCATTAGCAAGCAGTTATTTCTTTGGTGTAACACACACACCACACACACACACACACACACACACACACACACACACACACACACACACACACACAAATCTTCGAAATACCTGCCCAGAGAAATAAAGCCAAAATGATCACCTAGTTTCATCATTGCTGAAACCACTGAGAAATCCATGTTTTGCATTTGCCTAGCTGCAGAAATGTAACTGCTCACACCCCATACATGCTAACTAAAAGTGTGCTAACCAGAGTCCTCACTGGATTTATTCCAACAGTTCTCCCACAAAGATAAGAGGAATACAAGTCACTTTAAATTCATGACAAAAACCAATATGTCAAAAGGACTTTCAAGCTCTGCAACCAAGGCTACTTACAAACAAAGCATTTAATTTGTGACCCAGGCTTCCATAGGACCATGCCCATCATGTCAGGGAGCATGGCAGCAGGCAGGCTAGAGCAGCAGCTGATAGCTAACATTTTGGCACATAGCATGAGGCAGTGAGAGCTATCTAGAATGGGTGGGCTTTTAAACCTCAAAGCCTGCCCCCAGTGACATACCTCTAATGGGAGAATTACCAATACTCAGTCAGGTAAAATTATAAGGGTATTTATTAGGGAGATGCCTATCTTATGGAGCAACCTAGCCAGCCGGCAGGACACAGAGTAAGTACAGCAAGCCGATGATGAAAAGGAAGAAGCTTCCACATGTGCGCCCCTCACTCTTAAACCTTCCCCATGTCATCCTCACAGGTGTGGTCAGGCACACCTGTAGCCACTCCTTAGGAGGCGTGGTTATGCTGTCTCCCTACACACTTCCTCCCCTCAGACCATGCCTCCTAATACTTTCCAAACAGTTCCACCAACTGGAGAGCAAGTATGCAAATATAAAGCCTACTGAGGCCATTCTCATTTAAACCACCACACTTAGCTCTCAGATGCCATGGGTACTGGTTCTGTACGATCAATGTCCTATACTGATGAGAGAAATCTTTTCTTGGGGCTGCAGAGAAACAAGTAGGGAAGCAACATGCAAGGATGGGAGTGCAGCTGTCAACCTTCCCTTTCCCAGGTGAGCCCCAATGACTCTGGATGGGGTAAACTGTTTTTGCTCTCCCACTATATGGTACAGATAACATGAATTGGGAAAATACCAAAAGCAGTGACTCTGGTCATGGGCCCCCAGTTTTCAAAAGGACTAAGCAGAATGCAATTACTGTTTAACATTTCATGCACTCTTCTCTCCATCCGCTTATCAATCTCCATCAAAAAACAGGAATCCCTACAATGTGTGATGATAACCTCTATCTACTATTTGACTGAGGGGGTGGGGGAGTTGATTGTCCCAAAGTGAAAGAGTAGGGGGAAATGTGATCTGTGTATATTTGTGAGCACAAATCTGAAGATTAGAACCACAAACAAATATGTGAAAAGTAGCTTCCACGTGAAATATGATGTCACTTAGCTCTAATGACACCACCACACAGTGGTTCTGGAAAAGATCAGTGGCCTTTTCCTTTTAAACAAGAAAAGAAAAAGTTGCTATCATAAGCCTTCCAGGGAATAGGAACTACATATTTGCTTATGCTAAGTTATGGCAAAGCTCAGTTTTTATTCTATAAAAAGGAATTGTCTTCATAAATATCAGCTATTTCTTTTAATATCAAAAATGTTTTATATACAAAAATTAACTAGATCTCTTGTATACATAGACAAGTGCTGTCAATGATTTAAAAATATATTCAAATGGAAAATAGCTATTTCAACTCCAATAAGAAATCGAAGATATTTTTGTCAGTTTAAGTTGACTTATCTTTGCAAAGGGGGAGGATTGCTGAGTGCAAGAGAACAGGGAAGAACCCAAGCAATATATCTAAATGACTTAACATAACTCACTCTTGCTAACATAAGAGTGAGTATTCATAAGCACAGCATAGAATCCAACACAGTAACTGAGTTCTTTACAACTCTCTATATATCTTCTTCATTTCTTGTTGCAGTTTCATTCTCTCTTCATCTTCTTGTGGGAGTGAATCTGGACACAGTGCTTTAATAACATAAAGTACTTTGATCTTGCCTCAGAAGCCGGGACCTAATCCTTGGTCCCTTGGTCTGTTTGCCAGAGGGTTGTACAACTTATGCATGAACAACACAGCATTTTATTTTCCAGTGGGTATGTGGATACAGGCCTCAGCCTCCACCATCTAAGAGGCTAAATCAAGAGGATAATTTGAAACCAGGCTTTGAAGGTAGACTAGATAAGATAGTAACTTTGTCCCCCCCCCCCCCCCGCAAAAAAAAAGGTTCTTTGTTTCCTTCTGTGACTATGACTTATGAAGTAAAAAAAAAAAAAAAAAACATATAGTACATCTTCAGGCTTTACTTCGGATTTTTGAAATTATACAACCTTGGAACCATTTGCTTCCTAGTTATTTTCTAGGACTCTTCTTAGACCCAAGTGAAAGTCAAGAATGGTGTACTCTCATGTCATTGAGTTTGAGTACTTTATGGTCAGTCTTTAAGAACTGAATGTAGAACTAGACACAAGAATGGTTACTGTCCTTATTCTTTGTTAAACTCAATGTTTGTTTTGTCCATCACCTTTTAAAACAGTAACTGCTCTTACATCCTCTATTACATTCATCTCTGTCAAAACATGAGTGAAAATCAATCTTGGTATATCTAGAAATAGTCCACTCACTCACTTTTTGCTTCTTATGTGCTGATGTCCCTGCTCAATATTCATTTTCTTCATAGTTAAACTGTGAAAAAAAAAAAAAACTTGAATGAACTTTTGCCGCACCAAACTGTCTGTGTAACCTTGGATGGGGCCATACCATCTCTTGGGATATCATGTTTCTATTATCCAAAAATGATAATCTTTTTCTAGATGGTCTGAGAAAATTTTCCAGCTCCGTAATTCCTTAATATTTTGGTTCATGTAAGAACTCAGTGTTCTGTTCCAAAATGGATGTTGATTTCTTTTCTGCAAGTGTTCTTTCTCTTGAGATAATTCATGAAAAGAGTGCATGCACACACAAACACACACACACACACACACATACCCATACACACACACACACACACACACACACACACACACACACACATATATATATATATATATTATATATATATATATATATATATCAAAAAGTAGTGGTCACAATTAATGACAATAGACATTCTAAAATTGATATTAACAAAGGTATGTTGTTGTTGTTTTCCTATTAGGAGACTTTATGAGTTTCACTGTGGAATTTTCAGCCTTTCTTTCCTTGAGAGAACTTGGGTCTTTGAAGATGCTAATCACAGGAGACCCTCTTGCTTGTAAAAAGACATAAAACAACGTTTCCACTCGACTCCCTTACTCTCATTCTTTAATGTCCACATTTTACTGACAGAGGCAACATCTCATTGTAATCTCTCTTCCTTGGGCCCTAAACAGCAAACTTCTCCTATCGAGGGATGGGGCAGTAAGAAGTAGAACCATGAAAGCAATGTCAGGATACTTTTTGCTTTTCTTCCTTTTCTCTCTTTTCCTTCTCTTGTTGGAACCACTCATAGAACAGGCACAGCCCACATTCCACAGTTAATTTGTGGTGCTCCTACCTTCACCAAGCAGGGAAGTCAAGCAAGAAATTGATGGTACATTCTTCCCCTTTTTGAGACAAGATCACACAGGTCTCTCGGAAGGAGCAAACTTAGAGATTGAAAGGCAGGAAATGGCCCTGCCTTTAAGATACTACAAAACGTATATAAAATGCTGATTCCAGCCGGGCATTGGTGGCGCACGCCTTTAATCCCAGAACTCGGGAGGCAGAGGCAGGCGGATCTCTATGAGTTCGAGGCCAGCCTGGTCTCCAGAGCGAATGCCAGGATAGGCTCCAAAGCTACACAGAGAAACCCTGTCTCGAGAAATCAAAAACAAAAACAAATAAAATAAAATAAAATACTGATTCCACTGTAGTTACAATGTTGAAGGTAAACAAGAGAGGAATGAGAGCTTTTACCACAAGTCCAGAGAGACAGGCGAGTACAGAAAGAGTGTGGGCAGCAAAATAAAGTTTCAGACTTCTTTTTAGTCTGTATTTTTCCACTTAAAAAGTGAGCATGTCTTAAATTTTAAATACGTGGATTTGAAGGTATTCTACGCAAATTTCTTAACATCTTGTATTTTCCTTCATGTCAGGCCTTGGATGCGGGATAACTAAGGTAGCCAGTGTTGCTACTACTCTGATAAACCACGTGTCTGCTACAAAATGAAGAACTATTTGTTAAAAGCACTCCTGTACAATTAATGGGATGCTAACCTTTTTCAGAATCATTAGGCACAGAAACATCTATTCTCATTTTCAACTTAATATATGACCAGAATCCATAAAAGAAAACATAAAATTACTTCATAATTAACAAAAAGGAGTCTGCTCACTGAGAGCATAGGAAATACAGCGGAGAAAAAAATATTTGATGTAGGTATTTGAGACATTGATACATTTTGCCATGTGCATATGGGCAAGGTCTGCCAAGGCGTACATGTCATGAAAAAAAGGCCCCCAGATGGAAGGAAGAGGGGTGTGTGCATTGAAAATAGCCTGTCTTTCTCATTGGCTGGCGTGCAAAGGAAACTTCACAGAGAAAGAGTTTTGATTTGCTTTGCTTGATGGTGTGGATTAAGTCTGTAAAAATGCCTCTATTAGAAGGTATTTTTTAAGTGAATAAAATTCAGAGTCCAATGCCCAAGCTATGAACAATATTTGATAGCCCCAGGGATTGAAGTTTCCTTGCAGTGAATAAAGTGGTTTTGAAAACACTGAGTGCCGGTGGGAGTGGTGCATGCCTTTAGTCCCAGCACTCGGGAGGCAGAAGCAGGCGGGTCTCTGTGAGTTTGAGACCAGCCTGGTCTACAAGAGCTAGTTCCTGGACAGCCTCCAAAGTCACAGAGAAACCCTGTCTCAGAAAAAAAAAAAAAGATATATGAAAACACTGAGTGACAATAAAAGAGACTTAATTTTGGTGTTGCCTTGTATACCCAAACCAGGAAGTTACCAGATCTTTGGAGGTACTGGACCATGAATCTGTGACATCATCAGGAGCCCAGGGATTTTCTGGCTGGTGATTTCTCCCTCCGTCCTATTTACTAGCTTCGCAACTTCCTTCTGTAGGCACCGTGTTTGTCCCACCTGGTTCTAAAGCTACAGTGAGAGAAGGCAGAGTCATGCCTGAGTCATGCCATGGTTCTTCTGACTTGTTCAGCAGCAGCCCCTGCTCTGCTCCTCTATAGACAAGGGGTCAAGTTCACCTTGGCAATCAGGAAGGAGAGCTGTTGATATGACTATTAAGAAAAAATGCACAATACTGGCTTTTGAAATCTGAGATTAGAAAGTTATCAAGTATGAGTTTGGGATGTTCTTATTTTTATGTGCATATATCTAAATTCTAAGTACTATTCCTATTTAATATATGGGCATGGAGTTGAATAATAAATACCACATCTTAGTTCAAATGTTTCCCACTGTCTCTTCATATCTTTCTGGTAATTAGTTGCCAAATGTTGGTGTCTCATTTCTCTAGCTTTCTTCAATATTGCCCTGAATAAACCAGAGAGGGAACAACACTATTTTCAAGACATTGAATAAGTATGATTTAGCATGCTTTTTTGGATCTGAAACAGGAAGTTATCTTACTTATTTTTGAAAAAACAACTTCTCGCTATGTAGCTCAGGCTGAGGCTGTGACTATGACCTAGGCTGTGGCTGTGACAAGACCTTGGGTGTGGCCGTGACCGTGGTCCTGGCTGGGGTCTGGGCTGAGGGTTTGGCTCTGACTGTGGATGAGGCTGTGACTGTGGCTGTGGTTGACACTGTGGCTGTGGCTATGGCTGTGGCTGAGGCTGTGATTGTGGTTGAGGCTGAGGCTGAGACTGTGGCTGTGACTGTGGCTGAGGCTGAGACTGTGGCTAACAGTGGCGTGGAACTTCTTAACCCACCCTAACTTCAAGTTCATACTTGTTATTTTCTGCCTCAGCATTCCCAGTTCTGAGGTATTTGAAGTGTACAAATTCCACCTGCTAAAACTATTTATTGTTTACACATGTCTGGCAAATAAGCTCTATTTGCCAAATATCCTGTACCCCCATCCCCATGCCCAGAATTTTAGCTAATTGTTTTCTTTCAAAAACAAAGAGAGGGGCCCATGAGACAAACCCATGAGCCCATAGACAAGGACTAGTAAGTTTGAAAAAGACACAAATGAAGATTACAACGTCAGGATTCTAGAATGGAGGAATACAGACTATTCGGTATGTTCCAAAGAATAATGAATCCCAAAAGGGAGGGCCTTAATCTTTATTATTTTTTCCATCACAAGCTATGTAGCATTGAACATGTCTCAATATGGTTCAGAATGTCCCGGAATTCCTGATAGTACAATGGGACTAGCTGTGGGTATGTTAATAGTGTATGCCTCACTTTCATGTAGTAGGGAATAGAAAAATTAAAGGCTGATTAGGGATATTGTTTTGTTAAATGGCACAGCATGTATAGTGACTCTCATCAGCATTAAGTGTGCTAAGTGACAGAGGAAACACACCCTGTATAAGTATCTGCCACAAGGGACTCATGTGTGTGTGATTAGTTGTAAGTTCATGCATGACCAAATGTGAAAGACTGGTTATGCTTTAAAGTACAATGCAGGGCTTAGTTCCTGGAGCTACACACAGTTTTTTTTTTTTTTTTTTAAGATTTTATTTATTTATTATGTATACAATATTCTGCTTCCATGTATTTCTGCACACCAGAAGAGGGCACCAGATCTCATAGCAGATGGTTGTGAGCCACCATGTGATTGCTGGGAATTGAACTCAGGACCTCTGGAAGAGCAGTCAGTGCTCTTAATCTCTGAGTCATCTCTCCAGCCCCGCTATCCACAGTTTAACATGGGTTTTTTGTGGTATTGAGAACACCTAGTGGACATTTATAGTGCTTACATTTGTTCTCCAAAACACAGTATGGCAATTCAGGGTTACGTTGTGTCTGGAGGATAGAGAGACATATTGCAATGAAACTGTGGAAACGTTGGGTATGAAGAGAATGTTATTTAGCAACAATAGATAAACATATGGGAAATGGAGGCTTAACAACATGCTCATCAGTGTTGAATTTAAACTAAAACTCGTATCTGCTCCCATTGGAGCTATTGACTATTATGGAGAAAGTACTGTTAACACGGTGTTTTTGAAGAAAGTATTCAAGTAAGTTCCTGTTCTAAAGCCATGACTATGTAATAAAGGACCACCCACTTCTTTCCCGGCAGAAGAGAAGGACAGATTTCATTCATGAGTTCTATAATCTGTAAAGGTAACAATAATTTATTTATAGGAAGAATAAAGTAACATTTGCAAACAAAAGTAGCACTTTTTTATTTAAAAGAAACTCTCTCCAGAACTGAATATTTTCATCTTCAAGTCAATAGTTTTATGATCGAAGTTTTATGACAGAGCGAAGGGGACCGAAAGAGAGTTAGAGGAGGTAATACAACTAAAACGAAGAGAAAGAAGGAAGATGAAGGAAGAGCTTGAAAGGAAACACACAAATCCGACTGTGAGACCCTACTTACTATGTAGCCACTAGATGGCAGTGTAACGTTAGGTGCTGTCTCCACTTTTTTTTTTTTTTTTTAAACAAGCTATTTGCTGATTTGTATTAGGTACCATAGAGTGAGGCGAGGATGAAGCCGGGAGGATACTGCAGAGGTCTCTGGTACATGTGTATGTGTGTGCGTGTGTTTGTGTATATATGTTCTTCCTATGTGAGGCTGCTGCAGCCCTTGTGAAACACTTGGTTACCTTTTGCAAGAAGGAATCTGAACCGTTGCAACTGAAGGTGCCCACTTCGTCTTGGGGAGATGTTGTTCCTCACTGCAGATGGATAATTTTCGTTTTCATCAGGTAAGCCATCTGATCGTTTCGTTGTGATCTCCGGTGGTGAATTCGTACCTGGTAATCCTTGGGGAGAAGAGCCCACGGAAATAAGAGTTGGGGCAGAGCAGGAAGTCTATTTTTGCATGTGAATTCGGACCAACTGTCCCCCTCCTCCTCCCCTGCTCTTCCGCCCATCCTCCTCCTCCCCTCCTCCCCTCCTCCCCTTCCCCCCTCCTCTCGAAGCCTTCCATGAACTGAAATCAGGTTCGTTTTGCAGTTCAGCATTTTGATAGAAGGATGAGATTCTTTGGCCTAAAATAACTTGGCATCGGGCCAGCTCTTGCCTTTGCTTGCTTGCATCCTCCTATGCAAGGTCTGGTCCTGAAGCCCCTCTCTGTCATTGGTGCTTTGGAACTGGATCCCATGGCTGTGAATAGAGGTCATATTGTTCCTAAAGACGATGCAAAAATTAGACCTCACAGAGGAAGGAAGAAGGCAGCGGGCTGCTTCTGAAGCCTAGCATCGCAGGGGAGGCAAAGGCTGGACTGTTGAGGAGGGATGCTTCATTCTGAGGATGAGGAGGGAACCGCCGGCGTTTTCTCCAGGACTCTCACTTAACTACACTTGCAAAGGAACTTTAGGGAAGTGATAAAGAGTCACCTATTTCATGCAATGCCAGACCGGAAGGAGGGACTTACTTTTAATTAGACAGAGGTCACCAACAGCAATGATACTGCAGATGCTGCCTGGTTCACACAAAAGCGCTGTGAAGCATCTTGCTCCACAAACAGCGCAAAAACTGTTCCTGGGCCTGGAAGGCTTTCACGAGTCTTCTTACCTATCATGCTTTCCTTCTCTCCTACCTGTTTGAGGTCTGGGTATAAAGACCCTCCCCTTCTTGCCACATGTAACTGAGTGGCTGCTGTCCCTCCTAGGTTCAACAAAGCACTCCAAATAAGCATATGAGCAGGTGCTTTTCCATGTGTCTGACGAAACGACTGAGTCAGGCTTGGGTGTCTTTCTGTTCGGATGTGCCTGTGACTAAATATTTCTAAGCTGCAGCAGCAAACTTTCAGATTGCCAAACGCTCTTGCTATCACACCTAGGAAATGTGACTTCTCCCAGGATGTGGATCTGCAGGTTTGCACGGTCTATCTGGTGTGTGCGCTAGTGTAGTAACAGAGCATACTTCTCCAAACAGTGCTTTAAATCTTCCCAAGAGGAGGGTGCCAAACAGGAATAGGAAAATTCCATGCTGAGATTGGTGGTTCCTGATTCCCTTCCTCCTGCCCGAGAGCAGAGGGTAGCTTACCTCTCCCATTTGCTGCAATACCTGACATGCCAGGGTGATGTAACTGGGACACATTTGGCTTGTCTGACACGTCCCTTTCCTTTCAGAAGCAGAATAACTGTGGTGAAAAACTCCTCTCAAACTCCCCTTTGTGGCTGTTGATTGGTAATGCCATCAAACATTGCATCTCTCTTCACTGGAGGAGTGTTGCAATTTAGGCCTTCCTCCACCAAGCTCCTTGAAGTGATTTTTCAGATGGTGTCTATTTTAGGAACATAATGTGTAGACAGGAATGGATGGCCACAGAGATCTACGGGAAAACAATTTCGCAGAGAAGATGAGGTAGCATTATAAACCGCCAAGACCCAGCACAAGTGGCTGGTTATATCACATGGACCTGGCAGTGGGATTCGATCTTATTAAAATCACTGTCACTCACTTCTGTGGCTTTTTTTTTTCTTTCTCCATTGCATTATTTGTTTTTAGTTTTCAAATGTCTATTTAGAAGGCTAGAACCAGAGAGTTCACACTGGTAAAAAAATAACATGTTGGATTTTGCTGTCAATACTATGTCTCCATTTACATGACTCCCTCTTACTGGGAAGTTTGCTACCAGAAGACACGTTTGTTACAGCAATTCCTTTTTAAGATACAGCCGAGAGGGTTTCTCTATCTATGGGGGCTGGGAAGGCATGATTGGAGGCCTAATTAATTATACAGTATCCAAGAAGGCACTGGGGAGAAGAGCCAGCATTCTGCCTTTCCATCCAGAGATATCGGGAGCAGGTGGACAGACTGAAGGACACAACACAAGAACCAGAAACTCAGCACTCCACTACCCTGAGGAGCCTTCCTCCCTTACGGAAGGGCACTTGAGACACACACACACACACACACACACACACACACACACACACACACACACACACACACAAATCAGATCATGTTGTCTGAGTGTTCCTGACAACAAAAGTTAACCTGCAGTTTGTTTAATGTTCTCTGTTGCCAGCAGACATCTGGTAGTTCTTAGGGAAGCACAGCAGTAAACCCTGATGTGCAAAGTTTCATCCAAGTTGTTGTTTCCCTCCAGGTTAGGCAGAGAGACTGAATTTGCCAGGTACTTACTTCTTGTATTTGTCAGCAGCCAAAAGGCCTGATCTCTCTCAGCTACCATGAGTTAGGGAGGAGGGGAAGAAAGATTGCAGGGAAACAAAGAGAAAAGCAGCAATCCAAGGGCCAGAATTTGTCACCCTCTGGGTCAGTGGGGACAGGCTCAGTGAAGTAATCACGTCCCTTTCAAATTCTGAATTGTCAATTAAGCTGTATTTAAAGCCCAGTTTGTGTTTCTCTGGCAGAGGTAGTGTCGTCTGTAGGAAGCGACTTACTCTTGGTACAATTATTTGTGAAAAATCCAGACATCTACAAAGTGCCTCCAATTATGCTGTCCCAACTCTTCTTTTGTCTATGCACCTAGATGCCAATATGTAATTTGATTTTAAAAAGTAGATGTAGTGCATGGTTTTTGTTGTCTACTTTCTAAGCAGTACTTTGCAAATGTACTTTTGAAACCTGAGAGGAAATGTATGTAATACTGCTAATTTGACAAGTGAAAAAACCAAGACCGAAGGCTATTTAGATTGTTAAATGGGACAAGTGGCAGAGCACAAACTTCCACCCAGACAGTCTTGCCATAGCTTCTAGAACACTCTCACCTGTGCAAAGAGAGAGCCACTGGTTATCCCTGAGAGTATGGAGTCAGATACAGGAAATCTGCCCTTGCCAGCGGTAACTTGTTGCCTTTCTCACTTGCCAAGATGCCAAAAAAATGGTCTTCCAAGTCATATACACACACACACACACATACTCACACACCTGAATATATATATATATATATATATATATATATATATATATCCTGTCCTATGTAATGAAAGATAGAGACTACAACAAAAATCTTACCTACATGATGTCTTCAATCTAGTGATGGAGTGAGTAAGAGAGTAGAAAAATGCACAAAGGACTATCAAAGTCCCTTAAAGAAAAATATCACCGCATACAGAGATGATGGAGGAAGGGCTTGAAGAGAAAAAGGAGGTGGAAATGTGGCCTTTAAGTAGGGACCTAGGTAAGGAGAAGGATGGAGTGAACATTATACATAAATAAGGCAGAAGAGTTGAAACACAGGGAAGAGAGAAGGCACAGATGTCCCAGAGATGGCCTTCAATGATGGATGTAAGAATACTCTTTATGAGTGCTCTTTCCTCTTTATGCAGAGAAAAAAATATGGGACCAACAGCTGCCTTCATCCCCAGATCTGTAGAATTCTGGAGGCTAGACTCAAACTCTTAAAGTGGCTTCTATTAAAGAACATCAGGGAATTACGTTGAGTAGATTTAAGCCTTGTGTTTTATATCGACAACTTCCTAGGGTTAAAAACATAATGTGTTCATATTCACAAGAACCTGTGTTTTTTTTAACAACTTGTGTAAAGTGTTTGGGGAAAAAAAATGTTATCATTCCTAGAATGCAGTGATGTTGGTTAGAAAATAGTAATACAAGCTCATGCACACACACACACACACACACACACACACACACACACACACACACACGCACACACACACAGAGGCACGCACGCATGCACACGCACACACAATTTGATTAAAGACTCTGTGTAAGGTTATTGGTTAGAGTGCTACAGACTATAAAAAACAGCCCTGGTGGTGCTGGAGAAATGGCTCAGCCATTAAGAACACTTGCTGATTTTACAGAGGACCCAGGTTCAGTTCCCAGAACCCTTATAAAGTCTTACAACCTTTGCTTACTCCAGGTCCAGGTAATCCAATGTCTTCTTCTGATCTCCCTGAGTGCCAAACATGCTTTTGATATATAGACATATTCAAGCAAACACTCACATACATAAATGAATCTATAAAAACTTCTTTAAAAAATAACCAACTCTGGTCATCTAGTCAGTCTTACACACAAGGGCTTTTTCTCGGCAATAAATGTGGGAGAATGTGAGCAAGTAGAGACATGAAGACCAGCGGTCATCTGCTCCTGCAGCCAGTACTAGGGAGCAGCTGTGTTTGACTACCTCATGTTTTACCAGTGAATGAATGTGTGATTTCAAAATCCTTAAGAAAAACAGAGCTCAGCTTCTATCTCTGCCTATGTTGAAATTACTGTTGTTATATCTTTGTTCATTCAGAACCCACCTTCTAAGGGAGTATAATATAAATGGTAGGTCATGTTAGACTTCCTAACTACCTGATTTTTTCTTTGAGCTCAGATCAGACATTATAGCCTGCTAGGGAATATGGATTTCCAACTTAGAATAAATGGACCCCAGTTTGCATTTGTTCCTGTGCAAAGTCAGAAGCCACTACCTCGGGTGCTCTGCTACTCTGGCACTCGGCTTACAACACTCCCCTAGCTTGAATGCACTACCTACAGGCTTTGGTTTATTTTTTTTTTTACATCATCTGTGCTTTTGAGGGGTTACCATATATGCCTAACTCTGCAAAACTGTACACTTACTTGTTTTGTTTTCAGTGTGTTTTATAGCTGACTCTTTCCTTTATGCCTCTGGTTCAGTTGAGCTTCTTATATGCAATACGATGTAGGGCTTATGCTTCATCCTTTGGCTGGTGAACATCATCTAGTCAGCCCAGAACTCTTTCCTGAAAGGACTATATTCTGTACCACACTTAAAATTTCTTGCTGGTAATGCATCTTTGATATTGCTATCCTTATTGCGGACTTATTTATAAATGAAACGTCACAAAAAAAAGTGCCTTCTTGGAAAAACTTACATAAGTTTAAAGTTTGAAGAAATTGACCCATATTCTTCTGTTAGATACTTTTCAATTTAAGCGTACATTGAACTTTTTCTTCTCATTGGAAAGGTATTTGTTTTCAACACTCCCAGAAAGCAAAGGTGATAATGAAGTATAGCATTTTAATGAGCATAATCTTCCTGAGAAGAAATGGCTAGTTATTTCCAAGAAGGATCCCTATTGCATTGCACATCCTCTGCTGAACATACATAAGTGATATTCATGTCCTTCATTATCTGCTGCTTGTCTGCTTTTGTGTCTCAAATGCTATTGGAGGTACTGTTGGACTTGAAATTGAGATGTGTCTTTCAAATAGAGTTGGCCTTTATCTTAGACACTTTGGGTATATATAATAAAACACTACATATTGAGATGTTTAAACAATTGAAATATTTTTCTTTTGGCGCTGGAGGCTTAACAAGATATAGGTATTTACGGGTATGGCTCTTTGTAGAGCTTCTCTGCTTGGCTTGCTGATGTCATGTTCTGTGTCCTAGTATGACCTTTCTTCTGTGTTCCTGAATTCACAAAGCTTGCTTTGATATCTAAATTTCCTCTTTTAAGGAGAAAAGTCAGGTTGTGTCTAACCTAAAGACCACATAGAATTTAACAATTTTAAAAGCCCTTGATTCCAAATACATAGAGATGTGGAGTAGTGAAGTCAAGCCTTCGGCAAATGAACCTGGAGGTGGACAATTCAGCTTGTTATGGTTGCCTTTGGCTTGCTTGTGGCTACTAAAATAAACAAGGAAGATTGAATTGATATCATTTCCTTGCTGATGCTTTGTTAAAGTTGTGTATTGATGGTGGATTTTCATCATTCATACTATCCTCCCACAATAAAGAGTGGTGTGGGCATGCATTAATATTCTAGTGAGGCCAAGTAATTACCATTATATTTAAAGAAAAATTATGAATAACAAGATATGCAGAAGTGAAAACATATTTAGGGGCACCATCTATTATAAGAATTAAGGCCCTTATTCATTTTAATTACAAGAGGAACCAAGAGGGATGCAAAACTTAAGAGCTTATGGACAAATTTAAAAATTAATACATTCAAAGTGTTTCTATAACCAAAAGAAACTGGGTCAGGCTCATGTAAATAAAGTGCAATGTCTTCCAAATATGTTGCAGCCCAGAGCCTAACATCTACACTAGGAAAGGGCAGGAATGAGACAAGCTGTGAGAATAGATAGCTCTAACATTAGACTTTGTGATAATTTTCATATGATACTATAATCTCCTAAAACAAACCAACTAACTGCGATCAGGCTTTCTGGGTATTTACAGGTCTTTTGTATTTGAACTACAGTTCTAAGATGTCAGCATCCTGCTGATAAGTTTGGATTATGCATCTGATCATTTCAATTAAGAATAAGCTAGATCTTTGACTTCCACTTCCACCAGACGGTTTCCACTTAGGAAAAAACATTGCATCCAAACAAAACATAAAACAGTATATATACACCATGTCAAGTTATGACCTATGTAAACAATGAGATATTACAGTGCCATTAAATATAACAAATCAAATAACATTTGATTCTAGGCAAAACTTCTCAGGATACAACAGTACAAAAAACCGGCAGAATACAAATGTTTGTTTCCCCTGGGGAAAAAAAAGAAAATGGATGTTAAAGTTGAGTCTGCTATATGAGATTGCAATTTCTATTTTCTTCTTGTAAGTTTTTAAAGTCAGAATGATTTTTCCTTTTAATAAAATAGAGCATGTTCATTATGTAGACATAAAAATAAGATACAAAAATAAAGAAATAAAGTAGCTTAAAATTTTTACCCAGCAAACATCAATATTAATAGTTTAGTTGTTTTTGTAGTTTTTCACATTTTATTGATCTGTTTTCAAATTCTTTAGTTTCTAATGACAAAAGTATTTTTGAAAGAAAAATATGATGTTCTAAAAGTCAGAATAGGAGCCAGAGATATAGTTCAATGTTAGACCAGTTACCTAGTTGTGTGAGACCCTGGGCTTGATTTAATAATAATAATAATAATAATAATAATAATAATAATAATAATAAAACTTAAAACATAATTTTCCAAGTGGAATTTGGCAAATCAATTTCTAAGGATAAGCATTACACAATCAAAGCAATAGACACTATAGGGCAAATGAGAAAATAGCCAAATGTTTGAATATTTTATCACCTAGAACATTAATTTAATTAAGCCACATATATTCAACATTAACAATTTACTATTTTGAAATTTTGGGAAGGGAATCTATTCAAGATTCAATTTGAAAGAATTCGGTAATTGTGTTGTTTTGTTACCTAATATCTCCAGTCAGACTTCTGAAATTTTTCAGGAAATTTACTTGCATTTATGAGGTGTCCATTGTTGGTCATGGGTTTTAGGGGGAAAAATGACATTACACTGAAAAACTAAAGATACTAAACAATATATAAACAAAAATATCACCAAACATTGACTCAGTAATTACATAAAATGTTAAACTGTGTGGATCCCAACTAATAAAATCGATCTATGTGAGTGGTGGGATGAGACATAAATAAATGATTGGTGGACAAGGCTGGGCAGAGGCATTGGTGGAGCAAGGTCAGTAATGAGGAAGAACCTTGTCCTGGAAGATGTAACAGTGCCTACCAGCAGCCAGGAAGGGAACCCTGTACACAGAGATAGACTATCAATGTCACTTGTTAATAGCCATATCTAGATTATTTTAAGGAATCTTCTAAAGATTTAAATTCTGTAGAAAGTCAAATAAAAGAGAACCTGAGCTCAAGGTTTCCAATTGCATACTCAAAAAAGAAGAAAAATACAAAGTAATTCTTTCCCTTAAACATTTCTGCCTGAGAATCTAGTGGATTTGAAAATCCTGGAAAGTGTGACTTTGAGAGACTTGACAAATATTACCAGCCAGCAGTTTTTATCTTCCCCTGGAATGTGATATGCCATTTAAAAAGGCCAGTGGTATTTTGAGCTATGTAAGGCAGTATGTTGGTACAAAACCAAAGAGCCAACAGGATGGTTTCAAGTCTAGAGTACCATAATCTCAGAGCCAGCCAACCTGAGCAGGTCAGGTTTCAGATAATTTGAGGTGTCCCGAAGATTGAGCACCAGTATTTAGGGCATGAAAGACAAATAGTGCAACCTGTATGAAGGAAGGCAAGCGTGCCATTGGAAAAATTTCTAGATGGAGGTTTGGACATAGATAGAGCAAGCTGGGTAGAAATCGTTAAGCAGAGAAAATGAAAGTAGGAAGGTGTCCTTCTCCATGACATTACTGAATAACAAAGTACCTAATCCCAGCAACTTTTTTTCAGGAGAGAAACCTTACCTCCCTCTCACCAACTGCATCTCTCAGTTGTTACTAGGATTTAGTTCACCCTCTAATTCGCATACTTTTCTAACCCTTCTCCTTTCCATAGGATTTGCAAAACATATTTTCAGTCATGTTTCCCAATTAATTTTTCAGTCTTTGATGTTCTCAAAATTCTACCGACTCCCTCTGCCCATAAGACTGGAAAATTCTTTAAAATGGGTTTTACAGTTGTTTTTCATTTTACCCATAAGATTTATACATTTCCTTAAAGACTTTTAGGTGCTCATCATATCAGAACTGTCTTCATAATACTGTAAGTGTGTTATTTGTTCATTTCACTGTTGATGTTTATACTCCTAAAAACTTAAATCCCTCATGTTAACCCTTAGTAAGGCAGTGGCAAGAACCTGGATGAATAATTGTTAAATATTTCACAGCCTAGGAAAAATAATAAATTCCTAGGAAAAATAATAAACAAATAAAATGAAAATTCAAATTTCCTTAAAGGAGCCTTTTTTGACACTACAAAATTGTTTCATCTAGATCGTCAGGGTTCCCCTCTGTGTGCTGTAGTGTGGTCTGCAGGCTGTGTGGGTTACCTGAGGAGCTGGTCCTTTTTCCATTGAACACTATTATGGAAACAACAGCAGGTGGATGGATGCAGACTATCCCAGCTTACACTTTAAGTAATTTTTTGATGCAGTCCTTTCAAGAAAAATAAGTGATTGTAAATATGTGTTGCCCATGACTAAAAATGACCATTCAAGAGACTCATAGAGCACTGGAAATCTTTCATCTGCCACCATGAACTGAAAGGCATCTCAAGTTTGAAGCATTTCATCATCGGTAGCAGTGATGCTGACAGACACATGATGAAAGGTTGTAAACATGAACTTCTCACATCACAGTCAGCTAACAGTTTCTATGCATATGAACATATATCTTTTGTGGATAGTAAATCAACTAGCTGGGCAAGGTAAGCCAATGGATTCCATATGGTGGAGTGCGGTGGATTTGTGGATATGGCTCCAACCCCATTTGTCTAGTGTGAGTATAACAGTAGTAAAAATAGTCATAATTATATGAAATCACTATGAAAGGCTTCCAAGCACCTCTCTGTAAAGCCAAATTTTCTTCATATTCTTTACCCACATATAAATTAAAATGTGTTAAGTGTGAAAGAATCTAGATATTAGGTCAGATATTTGAAAATTTATAAAATTATAAACCTTATGCCATCTAATTCCTTTTCTTCAGAAATATGGTTATTTTCTATTTAAAGGTTATTTGATTTGCATTTATTTATGATTGCTGTTCACACAGTTTTGTTATTTAATGATTTAAGATTTCTCTAATTCTTAATGGAAATACATTTAATTTACAGAAACAAAAGCTTTATCACTTCCTCAATCATACAAAGAATATATATGCAGAAGATAGAGCCATTTGTTACCACATGATGGGAGGCCTTGGTTCTATCCTTCCTTGGCATCACAAGCAAAACTAATAATATTAACCACATAAACAAATTTGGAGATCAAAAATTTGTAAGGCTGAGTTTGATGACTTATCTACTTTTGTGGTACAATTAATTGTATGTGTTGTACTGTCTATGTGCAGTAATTGAGATTAAGATGCAGGCAATGAGTTGCCTAAATTTATGCTGGACAGATGAAATATTTGCCACATTATATAAGTTTTAAGGTTTCCTGCTACAATAAAAAGAGCTGAGCAAATTATCAATTTATTTTCTTTAGTTTTAGTAAAAGAGAATAAAAAGTGTTGTGAGATAAATCAGCAAATTATAAATTTTGTAATATACTCATTTAAACTTTCATCTTTCCTTACTTGAATGAATGTAAGCATTTTCTGTTGTTCAGAAACTAACATCAATTCCCCCCTACCCCACCCCTACCATCCCTCAGTTAAAATCTGAACTCTATACTCCCACCAGCTCTAGCATGCACATTATACCTCCACTGTTGATCTCGGTGTAATGTCACACACCTGTAATCCTAGCAGTCTATAGGCTAAGGCAAGAGGATCACTGTGAATTTTAAGGCCATCCTGGGCTACATAGTGGTATGCTATGTCAAAAGAAACACACACACACACACACACACACACACACACAACCCTCTATTATTTAAAACTGGAGTCAGGGTTTAAAAATCCAACTCAAGATGCAGGGCTTCCATGAGCTATCTAGGTTTATCTCGTACCCCACAGCCTATCTACTTTACCGTTAATCCTATGGAATTAAATGTATGTCTGTGAATAACTGAAGCTGCTTCTAAGTCTTTGAAAGTGCTTTTTCCTCTGCAGGAGAAACCATGACCTCTCCTTCCCCCAAGTATGACTCACTTAGAGATATGCCTGTGCCTAGTGTAGACTTCCATCACAGCACCTCATGGTACCTGATTCTCTCCCTCTGTACCTTCCTTCAGTGTGATGTAGTGTCTTGTCAGATATGACAAGGTACCATCATCATTGCCCCTTTCAACTTTGCATGCTAAGCAATTACCCAACAGAAGTAAGTTAAGTGACATAATACCAAAATAAGATAGCTTTAGAGTATTCTTACATATTTCTTAATTCTATACTCGAAGGATGTTTTTAAATGCTGTGATATAAAATATACCTAAAAAACATATAATTTAATAATTTATAGTATTTCATACAGATTCCAAACTCCTATGATATCACTCAAAGATAATACCATTAGACACTTTTCAAGCTAATCCTGACATTTTTCTCAAATGATTATCTATAGCTTTTATGATCTGATTCACTGTATGAAAAATTTAATTACTTCTTTTATACTTCTCAGTCATATGTTGGTATTTGCTTGGGTCCAATTTTTAATCACCAAACTAATTTTATATTAAAAATTTGCTAATGCTATTATAGAAACGATATTTATAAAAGCATAAAGAAGAAAATAATATTCATGACCTCATAATTTCTTCATCCTCCATATTAATCATTGATATTGCTTTAATATTTAATATTTTACTCTATATTTTTCTTTTTGTATAAGAGGATTTTATGATGTTTTTAATTATATGTCATGTATCATATATTAAATATTTTTTATGCCACCAGAAACAATAATACAGTCTCAAAACATTTCCTAATAGTTTTCAATTTATAAAATTATTCCTATAGTCAGGGAAATTTTATTTCTTTCTGATTGGGTCATGACTTTTGAAAGAAACTTAAATAATACCTTAAAAATCTCAAGCATCTTGTCTCCATTAATAGGCAAAAGATAGTTTGTTGCCTAAACACAATTGTTGTTGAGAAGGAGGTAGAATCCCAACAATGTCCTTTTATCATATACAAGAGATAAATTCGAATAGTTAAAGGGAAGGGCTCCAACATGACATGTGTACTGGGGTGTAAGACTAATCTTCACTTTGCTTTCTCATACTTTGTTCTCCCTGTGGGTAGAGATCACACAAAGCACTTGGTTTACTCTTTTTTTTTTTTCACTCTGCCACCATTTGTTCAAAATACATGTCTTAGGCTAGTTCATTAAAGTAACCCACCTTTTTTCCTACTTTCAAGAATAGAGACATAATTATTTCTATGTCATCAATAATGACCTGCGGATAGTTGTTACAGAATTCCCGCCGGGTTCTGCATCTGCCTTTAAGCCCCCAAATAAACACAGAAGACTTATTGGCCGTTATCTAGGGCTTCTTATTTGCTAGCTCTGTCTTAATTACTAACCCATTTCTATCAATCTATGTATTGCCACGAGGCTGTGGCTTACCCAGTAATGCCCAGCATGGTGTTGCTCCTCCGGCAGCCTAAATGGTGACTGACCTCTGCCCACACCTGGCAGAATCCTCCTTATCTCCAAGACTCACCTATCTTTTTGCCCTATTGGCCAACAGTGTTTTATTCATCAACGTATAAGATAAACATCTACAAAAGACCATTCCCCATCAGACAGTGTCTAATTAATTTCTCATATTTTTAGAAATTTTTCTGCAGCAACCAACACTGAACTCTTCAACACAAAGTTTTTAAAGGATTTAAAATATCCATTAGAATTTGTCTTTAATGACATATTAGATAATATTAAATTTGGAAGAGGTATAGAAAAACATTTCTATAATTGCCATTTGTTCTTCAAATATGTATTGTTGAAGGTTTGCTCTCACTTAAGGGTCGAGAGTCATTAATATCTTTCTTGAGATCTAAGAATCACATTGTATATCAAACCAGAGTAACATGCAATATTTTCTCTGAACTCTAAGGGGAGAGATTTGATGGAGACATCTCATTTATTATATATTATACTATAATATTAAAAACTACTTTAATTTCAATTTTATCTTAAACTATAGTCCTTCATCAGTGATAGATGTTTTTAAGACATAATCTTGAATTTCATTACCTTTAAAATACTGTTGTGCTCAAGATCATTTCAATTACCTTGAATAATGGTGAGTTCAAGGTCATTTAAGTGACCTTGTCTTCCTTTCCTATATTCAGTAACA
Organism: Cricetulus griseus; assembly: GCF_003668045.3. Lineage (NCBI taxonomy): Eukaryota > Metazoa > Chordata > Mammalia > Rodentia > Cricetidae > Cricetulus > Cricetulus griseus. The sequence continues at coordinate 108,658,583 of NC_048599.1, forward strand.
GAATGTCAGTCCCTACCTGCTTCAAAGTAGAACAGTAATTCTGTGTGGGTGCTCCCTCCAGGTATATCGGGAAGGCTGGAAGAAATGGTTTATTTCACCAAGTTTGAGGGTAAGACTTGTTTGTGAGTTCATTGTTCTTGAAGGGATTGAATCAGTATTGGGCTCCTGAGATCATTAATGAAATATGAGGACAGTCTGCAGCAGGACTTCCAGAAGAACACTTGTCACCTGAGCAAAAGCCACAAGGGGACACAAAGGTCTTCCTTCTTACTACTGCAGCCACTCTAGATGTCACACCCTTTTTCTGCAGCCATCATGATGGTGGAACCACAGATAGTCAAACCTTGAAAAATTATTGAACCACCAGTTTGTTAGTCTGAATCCTCATCTTGTGCACTTTCTTAGCTTGTGCTATTTGAAGTTGAGGATTCTTAGCCAATAAAACAGTTGGGTGGCTTGTTTATAAAATATAATATTATATAAACTCAAAATTATACTTAACCTAGTATTCTCATATCTATGTTTAGAATTTAAACTAGTTAGTCATTTAACAAATGAATAAAGACATTGAACCAATAATACTTTTTTTATTCTTTTATTAGTTCAAATTAGGAACAAGCTTGTTTCACATGTCAATCCCTTCTCCCTCTCCCCTCTCCCCCCCAGCATCCCACCTGCTGCTAGCCATTCCCCCTCCACTCCCCAGACAGGGTAGGGCCCTCAAAAGGGGCTCTCCAAAATCAATCACATCATCCTGGGCCAGGCCTAGGCCCTTCCCCATGTGTCCAGGCCAAGAGAGCGTCCCTTCACATAGGATAGGCTCTCAAAATCCCTTCTATTTTTTTAAGACCTTACATACTTAATGCAGTGCATTACCCCTGTACAAATGGAAAAAAATTAAGTTTAACATTTCTAGAACAATATGGCTGTTAATTTTTGTACAATGCCAATTCAACACAGTAAACTGGGATACTTTTTTCCAAAGTTGACAGCACATCTAAAGTTTCCAAAATTTCAAATTTTATATTTTATGCCATTCAATAATGGCAGTATGTTATGCATCATAGCAGCAACAGCTTTTCCAGGTTCTGCAGTCATTTGAACAAAATTGTAGAGACATCCAGAACACTCCATTAAAAAAATAAAAGTAAAAAACAAAATCCCAGAAAACAGCACAGTTCTGTTACTCTTGTGGTACCTGGCACCATTTTTTTTTAATTAGCTTCTCAATCAACATCTGGAAGGAAACCATTCTGAGCAACATCATTAAAAACAGCTCTGATAAAGCATGGTCACTACTGTGTATCATAAAGCAGGTCCACATATGAGTGAGTACATATCATGTTTATCTTTTTGTGATTGGGTTACCTGGCTCAGAATGGTTTCTTCCAGTTCCATCCATTTTCCTGCAAATTTCAAGATTCCATTGTTTTTTCTGCTGAGTAGTACTCCATTGTGTAAATGTACCACATTTTTCTCTATCCATTCTTCGGTTGAGGGGCATCTAGGCTGTTTCAAGTTTCTGGCTATTATAAATAATGCTGCTATGAACATGGTTGAACAGATGTCTTTGTTATATGAATGTGCTTTGGGTATATGCCTAGGAGTGGAATTGCTGGAACTTATGGTAGAATCATTCCCATTTTCTTGAGGAGTCGCCATACTGATTTCCAAAGTGGCTGTACAAGTTGGCACTCCCACTAGCAGTGGAGGAGTGTTCCTCTTTCTCCACATCCTCTCCAGCATAAACTATCATTGGTGTTTTTGATTTTAGCCATTCTGACAGGAGTAAGATGGTATCTTAGAGTTGTTTTGATTTGCATTTCCCTGATGGCTAAGGATGTTGAACACTTTCTTATGTGTCTTTCAGCCATTTTAGATTCCTCTATTGAGAATTGTCTATTTAGTTCTGTACCCCATTTTTTAATTGGATTGTTTGATGTTTTGGAGAATAGCTTCTTGAGTTCTTTGTATATTTTGGAGATCAGCCCTCTGTCAGATGGGGGGTTGGTGAATATCTTTTCCCAGTCAGTGGGCTGCCGTTTTGTCTTGCTGACTGTCTCCTTTGCCTTACAGAAGCTTCTCGGTTTCAAGAGGTCCCATTTATTAATTGTTAATCTCAGTGTCTGTGCTACTGGTGTTATGTTCAGGAAGTGGTCTCCTGTACCAATTAATTCAAGGGTACTTCCCACTTTATCTTCTAGCAGGTTCAATGTGGCTGGGTTTATGTGGAGGTCTTTGATCCATTTTGACTTAAGTTTTGTGCAGGGCAAAAGGCTTGGTCTATCTGTAGTCTTCTACATGTTTGCAACCATTTATGCCAGCACCATTTGTTGAAGATGTTCTCTTTGTTCCAGCATATATATTTGGATTGTTTGTCAAAAATCAGGTGTTCGTAGGTGTGTGGGTTAATATCAGGGTTTTCAACTCTATTCCATTGGTCTACCTGTCTATTTTTGTGCCAATACCAAGCTGTTTTCAGGACTATAGCTCTGTAATAGAGCTTAAAGTTAGGGATGGTGATGCCTCCAGAAGTTCCTCTATTATACATGGTTATTTTGGCTACCCTGGGTCTTTTGTTTCTCCATATAAAGTTGAGAATTGTTCTTTCAAAGTCAGTGAAGAATTGTGTTGGGATTTTGATGGGGATTGCATTGAATCTGTAGATTGCTTTTGGCAAGATTGTCATTTTTACTATGTTGATCCTGCCTATCCAAGAGCATGGGAGATCTTTCCTTTTTCGGGTATCTTCTTTAATTTCTTTCTTTAGAGACTCAAAATTCTTACGGTACAGGTCTTTCACTTTTTTGGTTAGTGTTACTCCAAGGTATTTTATGTTGTTTGTGGTAATTGTAAAGGGTGATGCTTCTCTGATTTCTTTCTCCACCAATGTGTCATCTCTATATAGTTGGGCTACAGATTTTTTTTTTTTGAGTTAATCTTGTATCCTGCCACTTTGCTGAAGGTGTTTATCAGCTGTAGGAGTTCCCTGGTTGAGTTTTTCGGTTCACTTATGTAGACTATCATATCATCTGCAAATAGTGAGAGTTTGACTTCTTCCCTTTCCTATTTGTATTCCCTTGATCTCCTTTTGTTGTCTTATTGCTCTAGCTAGAACTTTAAGGACAATATTGAAGAGGTATGGAGAGAGTGGACAGCCTTATCTTGTTCCTGATTTAGAGGAATTGCATTCAGTTCTCTCATTTAATTTGATGTTGGCTGTTGGCTTGCTGTATATTGCTTTTATTATGTTGAGGTATGTTCCTGTTATCCCTGATTTCTGCAGGACCTTTATCATGAAGGAGTGTTAGATTTTGTCAAAAGTTTTTTCGGCATCTAGTGAGATGATCATGTGATTTTTTTCCCTCAGTCTGTTTATATGGTGGATTACAATGATGAATTTCCGTATGTTGAGCCATCCTTGCATCCCTGCAATGAAGCCTACTTGATCAGGATTGATGGTTTCTCTGATGTGTCCTTGGATTCGATTTGCCAATATTTTTTGAGAATTTTTGCATCAATGCTCATGAGGGATATTGGTCTGTAGTTCTTTTCTTAGTTGTGTCTTTGTGTGGCATGGGTATCAAGGTTATTGTGGCCTCATAAGAAGAGTTTGATAATGACCCTTCTGCTTCTATTGTGTGGAATAGTTAGAGGAGAATTGGTATTAGCTGTACTTTGAATTTCTGGTAGAATTCTGCACTGGCCCTGGGCTTTTTTTTTGGTTGGGAGACTTCTAATGACTGCTTCAATTTCATTAGAGGTTATAGGTCTGTTTAAGTTGCTTATCTGTTCTTGATTTAATTTTGGTAAGTGAAATCTGTCCAGAAAATTGTCCATTTCCTTTAGATTTTCAAATTTTGAGGAATATAGGTTTTCAAAGTATGACCTGATGATTCTCTGGATTTCCTCTGTGTCTGTTGTTATGTCCCCCTTTTCATTCCTGATTTTATTAATTTGCATGTTCACTCTTTCTTGTTTGGTAAGTGTGGATAAAGGTTTGTCTATCTTGTTGATTTTCTCGAAAAACCAACTTTTTGTTATATTGATTTTTTGTATTGTTCTCCTGGTTTCCATTTTATTGATTTCAGCACTCAATTTGATTATTTCCTGGCGTCTGCTCCTCCAGGGTGTATTGGCTTCTTTGTTTTCTAAAGCTTTCAGTTGTGCTGTTAATTCTCTAGTGTGATTATTCTCCTGTTTTTTTTCATGTGGGCATTTAGTGCTATGAACTTTCCTCTTAGCACTGCTTCCAGAGTATCCCATATGTTGTGTCCGAATTCTCATTGAATTCTAGGAAATCTTTAATTTCTTTTTTTATTTCTTCCTGGGCCCATGAATTGTGCAATTGGGTGTTACTTAATTTCCATGAGTTTGTAGGTTTTCTGTAGTTCTTGTTGTTGTTGAATTCTAATGTTAAAGCATGGTGGTCTGATAAGACACAGGGGGTTATTTCAAATTTTTGTACTTGTTGAGGTTTGCTATGTTGCCAAGTATGTGGTCGATTTTAGAGAAGGTTCCATGTGGTACTGAGAAGAAGGTAAATTGTTTTGTATTTGGGTGGAATGTTCTATAGATATCTGTTAAGTCCAATTGCGCCATAACTTCTATTAGTTCTTTTGTTTCTTTGTTAAGTTTCTGTCTGGTGTTCCTGTCCAGTGGTGAGAGTGGGGTGTTGAGATCTCCCACTATGTGTGATTTGAGTTTTAGTAATGTTTCTTTTACAAACGTGGATGCCTTTGTATTTGGGAAGTAAATGTTCAGAATTGAGACTTCATCCTGATGGATTTCTCCTGTGATGAGCAGGAAATGACCTTCTTCATCTCTTTTGACTGATTTTAGTCCAATTTATTGGATATTAGGCTTGCTACCCCCGCTTGTTTCTTGGGTCCATTTGATTGGAAGATCTTTCCCCAACCTTTAATTCTTAGGTACTGTCTGTCTTTGAGGTTGAGGTAAGTTTCTTGTATGCAGCAGAAGGAAGGATTCTGTCTTCTTATCCATTCTGCTAATCTGTGTCTTTTTATAGGGGAGTTAAGACCATTAATGTTGATGGATATTAATGACCATTAAGTATTGTTCATTCTTGTTTGTTTTTGATTTGGTGATGGTGGTGAGATTATGTGTGGGATTCTATCTCTCTTTTCTTTTGACTGTTGGTAAATTGGGATTATCTATTGCCTATGTTTTTCTAGTTGTAGTTAACTTCCCTGGGTTGCAGTTTTCCTTCCAGTACTTTCTCTAGGGCTGGATTTGTGGATATGTATTGTTTGAATCTGGTTTTGTCATGGAATATCTTGTTTTCTCCATATGTAATGACTGAAAGCATTGCTGGGTATAGTAGTCTGGGCTGGCATCCATGGTCTCTTAGTGTAGGTAGAATATCTATTCAGGACCTTCTGGCTTCCAGAGTTTCCAAGGAAAAGTCAGGTGTGATTCTGATAGGTTTGCCTTTATAGGTTACTTGACCTTTTTCCTTTGCTGCTCTTAATATTTTCTCTTTGCTGTGTATGTTTGGTGTTTTGCTTATTATGTGGTGACGTGATCTTTTTTTTTTTTTTGGTTCAGTCTATTTGGTGTTCTGTAGGCTTCTTGTATTTTCATTGATATGTCTTTCTTTAGGTTGGGAAAGTTTTTTTTCTATGATTTTGTTGAATATGTTTTCTGAGCCTTTGAGTTGGATTTCTTCACCTTCTTCTATACCTATTATTCTTAGTTTTGGTCCTTTCACGGTATCCCATATTTCCTGGATATTTTGTGATAAGGATTTGTTGGACTTAAGATTTTCTTTGGTTGATAAATCTATTTCCGCTAGTGTGTCTTCAACTCCTGAGAGTCTCTCTTCCATCTCTTGTATTCTGTTAGTTATGCTTACATCTGTAGTTCCTGATCGTTTACCCAGCTTTTCTATTTCCAGCATTCCCTCAGATTGTGCTTTCTTTATTGTCTGTATTTCAGTTTTTAGGTCTTGAACTGTTTCCTTGAGAGATTTGCTGATATCTTGTATTTTTTGGTTTGTTTTGTCTTCAATTTCTTTAAGGGATTTTCTCGTGTCCTCTTTGCGGTCCTCTTTGAGGTCCTCTATCATTTTCATGAAGATGTTTTTGAGGTCATTCTCTTCTGGTTCATCTGCATCATGATGTTCAGGTCTTACTGGTGTATGGTTCCTAGTCTCCACAGGTGTCATATTGGGTTTTCTGTTGTTGGATGTGCTTTTACCTTTTCCTCTTCTCATCCTTTCTTCTGGTGGGTGTAGCAAGAGTTTCTTGTTCTCCTGGTGGGTGTGGGACCAAGGTTCCCTTCTGGTAGATGCAATCAGATCCAATACTCTGATGTCGGTCCTCTTCTAGTGGATGGAGGTGTCACTGTTACCCGGGTGTCAGCAGTGTTTGGGCATGCTGGGTCCCGGCGGGCCGGCAGTTGGAGGCAGAGCTGTCACCGGGCCTCTGGGTGTTGGATCCCACTGCCGAACTCTGTCCAGCATGCAGGTTGCTTGCCTCAGATGACTCTGAGCAGTGATGATGAACAGCAGCCGGAAACAGCTCCTGGCCTACCTGGGCCAGTGGTTGGAGGCTGGGCTGCCTCTGGGTGTTCAGTACCCGACGCTGCCGAACTGGGTCCAGCACGCAGGTTGCTTGTGTCAGATGACTCTCAAGACTTTTTAATCCATTATAATAATGTTTATCCAGGAACTCTTGCTCCCCAGTCTGATAGCTGGAATATAGGAGTGGACTTTGGGAGCCCAATCCATATAGAGGAATACTCCCTGAGCCAAGAAACATGGGGATGGGCCTAGGCCCTATCCTAAAGGATACGAAAGACTCTGATGACACCCTATGGAAGGGTTCACCATCCAGGGGGAAGCAGAAAAGATATGTGATAGATAAGGTTTTATTTAGGGGGGGTAGGGGAGGATGGGTGGGAGAAGGGAACTGGGATTGTCATGTAAAACAATCCTGTTTCTAATTCAAATAAAAAAAGCTGGAAAAAATAATAATGTTCACACTTATTGGGCCTCCAAGTGAAACAGGAAGTTAGGCATAACAAGCAATAACTTTCTCAGTCATTCATTCCCTCATTTGTTGCTGACCAATTTAACCCAGTAAAAAGTAATCAAAGCATTCTGACTCTAAAATAAAAAGTAAGACCAGCAAGAAAACTGAGCAGCTCAAACTGCTGCCATGCAAGCCTGACACCTTGAATATAGTCACTGGAGCCTATAGTGGAAGATCTGAGATCCCATCACTGAAAGTTGTCATTTAGCCTTTACAAATACACACCATGCATGAGTGCACTTTCACTCCCATATATACAACACACACACACACACACACACACACACACACACACACACACACACATGCACACATGCACGCGCACATGCAACAAGTGAAAATAAAATTAAGTTCATAAAAAGGAAATTAATTAGATGATGATTACTGAGTATGTGAGAATCATTGCATTATCTTTTTGTGTAGTTCAGTGGTTTTTAATATAATTAGAGTTGTGCAGCCATCATTACAATTATTTTACATTTCCATCAAGCTTCAAAGAAATCAAATGCTATTAGTAGTCACCTCTACTCCCACCCAGCCTAAGGCAACCCAGATTTTACCTTCTGCCTCTGCACATTTGCTTTCTCTAGACATTTCATAAAAATGGAACCACACACTGTCATGGTTTGTGATCTGATTCTTTTACCTAAAATATTTTGAGATTCATCCAATTTGTGTCATATACAATTACTTTGCTCATTTTAATTTCCCTCTCATTCTCTTGTCTAGGTATATCTCATTTTGTTTAGCCATAACCAGTTAATTGACACGTATGTGAGCCCTACATTTTGAATACTATAAACACCATTGCTAAGATCATTTCCACGAGGATTAAACATAAGATAAAAACAATTCCTCTTAGGACTTACCTTGAGGTCATTCAAAACATCCCAAATAAGCTGAGAAATTACCTCACTTTCTCTCAGAAACACTCTCTTACAGATAAAGTCTTTGGAGATGATTTTCTTCCCTCAGAAGTACTTTTCTCAGGATGGTGATGTTAATTGTTTCCATTCACACAGCAGCTCTTTGCTTTCTTATCCATAGGGACACCCTTCGTAAGACTAAGTGGCCAATTCATTTCAAAGGTGAAAAAAAGAAAAGGAAAGAAAAAGAAAAAAATAACCTCTGTAAGAACTATTGACCAAGAATAGAAAAGCCACAGAATAATATTACCTTAATCTGCATTTTTAAAAAAAGTTTTATTTTTATTTTTTTCCTTAATCTGCTCTTAATTGGGAGTATTCTGAAGGGGAAATATAGAGGAAACATAGAAGCTAAGTTGAATTTTAAATCTGATCGGAAGCACCCAGCCCTTGGTTTTGTGAAATTTTTCTGTACTATCGAGTTTGAACCCTGTTTTGTAGATGAAGAAATAGGTTAGGAAGATAGGGCACCATGTCTCTGAGTTTTGAACCAGTTCCTTCTACACAGGCTCCCTTTTCCCATCTTCATGTCCACCCCCTATTCCAGGATTTCTATTAGTTTCTCAGCATTTTCCCCTACTACATCAGACAGCTACCTCTTCTTGATAAAGCTTCTCTTCTTCGGGGCTCAGTAACATCTCATGCTGCTCTTCACAGTCAAGCTTCTTCAGAAGAGAATTCTCAGAGTCCCTAGCTCTTCTTGTGAACTTGCCTTTCATGGTAACCCAGCTGTGTTACAGTTCAGCATGACACATCTAATACAGTGCCTACGGGTCAGTGTTCTGGTACCTCAGTGCTCTGCTTTTCATTCTTGCCACACTAGATTATGCTATAGTATTACACAGCATTCACTATCTCTCTTTTAAATTCTCTCTTCCTTGACTCTCTCATCTAGAAAATGGAGATCACCACTTTTGTTTCCTACAAAGACTAGCTATTGAATTTTAAGAATAAAATAATCCCAATGTCTGCAGCATAAGTCAAGATTTTGGCCTACTTCAAGGCCAGACTAAGATTTTCAAGGACCATGCTGCAATTAGACCTTGTGCCCAAAACACCAAAAGCATAAAGAAAGAAAGAGAGAAAGAATGAGAATTTTCCCTTTGACCAATATCTAGTGTCATTATTTTCTTTGGAGAGTTTTGACTAATCTCATCACATCTCTGGAATTCTTTCTTCTGCTCTCTACTATAAATACCACCAATAAAATTAACTAACTAAAGTGAGTTCTATTTCAATTGACTCGCTCATTCTTTCCTTCAGAAGGTATTTATAAATATGGTACCAGGCATAATGCCATGAGCAGAGATAAATTTCTAGCTAATATGATTCAGAGAAATGACTCTTCAGCCTAGACTATAGCAAATCAGCATTTATAGTTCAGCCCTGGCTGTACATAGGATCACATTGATAATGTGATTTTGTTTTCTGATTTTTGCTTCCTCATCCATAAAACAGTGATTACAATCTACATTTGCAAATCATATCTTAAAGACTGAAGTTATGCTTGCCAAGTACATAAGGTAATGCTTGGCACTGGTCAGACACTTTTAAACACTGTCATTGTTTTGTTTTTCAATTTTCTCCTAAATATCAAAACACTGTATTAATTTTACATGCCTCATGTATCCACAGCCCTTTTCTTTGCTTCCTGGTGTATTTTCTTTTATTTAAGCTCTAAGCTACTGAGGAAGCTTCTTGGCAACATCCCCTCCACCCCAAAGTCCTAAAGAATTCATCTTGCCTTCTTCTGTATGTCTGTGTTTCAAAAGAGAGAGAGAGCGAGAGAGAGACAGAGACAGAGACAGAGAGACAGAGAGAGACAGAGTGTGTGTGTGATTTATTTAGTCAGTTTACATTAAAATGATAACAACAGATATCTCACACCAAATACCTGAGAGCCCAGTAGCTGCTTGGTGCTTGAGGCTGCTTCAGCAGTCAGTGTAGTTCTACAGTGGATAGCTCATACTGCTTAGGTTGGCAACCTGATAGCTACTCCATCCACAAGGCTATGTTCCTCAGCAGTCGTCTAGTGCCCAAAATACGGGTGGTGCCTGACAAGTGCCTAGACCTTAACCACCGTGGAAGCTTTGTACTTGGGTTGTCGTGACCTGGCATGTCTCATCTTTAGCCCATGACAACCATGAGGTTCTACCTGAGTGGGGGTGTGTGGACCTGGAAGCTCCTAGCAACCCAATGGTGATAAAGACCAAACACAGGCATCTTGTCATCTTCAGAGAGCTCTCAGTTCCATGTTGTAGAACTAGAGTCATTTCTTTATTAGCCATCTTTTCTGGTGTTTCTTAACCATCCTGCCAACACCACGAGGGAACCATCTCTCTTTGTTCTCTCTGCCTTCTGGTCACTCGCCCCTAAGTCCTCACCTTCTGTCCTCACAAGTTACTCACATACCTCCTCCTCCTCCCAGGTGAGTGCCTATCCAGATGCTTGGGCGCATAGAGATGCAAATAAGAGGCATATTACCCTGAGGCCAAGGTAAACAACAGTAGCCTTACTGGCATTAACAATACAATAGTGGGCCGGAGCTTTCCAGTGCTCCATGTTTACAGGAGCTAGAGACTGGACCCCAAAATATTCCATAACAGAATTATTCAGTCCCCCACACTGGGTACTATAGACAGACTTTTAATTAGGATTGTTGGCTTCCCAATAATGACATGGAGATTTATTATTATTTATAGAAGCTTGGCTTATATTTTAGGCTTTTTCCAATAGCTCTTATAACTTAAATTAACCTATTTCTATGAAGCTATGTGCTGCCCTGAGGTTTGCTTACCTCATCTAATTACATGCTATCAATCCTGCTTTCCTGCTTTCTCTATGTCTGGCTGGTGACTCTGCCTTTCTTCTTCCCAGCATCCTCTGTACCTACAAGTCCTGCCTAGCTATTGGGCCATTCTTGTTGTACACCATGACACATCTTCATGTATACAACAAGATTATTCCACAATAGGGTACCACTGGTTCTGATCTCAGTAAGGGGAAGGCCAAGTTAGCAAACCATGGACAAGCTTCCTTCCGACAAACCCTCCTCTATGTGGGCTGCTACCAGATCTGCCACCCACACTTGGGATGAGTCCTCTCACATCAGGTAAAGCACTTAAGACAATTCTTCAGATGAGGCTTCCTAGTCAGGAGATACAAATTTACAGCAAGATGACATTAAAGCCAACCTTCACAATTTATGTCCAGTGTGTCCCTCCTAATATAGTTTCAAAGCAGAAGTTGCATCTTACACACACACACACACACACACACACACACACACACACACACACAATGAGAGAGAGAGAGAGAGAGAGAGAGAGAGAGAGAGAGAGAGAGAGAGAGGAGACTCATATATTCCAAACCAACCTGGTTAGCTGTTGAAGAATTATTCATTCTTGAATATTATTAAACCATGCCATAATGTGTACAAGTCTTATATGGTCTATAAAGTAGATAGTCCTAAAATAAAACATCACTGAAACTTGATTTGCTGAATGTTACTTTCTATGTATCTATGTTATATATGAATAGCAATTAAATTAGCGCATGCCTAAATAAATTTTATAGGTACTTAACAAACAAAACACTTCTCTGCAATTCAATGGCTTCTGGATACTATGAATGATAAAATGTTTAAGATGTTATAACAGAGTATTTATGGTTCAAAATTCATCCTTAAATTACCAAATATATGGTGAGGTATAATGCAGTCTTCAATCTTAAGTAAATTCATTCTATATATACATATATGTGATGGGGAAAGTACATATTGCCTATGGGTTGAAGATGAATGCCCCAATGTTACAGAGGAACTTTGGGTGACTATCCAGGAAGCAAGATGTCTCTGTCAATTCTAGAGTTTATATATTATCCTTCTGTGGTCTTTCATAGAGGTGAAGACAGACAGTTATGGTTATAGTTTTCTTCAGTTATTATAAAAGATAAATTATCCTTCTTTTTATTTAGACAGAAAAGAGGAGATGGTTGGGGAAGTGCTTCTGTGTGTTTGTCTTATTGAATGATAAATAAAGTACAGTTTGGCCAACGAGGCAGCAAGTTAGGCAGGACTAGGAGTCAAGGAGCATTCTGGGAAATGTAGTAAAGAAGAGGTGATCCAGACAGGAAGTGATATAGCAAGGAGACTCATATAAACAAGGGCAAGAAGGATGTGGGCCGCTTCTCTCTTCCTCCAGAGTCACTATGTGAGCCTGGGAAGACAGGACACTTGCCATTGGCGTCCAATAAGTCTTATAAAATATATAGATTTATGATAATTAAGACTGAGCTAGCAGATGAGAAATCCTAGCCATTGGCCAAGCAGCATTTGTACCTAATATAAGTCTTTGTATATTATTTTGGCCACCCACATGGCGGGCAGAACTCAAGCGGGTGGCGGAAAGATTTATTGTAGCATATATATATATATTTAGCATATATATATATATATATATATATATATATTCAGTAAAATCATTTTACCATAAATTCTACTTTTGATAATGTAAATATCTTTATTTTATTGGTTTAAATCTCAGCAATATTTTCTTTTTTATATATTTTTATTTTAGAAGCATTCTTATTTACTATCAATCTCCCCATTCCCTCACCCTCCCATCCTCCCATGCTCCCCACTGACGCCCCAACCACCCCTATCCACTCCCAAGGGATAGTGAGGCTCTCCTCAGGGCATCATCAAAGTCTGTCATACCATTTAGGGGAGGACCTAAGGCCCTTTTTCTTGTATCTGGGCTGCAGTAGTATCCCTCCATAGGGAATGGGCTCCCAAAGTCCATTTGTGCACTAGGGATAAACACTGGCTCCACTGTTAGAGATCCCATAGACTGTCCTGGCCTCCTAGCTGGCACCCACATTCAGAGGGCTTGGTTCAGTCCATTGCTGGTTCCCCAGCTTTATGTCTATGGTCTCCATGCTCTCACTAAGTTAGGTCAAATGTTTCTGCTGATTTCTCCAGCACAGTCTTGGCTCCTTTGGTCATCCCTCCTCCCTCTCTTGTACTGGATTCCAGGAGTATGGATCAGTGGTTAGCTTTGGGTGCCTGTTTCTGTTTTGATCAGCTACTGGATGAAGGCTCTAGGAATGACAACCAAGGTAGTCATCAATCTCATTATAGGGGAAGGGCATCTAAGGCAGCCTCTCCACCACTGCCTAGATTCTTAGTTGGGGTCATCCCTGTGGATCCCCTAACTTTTCCCCTGTGCCAGACCTCTCTCCAAACCTATACTGGCACCCTCTATCAAAGCATCTCCTTTCTTGCCCTCCTCTATTCCTCCCCTGTCTCAGTCCTCCCATTCTCCTCCCCCCTCCCCTTCTCCCACTCTATTCTTCCCACTACCCTACTCTCTCCCCCCATGATCCTAATTTGCTCAAGGGTTCTTGTCCCCCTCCCTTTCTTCAGGGGACTATTCATTCTTCTCTTGAGGTCCTCCTTGTTTCCTAGTTTCTCTGGTGGTGTGGATCGTAGACTGGTAGTCCTTTGCTCTATATCTATTATCCATATATGAGTGAGTACATGCCCTGCTTGTCTTTCTGTGATTGGGTTACCTCACTCAGGATGTTTTCTTCTAGCTCCATCCATTTGCCTGCAAATTTCAAGATTTCATTGTTGTTGTTTTTGTTCCCACTGAGTAATACTTAATTCTTTGGACAAGAGGCATCTAGGTTGCTTCCAGGTTCTGGCTATAACAAACAATGCTTCTGTGAACATAGTTGAACATATATGTCCTTGTATGAATGTGCATTCTTTGGGTATATGCCCAAGAGAGGAATTAAATCTCAGCAATATTTTCTTAGTTGAATATGTGTACCAAATTAATGATTATCCATCCTGGGTGACATTTGAGCACATAGTCATTCCAATTTTTGGCATTATTCCCTTCTATTTGTTATTTTATGAACAAGAAACTGTAATACTGCTAAAATATCAACTCAAAATCAGCAATGGAAAAGGTATTTGGTGGTAAATGATTTCAATGGTAAAATATGTTAGTAAACTTACAGACTTATAAATGATAAGTGAGGAAAATAGGCCTTTTGTGTGACTTTAATAAATACAGAGTTTTCCAAATTGTACATTTACACTAACTCAAAAGTTGTTATTCCCTTTATGCTTTATGCCTCATTAGCATATATATTAACATAATACAATTTATGTTATGAATTATAATAAAAACAGTTGAGAGGAATACAATTCAGATAGCCCACAAATTTTTCTACAGAGCACTTCATTAACTACATATATTTTCTAATTTGCCAGTACTCGAGAAGACCACTTAATATCCAGAACTGAATGTAATGGCTTTTGAATATCTTAAATAGTTTTTATACCCTATATTTTTAGTTGAGGTTTAGTTAGATATTCTCACATATAAAAAGTTTTAAGCAGATTCCTGTTTAAACTATCTCAGGGGTGACTGAAGAAGTTTACAAATGCTAGTATTTAGAGGTAACCAGTTAACAGGGATTATACAAAAACAGATTTCCAAAAATAAGCATTTCCTTCTAGGAAAGATGGTGACAAAATAATTAAAAAAATTAAAGCATAATTTTAATTTATTTGCCAACTACTAAAGAAGACACTAAAAAGAATATAATATGTTTAGGATCAGGAAGGTTCAGTTGGGGGAGGGACAGACAGGAGAGCAAGGAAAAAGATACCTTGATAGAGGGAGCCATTATGGGGCTATAGAGAAACCTGGAACTAAAGAAATTCCCAGGAATCCACAGGATGACCCCAATGAAGTATCTAAGCAAGAGTGGAAAGGGTACCTTAACTACCCTTACCCTATACTGAGATTGATGACTATCTTAATGCCATCACAGAGCCTTCATCCAGTAACTAATGGAAGCAGATGTAGACATCCACAGCTAAGCATTGGGCAGAACTCCTGGAGTCCAGTTGAAGAGATGGAGGAGCAATAATATGAACAAAGGGGTGAATACCATGTCCAGGAAACCTACAGAAACAGCTGACCAGAGCAAGCTGGAGCTCACTGACTCCAGACTGACAACTGGGGAACCTGCATATGACCAAACTAGGCCCCTTGATTGTGAGTGAGAGTTGAGGGACTTGGGCAGTTTATGGGGCCACTGGCAGTGGAGCCAGTAATTATCCCTTGTGAATGAACTGGCTTTTTGGAGCCCATTCCCTATGGAGAAATAGTTACTCAGCCTAAATACAGGGAGGATGGTCCTGGTCCTGCACCAAATGAAGTGACAGAGTTTGGTGATTCCCCATGGGAGACCTCACCCTATCTGAGGAGTGGATGGGGGGAGGGGACAAAGTGGGGAGACTGTGAGGGAAGTGGGAGGACAAAAGGGAGAGGGAACTGGAATTAGTATGTAAAGTAAGATTGTTTTAAAAAAAAAGTATTGCCTATCTAGAATAAATCCCGTTTTGCTGTGGTGTATAATTCTTTTAAAATAGATTTATATCTAAATGATTGATAGTATGGTTTCTTCATCCCAGTAGCTAACTCTATGCAGAATACTGTCTTTGAGAAAAGCAGTCTTGAGACTTTCATTTTCATTAAATATCTTAAACCAAATCAGCAGAAATCCTATGTGTTCCAACTTAGTGTCATCCAGAATGTCATAGAATAAAAACTGGCATGACCTTGTGGATAGAGGTGGTATTAGATCAGTTTAGTTTCCTTGTGAACAAAGAAATAACCATGTTGACCAAGCAGAAATAGTAAATACTGCTTATCTGTAGTTCAGGAAGGCTGTTGTTATCTATCAATATATTATCTATTTATCTATTCAACTATTTATCATATGTCTACCTATGCTTTTTTGAAGGCATATTCTGCCATCACTTCACAACTTTTACATCAGAAACATGGGAAAATGCTCCATGAAACAAAAATGGAATCCTCAGTGTTGATTGATGATAATAATACACACTGACTGTTAACAGGCTTTCATTAGAAAAAAATACCACTTGGATTTGGATACCACCACATGTATAATTCCTTGGTTACCTGTAAAACATGTATTTGTGATGAATCCACAAAGCTTTAGTGGACAATATCATTTCTTAGAACATTTGTGATAAACCTGAGACTGATTTTCTATAACTATCGGTCTGTGTGTTATGGATGGTGCAGGCATGTCCATGTGCTTCCAGGAGCTTAGTAACAAATCCATGAGATCCAGAAGAGATACACTAAATACACCCTCTGAAAACAACCCAGACTATTATGTTTAATAACTACCAATGGTCAGAATGTTGAAACAAAAAGAAATGTTTAAGTAGTACATAGAAAATGACATGAATACTCCCAAGGAAAGTAGGAATGTGAAACAGGCCAGACTTGAAACTATAAACTTGTCCATCAAGACAGGAAAGATATGAATGTTAAGCACGGTCTGATATGTTTTAAATCAAGAAGAAACTATGCAAATAATAATGTAGTTGAGACACTAACCTCAAATTTGATGCAAATATCAATCCTGCCTGTTCGATAAATATCATTAAAATATTTCTGATTAACATCAGGAATAGAACAATCATAAACTTTCTTCATATGAAAAGATCAATTTTGTTGTTTCATTCCCCCCTCTTTAAATAACAAATTGATGTGTACAAAGACAAACACAAAGCCTAGTGTGGTGGCACAAACCTGTACTTTGAGCACCTAGGAATTTGAGACAAGAGGCGCAGAAGAATCACAATTCAGTTCGGTGCCAGACTGGACTACATAGTGAGTTCCAAGACAGCCTGCTACATAGCAAGACTCCTTCTCAAAGAGATAAAAATAAATAACGAAAAAGCCAGACACGGATTTAAAATTTTTAAAGGCAATATTATACCACTGAAAGTATCAGCAATTTCTACTAAAATTTGTACTTTGTATACAAAGTCAGCATTGTCTCGTTTCTCATCTTGTTTCTATTATCCTAAAGCAGTGTCTATGTCAGTCAAGTAAACCAGTAAAGCAAGGTTTATACAGTGCTTGTGATAAATAAGTAAAGATAAAATACCGAAAAAAAATCTCTTAGCTCCACTAAGAATACCAAAGGGGAATATGATTGCTGCATTCAGATTGGTGCAAATGCCCCACATGATCAGAATGCAATTCCATTTTTATCTCTGTGGAAAGACAGGTAACTGGAGAGGAACAGAAGTTGTAGCCAGGTAGAGTTTAATTTGCCTACTTCTTTCTTTGTTTACTCAATGATTTTTTTATCCAGCTTACACAATCAAATACAATGTCAAACTGAGTAATATATCTCAGGCAAGCTAGAGGAAGTGATGAAATGTTGTCAAATGTTGAGTATAATGTTTTGCTGGCTCTGACTTCTCTTTGGGCTTCCTAACAGCTGATGGGGAAAGAGGGACATGATATGAAGGTTATATATGGATCCCACAGGCTATGCATACTACAAGTCTCTGATTACCCTATGTCTTCTAGCACTTATGTGGCTATAGATTTAGTTTAAATACTTCATTAGCAATTGATTGACTGATATTTAATGATTTCTTTTTGTTATAGTTCTACTGTTTGTATAGTGACTAATAAAATCATTCAATGGTAGAATTTCCAACAATATTCCTACTGAATACAAAATTCTGATATTTTTATCATACATAATTTATTTTCTACATATGGGCCTACTTTCAAGAATTTAAGACATTACACAATTTAATATGAAGATTCTTTGGATTTTAAAGTGTGACATTAAGGTTATCTGTCAAGTTCTTTAGAGTCTAAAATGCTTAAAATGATACTGTGAACCATTCAAATTATTGAACGACCACAATGTGTGCAATTCATCCCAAAAGATTATACAGTTCTCAGTTGATCACTCTTCAAGATCAATTCTATTTAATTTTACTCTTAAGGCACATCAAAAAGGGATGCTTTATTTTTGGTCAAACTTTCTGTCTTGTCTTATAGCATGGAGCTTTACTGTCTCCACTGTGTTGTTCATCCAAATACTTGAGATTATGTTAAAGGCCACTTTTTTTTGCTTTGTTTCTTTGTTGTTGTTGTTACTGTTTTTGAGAAAGATTTAGCTTTACCTGTGAGGTTTATTTTAAATATTCTTTTTTTAATAAGTGTTTTGTTGTTGTCATTGAAGTATTTTTATAATTTTATTTTATGTTCATTGGTGTTTTGCTGCATGTATTTCTGGGTCAGGTTTTCAGAAGCCCTGAAACTGCAATTACAGACAGGTGTGAGCTGCCATGTGGGTGCTGGGAATTGAACCCAGGTCCTCTAGAACTGAACCCACAACTTCTGAAAGAGCACCCAGTGCTCTTAGCCTTCCAGCCCTTTTACAAATAGTCTTAATATATATAATATAATTTCGGAAAGATACATATCAAACCTACCAATGTTTTAAAACATTCCCTATTGAATGTCGTTTTGATTTTTTAATTTAATTTTATTTATAACATTATGGAACTAGGGATCAGGCCCTCAGCTTTTGCATGCTAGATGAGCAATCTGTATTTAGCAACTTCCCCACATTGAATTTCCAGTTTTAAAACTTTGGTGTTTTTTTTAATTGATTTTATTTTATTAATATTTTAAGTTAGTATACAAATAAATTTCCTCATGTCATCCACATGTATGTGCCATTATACTTCAAACAAGTGTTGAAATTATTAGACCCACAGGCCAAAACAATCTATTATCTGTGATATTTCATTTTGTTGAACTTCTTCATTATTCTCTATAACCCTAAAAGTTCAAGTTAAAACCTAAAACCTCTTCTGCTCTGTTCCATGAGCTTTTTGGATGGTGGTAGAGATGTCCCAGTTAAGGTGAGAACTCAAATTCACTAACTCTTTAAAAAAAATTATTGATGAGTGTTGATAGTAAACTTTGTCCACTACAAAATGAAGCTCCTCTACCTAAGGGCAAGAGCAGCACTAAGCATAGGTGTAAATGTAAATACTTGGAAAGTAGTTTGACAACATGGCATTTAGCAAAACAACAGCTGTAGGTTCTCCAACAGTGCCCATGAGTTACCTAGCTGTATGTAGGCTTAGGATCAGGCATACAGTGACAGGCATGAATCCATCTTGTAGAGAAGGCTTCAAATATAATAAGGGAGTAGTTAGTTATTCCCATAATAGCCAGTCATATCACTGTTGCACCAGTGGGCACATTTTCCTTGTTGGTTTGTCACAAATGATTTATGCCATTGATGATTTTTTCTCCCCTAGCATTTTGGCACTATAAACACTAGCTTGATTTCTCTATGTTGTATAACCAAAGTCTGTAATGTCTGCAACAGTAGGGTCCTACCATCCATTTCTTATGAACAACCAAGGGCAATGGCAATAGTTGATTTTTTTTGGGGGGGGGGGCTCTGGGGCCTCTCAGACCAACAACTCCTAGGAAAGAAATGATGTAAAAGGAGTGCTGTAAAACATTGTTTTTTGGATGTGTCTTGCCTATAACACTTCTTGTATGTGTCTTGCCTATAACACACATAAATTCATATGGTATATGTTTACCTACACAAGATTAGGCCCAACATATTCAATAGTACATGGTAGGGACTCCACCCTTCCCTGAGGGGCCATTGGCAGGCAGTTAATTGCTTCTGGGGGATGAAAGTTTCATTCAATACTGGAAACTACTTGTTAGTTGTCTATGCTCCAGTGAATACCACACACACACACACACACACACACACACACACACACACACACACACAAACAGGTTTATGAAAACAGCTTTAATTACAATCAGTCTGTGACCTTCCAAAAGAGGGACATGAAACTATGAATGATAAGCGTTCAGTGGGAGTGGGCTAAGAGGGTGACAAAAAATGGTTGACATACATAATGGACATGCATGAAATTGTCAAAGAATAAATTAAAAAATACAAAAGGAAAAAAGTTAAGAACCTAGCCAGGTGTGCTGGCTCGTGCCTGTAATCCCAGCACCTGGGAGAAGGAGGCAGGGTGATCATTACAAATTCAAAACAAGGTTGGACTATACAGTGAACTACAGGCCATCATAGGTTATACAGTAAGACCGAGTCATCTCACAAATAAAGATAGAATCATGAATAACTAAATAAAGGACATGTGATATACAAAGGATTTTCACATTATGTTTTGTCACTAAATACTTATATCAAGAAATAGAAGGACTTTCAACTTAATAGGTAATTGGTGTCTTAATAATAGGCATACAACTAGAGAGCCAAGAGCCTAAATACAACTAAAGCATCGAGACAGACGTGCAACTGAGAATTTGGCCACCTTTTCAGATGAGCCCACTCTTTATCTTGGTGGTTCCATCATTACTTTCTTTCAACTTGCCCCTCTTTGGCTGTTGCACTTGGTACTTTTCTTGCTCCAAGGATAGCTTCCCCAAATTCAACCCAACATGACTCTGATTTCATGTTTCCATGAAATTCTGACTCATTCTTACCCCAAGTTAGCATTTCTCAGAAAATGATCCTTATTTTCTCAGGTAAGTGAGCTTATAGTTTGGTCTCTTTTGACCTATTTCTCCTGCACACCTAAGGACACAAAAAAGGGATGAGAGTCAATGCAGCCTAGTGCAGTTGTCTGTGCACAAGTTACTCATAGGAGTCAATGCTTTAAAGAGGAAGAGGGCTGAATAGGCCTCTAAGGTTTCTTGGCTTCAAAACTGATGGAATTGAATAGCAGAAAAGTGAAGAAATTGTGTTTAGATCTAGAACCAGATTCTGAACATAAATATTCTAAGGTCAGTGGTCTCATCAAGAAAAATTCATGGCTAAGAAGCTAAGTCTCCAAGACAGAAGAGCTTCCTTCTAATGTTTAAATCTTTAACAAATATACTTGCCATGAATTCACTCACTCCCCTAGAACCAAAACTTGGTTTTAATAGTATAAAGCAGTGGTTCTCAACCTTCCTAATGCTGCGACCCTTTAATACAGTTCCTCATGCTGTAGTGACCCAAACCTTAAGATTACTTTCATTGCTACTTCATAACAATAATTTTGTTACTGTTATTAATCATAATGCAAATATCTGTGTTTTCTGGTGGTTTTAGGCCAGCCTCATGAAAAGGTGGTTTGATTCCCCCCAAAGGGGCCATGACCCACAGGTTGAGAACCTCTGATACAAAGGATGTTAGCCTAGCATATTATTTTATATGTGGCTCTCAACATGAACTTATTCACTGTGCATGAATCCTGAATCCTAATTATCAACACAGGTAGTTTTGAGATGAAGCCTGGACCTGAGCTTACACCTCATTAAAAAAAAAAAAAGAATAGAAAACCTGAGACAGAAGCTTCAACTATGTGCTTTTTTCTGAAAGTTCCTTTGACATATTTTAAACAAATGTAGTGGTTCATATTCCCAACTTCATTATTCAGTAAATAAAACTCAATATATGATATTAATTTATTTCACAAAAATGCTACCACTTACATTGGGGATGTAGCTCTAGTTTCTCAGGTCTAGATTTAATCTACAGGAAAAATTCCATAAAAGGTCTTCATTTAATTAAAATGAACTGTGACATTCTCAGATTCTTTAAGAGGTGGAGTGTGTGAGTTAAATGAAGCACTGTGAATTGCTTCGTGACACTGTTTTCCTTTGATTTAGCAATGACATGCATGTCAGATTTGGGCCAGAAAGATAACGGTATTATCCTTCCTTTGGTCTGTGTGATGAATAGGTGACCAAGGGGAAAAATGGATTCTGAATCTATTTACTTATTAATATTCAATTGAAAATCACGGAGCACAGTGTGGAAACCATTTTGGTCCAAGATGTCAGATAGAGGGATTGCATTTATGATTATAGGAGAGTTAGAAGAAAATAAACAGGAGGAAGGATGAAGTTTGGTCCATATTGTTGGAGATTTTCATCATTTGCTCCTTGCCCCATTGCTGATTTCTTTTCTGCCTTCCTTTTATCAGAAAAATATAATGGAGCAGCAGCTGAAGGGTTTACACTGAAAAGATGCTGAGTAATGCCTGCAGAGTCTGCAGCCCAGTTCACAGCCTCAGCCAGGACTGTTTCTGCCCTCATGTTTTTATATCACTTCTCCCACCAACTTTATAGCTTAAAATGAACCTCAGACTGTTGACAAAAGCAAGAAATAAATACATCCGAATTGTTGTCACTCATCTCAATAGCATCTAAGTCCCTCTTGTGAGTCCTTTGAAATTTAAAATTGCCATAAACATCTTTACATTCTAAAGCTCGTTCCATGACTTCTCAAGTTACCTTTCCTTGTCTCCAGCACTTCATGGACTTTCTGTGAAGCTAATTATGGGAGTTTTCAAAAGGAAAGTCTTTTTTCTGTGTCAGATGAAAGCAAGATTACCACCACAGAGAGCAACGGTGTTAGTGCTGCCTTCCCTGTGGCCCCACACTGTATTAATATATTCCTGTAAAGCTTGCATTCTATAATCTTTGCCCTTCAGTAAGGAGCCACAACTGCTCTGTTGTTCTATAAAATATTGAAGATTAGTTCATTATATTATGATGTCTTCTCATGTAGATTGTGGTTAAATAAAATGCGAATAATTAGAAGGTAATTGTGGTTTGAAGTCATTTTGGTAAGTTGTGTTATTTTCAAATATAAATCTTAGAAAACTGAAATTGTATGCTTTGGCTTATTTATTTAGGAAAAACAGGAATACAGACAAACCAACAGATAGTATGCAATAATCAGCTATTGGAAATTGGTTAAGCAATTAGGAGTTTGTCTTTAGTAGGTTTTAACTAAAAATTATTCATTAACAATTTGGAGCAGTTACTAAGTGTCTGTCACTCTTCTGAATTATAGCAAGGACTCATAATGATGATAAAATATAACACATTGGTTACATTTTATGATCAAATCGCTCTCTTCTGCTCAGTGAATGGTATACCAAAGAAGGCCTCAGGGTCTGGCTACTGTCAAAGGAGAACTAACACTAAATCCACACTTACCGCTTCACTTCTGCTAGGAATAGTTTGCATCAATTATAAAATTGAATGAAAAAAAATCTCCCTTCTCTCTAACAAGTACACCTGTTAGGATTCACAGGAACACAGGAGGGCCAGCCTCTCTGCTGTGATAACTGTCCAGTGCTACCTTCTGTTCCTAGGTGGTCTCACTTACATTTTCTTGAGTTTCTATGTATACAAAGTGGATCGTGGGTTAGTGCCATCAACATTGGGGAAAACCCGTTGTGCTGGCTTCAGTGAGATTGGCCTACATAGGATCGTATGCTTGGTTCCCAGTTAGTGAACTGTTTCAAAAGATTAGATGTGGCCTTATTGGAGGAGATGTGATCTGGGGGTTAGATCTGAGATTCCAAAAGTCAGTCTCTCTCTCTCTCTCTCTCTCTCTCTCTCTCTCTCTCTCTCTCTCTCTCTCTCTCTCTCTCTCTCTCTCTCTCTCTCTATCTTCTCTGTGTGTATGTCTCTCTCTGTCTCTCTCTGTGTCTGTGTGTGTGTGTGTGTGTGTGTGTGTGTGTGTGTGTGTGTATTGTGTGTCTGTGTCTGTGTCTCTCTGCCTCTCCTTCTCTGCCTCTCTCTGTGTGTCTTCTGCTTGGGATTCAAGACTAGCTCTCAGCTACCTCTCCAGTGTCCTGACTGCCTGATGCTAGGCTCCCTGCCATGATGATAATGGACTCTGAAACTGTAAGCAAGCCCCCAATTAAATGCTTCCTTTTATAAGAGTTGTCTTGGTCATTGTGTCTCTTCACAGCAATAGAACAGTAACTAAGGCAACCATTGTGGAAATACTCACTACTGAAGTCTTTGAATCCCATATTGTTTAATGATAAGAAACCAACTAGCAAGTGCTACAAGCTTTAGTAGCCAGGCTCCAGGTGGGTTTGGAGAACCCATGTGAAGTTTCTGCTAAAGCTAGGAACAAGGTTTTAGAGTACAACTTTAAAAAATAATAATCTTTTATTTTACATACCAATCTCACTTTACCCTCCCTCACTTATGCCTAGTCTCCCTATCTTCCTGCCCCCTACTCCACCCTCCACCTTCTCCTCAGAGAGAGTGAGGCCTCCCATGGGTTGTCAACAAAGTCTGTCACATCACATTGAGGCAGGACCAAGGCCCTCCTCCTTGTGTATAGGATGAGTAAGCTATCTCTGCACAGGGAATGGGCTCCAAAAAGCCAGTTCATACACCAGGGATAAATCCTGGTCCCTTTGACAATGGTTCCATAAACAGTCACCTACATTCAGAGGGTTTAGTTTGGTCCTATGTAGGTTCCCCAAGCTGTCAGTCTGGAGTCAGTGAGCTCCTACTATCTCATGTAAGCTGTTTCTGTGTGTTTTCCCATCATTATCTTGACCCCTTGGTTCATATTATCGCTCCCCACTCTCTTTGACTAAATTCTGGGATCATGGCCCAGTGCTTAGTTGTGGACCTTTGGATCTGTTTCCATCAGTGACTGGATGAGGGTTCTATGATGACATTAAGATAGTTATCTGCCTGGTTACAGGGGAAGAGCAGATAAGGTACCCTATCCACTATTGCTTAGATTCTTAGCTGGGGCCATCATTGTGAATTCCTGGGAATTTTCCTAGTGCTAGGTTTCTCGTTAGCCCTATACTGGCTCCTTCTATCAAGATATCTTGCTCTCCCACTCTTTTCATTCCCCAACTCAAGCATCAAACACTTAGAGAACAAATCATATTCCTTAACAAGAAATTGACAAAGACAAAAGGAGAGAGCATTCAGATTAGCAAAATTATAAATGAAAAAGGAAGGTCATTTCCATTTCTAAATATAAGTTAGAGTCATTAGAAAACAGTTTTAAAAGTTGTACTCTCTAGAGTCAAATTTATTTTTTACAAAGAATCATCCCCATTGTTTTATTAGTTCCATATATTGCTTTTAAGTTTCTCTTTAATTTCCACCCTGATTATTAGTCTTTATTGTTGGGGGGATATGATTTCTTCTTGTCTTTCTCAGTACTTGGTGTGCGACATTAGGATGTTTGTTTAATATCTCTCTGATTTTTTATTAGTTCTTTAAGAGTTGAAAAATAATGTGTTTTAATCATATTTGACTCCTCCCTCAGCTCTTTAACAACACCACTTCCCTACTCACCTAATTTTGTGTCCATTGTTTTTTTATTTATTTTTTAACCTAACAAAATTTATTGATGTGTCCTTTACTATGGGAGAGTGGTCAACACTAACCAGGGATTATACTCTTTAAAAATTTATTTCTCCATCTCCAACCAACTAATAATTGTCAGTAATTCCACAACTTGGGTTAGATCATACCCAATTCCCTTCTCCCTGCTGGCAATTGGACCAGCCTTGCCTAGGTATTGTACATGCTGTCACAACTGCTACAAGTTCATGTGTGCAGCCATTGTGCTGTGTGTAGATGGTAACCCTTCCCTGTAGGCATCCACCACCTCAGGCTCTTACACTATAGTATCCTTCTCTTCCTCCACGATCCCTGAGCCTTGAGGAGTGGGGGGTGACAGTGATATGTTCCCTTTAGGGCTGAGCATTCTGCAGTTTCTTCTTCTCTACACTTTAGACACTTGTGAGTCATTGTGTTAATCACCATCTACTACAAATAGAGAGATTTGTCTGATTTTTCATGTAAATAATCGCAGCTATAAACTTTCCTTCCAAAACTACTTTCTTTCTATCTCAACAATATCTTCAATGTTGTATTTTTACTTATGATTCTTGGAATTTTTAAATTGCCTCTCTGGCAATTTCACTGTTCCACTTGTCATTCAAAAGCATACTTTTCAGAGACCAAGTTAGTAAAGTCTTAGAAGTAGAGGACCTGGGTCCAGATCCAAAGCAGAGACATAATATTGTCAATAGGGCAGCACATCCTGTAATTGAATCTTTGCAGAGTCAGAAACAGGAGGATGCCAGGAACATGCTTGATGGGGGATGTCATTCCATATGTTGTGACTATGTGTTTTTTTACTTGGTTGATGAATAAAGCTGTTTTGGTCAATAGGCAGGAGGAATTTAGCTAGACAGGAATTCAGAACAAAGAGACAGAGAAGGAAGGCAACAAGGGACAACATGTAGTCATCAGAAAGTCAAGAGACCTGGGTATCACTGGTAAGCCAAGGCTATATGGTGATACACAGAGTACTAGAAATGGGTTAATAATTAAGAGAGTGATGGCCAGTAAGAAGTCTAAGTCATTGGCTAAACAATTATAAATATATATTAATTCTCTGCATGGTTATTTCATAGTGGCTTCAGGGACCTGATGGGCAGAAAGAAACCTGCCCAATGGGACTTAGATGGAGAAAGTCTCCCTCTACACATGCTGGCGCTCAATCTGGCCCAATCAGCAAGTTATGGGTTTAGTGAGAAATTTGTATTAAAAAAAAAAAAAGGTAAAGTTTGATTGAGGAAGAACACCACAGACACATTCATTGATCTCTAGCCTCAACATGAATGGACTTCCTCACACATCCATACACAAATGCGCGTGCACACACACACACACACACACACACACACACACACACACACACACAGACACGTGTGTGCGTGTATATATACACAGCACATACAATAGAGTATATTGTTTAGTCTCCATGTGTTTGTATATTCTCTATAGTTTCTCCTGCTATTGATTTTTATTCTTATTGCCAAGTGTTCTGAGTTGATATAAGAAATTACCTTGATTCTTTAAATTGGTTAAGAGTTGCTTTGCCACATAGTTTATTGTCTATTTAAAGAAGTTTCCATAGGCTCTCAAGAAAAATGTGTATACTGTACACACATATGTTGGAGTGAATATTCTGTGTGTATCTCTTTAGTCCATTTGACCTATGACATAGTTTAACTCTGAAATTTCTTTATTAATTTTCAGTTTGAATAACATATCTGAAGATGGTTACCTGATATTATAATCATCCACCACTATTATATAAGAATATATCTGATTTTTTCTCCATTTGTGTTTGTTTTAAAAAAATATTTAGAACTCTAAAATTTGGTGAATACTTACAGTTGTTTGATCTTATTTTTTTGAGACAGTGTCTCTATATATCCCAGTTATGGAATTGTTAATCAGGCTGACCTCAAACACAGAGACTGGCCTCTTCCATCTAAGTATTGCTGGATTAAAGGTTGTGCCTCAGTTGCAATAACTTTTTAATTAATTGTTTCATTGATCTCTAGCTTGGCCTTTTTCATGTCTTCTGATTAATTTGTTTTAAATCTACTTTATCATACATAGGACACCTACTTCAATTTATTTTTTGCTTTTGCTCACTTGTTAGATTGTCTTGCATCCATTCACTTTCTGACAGTGGCTGTGTTTCTTGGAGACAATATAAGGGAAGTACTAGGGCCATGTTTTTAGTTGTTGTTTTGTTTTGTTTTGTCTTCTTTTTCATATAGGCATCTAGGTGCCCAATCTGTGTTTATTGTGACTATTTACATATAATATCATTGATATATGTTTACTAAATCATGTAATTTTTTGGTTGTTTCTCTTTTAGTTGGGTGTAATTATTGTTTATTATTTTTTCTCCTAAGTATTAGGAATTTGCTGGTTCTATGATATTCTTTCTTCTCCTTGATTAAGTCTATTGGTCTTATTGTTTTCCATTGGTTTGTTTTTTATTTTATTATTTCTACAATTTAAATTTTTTTTCAAAAAAAATCTCAGTTTTTCTGCTGAATCTTTCTTTCATATTACTGGCTTTTTCTTCTGTCTTACTGATTTTCTTAGCAATTTTGCTAACTTTTTCTTCTGGGTTGTTGACTTCCTTCTCCAAATACTAGATTGAATTCATCTGTGGTGACATTTTGTTTGTGATCTAACAAATAAAGCTTTCCTGAGGATCAGAGAAGCAGAGCAGTTTACCACTAGAGTTCTTACCTCTACCAGTGCTCAGATCAAAGAGTCAATCCTGTCCTCAGACTTTATCCTCAGACTGACTGCTCAGACTGTCTCCTCCTGCCTTATATTCCTCTCTGTCTGCCCAGCCACATCCCCTCCACCCCCACCCCACCCCCACCACTGTCTCACTTCCTTAGTGCTGGGATTAAAGGTTTGTGCCACCACTGCTTTCCTCTGTTTCTCTTTTACACTGAATCGATCTCCTGTAGCTCAGGGTGGCCTTGAACTAATAGACATCTATCTGCCTCTGCTTCCTGAATGCTTGGATTAAAGGTGTGTGCCCCCACTGCCTGGCTCCTACGGCTAACTAGCGGCTTAGTTCTGCACTCTGATCTTCAGGCAAGTTTTATTTGTTATAGCATGAACAAAATATCACATTTCCCTTTTTCTTTCTAAAATTTTGAAAAGGTTATATCTAATATAAACAAAATATCACCACATCTATGTCCTTATCTGTATTCTCTTGAAGGTCACTGATCAAATAAATTTGTGAAATCATTATCTAGATGTTTATCTATTTCAATGTATTGTTGAGAAATTGAGGAATTGTGACCTTTTAGGTGAGCCATATACCTTTTTCCCCCTTAGTTTCATCCCTGTGTTTCAATGCTACAATTTTTACACCTTTTGGTTTTGACACATCTCTTGAAGTTTTATTTGAAGATTGCATGTTGAATATTTCGGTCATCTTTCTTTTTCTTTTTGTTTCTGTTTCATTTTGAAATATGATCTCATGAAGAAGCCCAGGCTGGCCTCAAACTATGTAGCTAAATTTAAACTTGACCACCTAATCCTCTGCCTCTTCTGCCCCAGTTTTACATTTATAGTTCGGATCCACCACACAGTGCAGAGCTGCTTACTTTGGAGGTTTCAGTCAGCAGTTCCCCTTAGAGGGGAGAAATCAAAGTACGACAACAACCCCCAGCATCAAATCATTCAAGACATAGACATACTCATTATTTAGGGTAAATGAGGATGTAGCAAATGAAAGAGAAAAGGAAAGAGACACAGAAAACTGAGTAGAGAAGATGCATTGAAAAAGGACGAAGTGTGAAGAGTGCTATGGAGAAGAGCAGAAAAGGGTAAGAAGTTAGAAAAAGTAAAAATCCCAAGTTAAAATAATACAAGGTTTAAAAAAATAATACAAGGTAAAGTCAAAATACTGCTAAAAGTATAGCAGACAGGGAAGAGGAAACACTGAGGTAAAAAAGAAAAAAAAACAAGGAAAAGACAGTAATGAAAAATATGCATAAAACAAAAATAGATACATGTATGATAGGAATAAAAAATATTTTTAAAATACTGTGAAAGTGCTACTAACAGCTTAATAAATGAAAGTGGGGAGTCTCAAGGGTTAAAAGCAAAGGAGACAGGTCCTGGAAAATTGGAGATTACCAGTTATATGACCAAGTGGGGTGGGGTCATGGTCTTTTAAACTGTGGACTGTTATTTTTACTGCAGTCCAAACTGTTGCTGAGTCTGTGTTGGAGAAACACAGGTTGTCTGCCAGAGTTATTTTCACTCTGGTACTTTCTCTTCTTGGTGCACCAGAGACCATAGCTTTGTAGTTTGTGTGCTGGAAGGATCTATCACCCTACTGAGACAACCTAGACTGTATATCCCCTGCGGTGGCCAATGTCCTAGCACTGAGGTGTCTCCCAAGTGATTGAGAATGTGCTAAATAATCAAAGGAGAGAGCTCTTGGAAGGTGGAGAATCTATCTTCATACTTTGAAGAACTTCTAAGTTTATCATTCAGCCTGTTGGCAAGATAAGAGTTCTATAAATCATTGCTGGAACCTAGTTCTCAGGCTCTGAAGCAGTGGGCAGAGAAGTGGCTCTGACTGCTGATCTATCCACTGACCTCAGATTCAGTTATCAAACTCCAGGTTTACCCTCAGTTGATGAGTTCTGTTCCCAGTGGCTGACAGTAGGGCTATCTTTTCCTATGTACTTCCTGCCTAAACTGAGGTTCCTTCCAACTTCTTTATGGGCCTTCTTTTACCTTAGGGCTGTGGCAAGCCAAATTGAAGCTCCCTGGTTTCTGGTTGTTCCCGACTGTAATGTTGCCAGATTCCCAGGATTCTGTTGTTTTCATCACTTTAAAAAAATATTTTATTTATTGAAAATGTTATATGTGAGTACTATATTTGCGTGATTTCTCTCCTTCTCATCCATCCAACTCTTCCTATGCTGTGTTCTCCTACATACTGCTTCCCAATTCCATGGTCATTTATTCTTAACTCAATTTTTAACTGCAGATTTTTCAAAATCTTTCCTGGCCTGCATTCTGGTCCGAGAGAGTAACTCAATAGGAATTATCTCTGTCACCAATCTGTGCAATGGAGGAATCACTGTCTCACAAAGAACTGAGGTGGATTTGAGTCTTTTCAGTGTTGTGAGACTGTCCTTAGGGTCAGTACCCAAGTCGCTTGCCTCTTAGCTTTTGAAATGGCTTCTGCTTCTTTCTCCCTCACCATGGAGTCATGTAGATAGGGCTATTTGGTTTGTGTCTTACTGGTTGGTCACCTTTTCCTTTTTCTGCCCCTTGGATTTCCAAAGGTCTTCATTATATTTTTCTTTGGATTGGAGTCTACTTTCCCCCTCTTAGTCGATTCTTTTCTATCTTTACATCTACATTTTCCTTATTTATTAGACTGGGTCTGGGGAAGGTCTGATCTGTGTTAAAGTACAGGACTCCTAATCATAGCCATTCACCCCAGTAATGCCCAGGGCAGATAAAAGAGAACATTCTAAATAGAGGCACAAAATCACAAACTCACTGTGAACATTTTGCCCTTTACAATGATCTCCTTCCTCTCCAGAAATGCATAGTAGTTTTATCTTTATTGAGTCAATAACAATAATTACCTATTCTCTAAAAATTTTCTCTTAGAAATATCAAACAAATAAATAACATACTCTTACTAAGATATTCTTATGTCTCCATCATTTATGAAAATCAATGGTCACTTTACATTTTTCTCAACCTACACATGAAAATAAAGCATAATAGCAGCTCCGCTCATGAGCACTTCATATGTCAAGTTAAACTATGGAGTAAAAGAGTTTTCTCTGCCTTTGTCACATCATGCTATATCTGACCTCAATTTGATTTTAAGTGGTTTTTACTGTGTACATTTAGAGTGTCAATGTGATTTTATAGGATATATACAGAATGGTAAAGTTGTTCATTCTCACAAAATAGATAAATGTATCTATCAGTTCACATAGGTACTTGTTTGAAAAGACCAGCTAAAATGTATTTTTTAATCTAAACTGTGACACAATTTTATTAACCATAGTCCTCAGGTTACACATTAGCTCCCAAACTTGTTCATCCTACATATCTACTACATTTTATCTTTTGACTTACATCTCATTTCTCTTCCCCAAACTTGTCTGTTAACACAACATCCCCTGCCACATGATAATCATATAAAAAAAGAACCACTAAAATGAGTTCAACTCATTCCCTTCCTTTAAATTAATAGTTCACAACCAGTCCCATGCTCTTCCTCTTCTTACCAAAACCAAGCCAACCAAACAAAAATCTCTCACATCCTCAATCAGATCAACCCTCATTAGTCAGGAGACATGTTAAAGCAAATAACACAGTTCTCACTTTTTGGTGGTTTGAATGACATGTGTCTTCCACAATCTCAAACATTTGATACTTGGTCCCCACTTGGGGACCTCTGTTTAAGGAGGTTCAGGAGATCTGGCCTTCTTGGAAAAAAATGTCACCGGGATTTGGTTTTAAGGTTTTTAAAAAACATATGTCACTCTCAGTTCACTCTCTGTGATTCCTACTTGTGGTTCAAGATGAGAGCTCTCAGTTGCTTCTTCATCTGCCATGTTTTTCATTTCACCATCATGGTCTCTAATTCTCGGGAACCATGCACTAGAATAAACTACTTGTTCTGTAAGCTTTCCTTGGTCATGATGGTTTATTAGAGCAACAGAAAAGTAACTAATACAACACTCAAAGCAAATAAGAGATTGTTTATTTTGGAGCCAAATTTGCACAACCATGGCTTACAAAATAGGGTGCTAGTTTAAACTAATTCCATGTTCTCACAAAGTTGTATAATAGCAAAACAAAGAAAGCCATGAATGGAGGCAATTTTAAAATATATTGGTGGATAGATCCAAGAAGCAGACTACAGCCAGATAGAAAGGCCTCAGATGATACCTGATAGCATCTTTCTTAGCCCTTCTTAGCTGGGCAAAAGTGGTTAGTTGAATTAATAAGCTACAATTTTTTTAATCCACTTACCAAAATGTTAGGACTGATACAGAGACAGACAAGAAATGACTCTTTAGGAATAAAGATAGCCCCAAAGGAGCAGGTGCAGAGATTCACAGCCAGATTTTATACAGAGAGAGTTTAAATTAGAGGTCTTTATTGGGTCCCTTCTCTCAGAGCTCAGGGAACTCCATGGCAGTTGGAGAGAAAAGATTGTAGGAGTCAGAGGGGGTACAGGACACAAGGAGAACATGGCCCACTGAATCAACTAAGCAGGGCTTACATGGACTCACAGAGACTGAAACAGCAGGAATTCGGCCTGCACAGGTCTGCACCAGATCCTCGGCATACATGTTATGACTGTTAGTTTGGTGTTTGGGGCAGGGGAGGCACTCCTAACATTGGGAGCCAGTGTATCTGTCTGTTGCCTCTTAGGATGTCTTGTCTAGACTCCTCAATAGGAAAGTTTCTTCCTTGCTTTATTGTGCCTTATTTTTCCTGTTTGGCTGTGATCTCTTTGAGGCCTGCTCTTTTCTGAAGAGGAAACAGAGGAGGAATGGATCTTTGAAAGAGGGAAGGATCTGTGAGTGGGAGATGGAAGGAATGGAAACTGTTGTTGGGAGGGGTTGCATGAGAGAAGGATCTACTTTCAATAATTTAAAAAAATGGCCCCAACAAAATGTAACTAGGCTACCTGGATCAGCAACCTTGCAGACTCTCCAAAGTCACTGAAGTTTTAATCAGTCTCTCAGCCTTTGCACACACAGCTTCTTTCCCATAATTTTCTTTCACAGAAATGAGTTAGATATTGAGAGGTAATCTGTCTCTTTAAATTTCTTTGAATTAATTCACTATGATGCATGAGCAGCTCATGTATGTCCCAGACTTAAGTGTCTTTTAAACAGAAAATTCTATTAAGCTGAACAGCTAATGTGAATTAACTGGATCTCAAATCATTTGAAGAGAGACATTATGACAGAAGACTTTCTTCAGATGTAAGAGTGCCAGGCTTGTCAAATAAAGAAAGATGTTCAGCTAAACTTGAACTTCAAATAAACAATAACTAATATGTACTATCACTGTGTCTCAATATCCTGTTATGCTTACACTGAAGCACAAAATTACAGCGTATTTCAAATCCAAACTTAATTTATCTATTTATTTAGGCAACCTGTTTGAGATTTCTTTAAAATTTCTTACATTTATTTGTGTGTGTGTGTGTGTGTGTGTGTGTGTGTGTGTGTGTGTGTGTGTGTGTGTGTTGTGTGTGTGTCTGTGTTGTGCAGAGGACAGAGGACAACTGGTAGAAGTGGGTTCTCTTCTTCCTCATTGGGCTCCAGGGCTGCAAATCAGACTTGGCAGCAAGTATCCTTCTTTACCCATCAAAGTCATCTTGTCAACCTCCTATTAGAATTTCTTAAGTCATGGAAATTATTCATATTCTCGCTGACATAAAATTTACCTAGTATCTTCCAATCTCCAGTCTGGGAGTTGAGTACCAGTTGAAGAGCTGGTATTCCAGAGCCATGGAATCATGCTTGCTCCACCCAGGAATCCATCCAGAAAAGAGCAACAGTTTCCACTTTCCACCACATACTCTCATCCAGTCTCATGCTGTAATATTTGCAAATCAAAACCAATATGCCCTACAAAGCTCAGTAGCCTTAGTGAATTGTAATTGTTGTGCTGTGACTAGAGCAACATGTGGGCTTTTTTTTTTTTTTTTTTTTTTTTTTTTTTTTTTTTTTTTTTTTTGGTTTTTCAAGACAGGGTTTCCCTGTATAGCTTTGGAGCCTGTTCTGTCACTCACTTTGTAGACCAGGCTAGCAGGCTAGCCACGAACTCACAGCGATCATAACCTCTGTAGGTGGGTTATTTTTGAGATTTAAGTAGAAGGAAAAGTAATTCGGGTGTAGACTTTTGTTGAATGCTATAGCAATACTTAAATTTTTACAAAGTTTCAAGAAGACATGCAGTTATACTATGTCAGCTGCCACTAGCTATTGAGCATAACAAAAATGATTTTTTTCATAGTAAAGGAATATTAGAAAACATATTGAATAGAAAAAGGATTAAAAAACAATTTTCCAGTATTTTATTTTGACAATACCATTTTACAGTTCTTCATCACTCAACCTTTGGAAAAAGGGCCAGAACTTCAAAAAGGGTCAGTTAGGTCAAAAGAGTGAGGGACACATATCGAACTTTATGTTCTTTTATCTGACATGCTTATGGTGTTGAGTTTACTGTACCAAAAAAAAGTTCTTCAATTGAGATAAGCATTAAAATGTGTGTCTATGTTAGAAAAAATCACTCTGTGGGATTTATGCACACAGGTTTCACAATGTTTACTCTGTTACTTTTAAATGAGTAAGTAATAATTCAAGATAGTGTTACTGCTCCTTGTTCTTGCACACATACAGACACACACAAACATACTGACTTGTGACATCAAAAGACGGTTTCCATGTTTAAAGTCAATGCTGAAATGTTTACCCTCCATTTCCATTTACTCTGGAACTTGACTACATGACTCCATTAAAGTCAGGAACACCCAAATCCCAAAATGAATCAAAAGCTTGGAGCCTATTTCATAGAGAAGCTTATGAAGATAATGTCTTACTCTCAAGAAGTTCCTGTACCATTATTTTCACACACACCCTGATGATCTATAAGATCCTGTCCAGTGTCTTGCCCATGGCATATATTAAATGAATACTTTCAGAATGTACAAAATTGATTGTGCATATTGTGTGTCATATATCAAGACAAGAATAGATTTGACTCAGTGTCCCAGCTGCTGTGACAGATGTCCTGACATCTGGTATTGTGTCCTTTGTACCAAGTTACCAGTCATCCACTGGTGAACACACAGAAAGCTAAGAACCCCCGAAGGGCATCTATAAACCAGACCAGTATACCACAAAAGAAAGACAGGGCTACTGACTTTAAATTTCAGATTAAAAGCTAACAAGTACTATTTAAAATAAGAAATTGCCTGCAATTTTATATCATAAATGATAAACACCATGTAGAGGAAATTAATATAGTGAGTTTTTAAAATCAAGAAATTGTTTCATGACTTACGTCCTGTAAGTTCTTTTGGCATACTCTGTGCTTAAATGATTGTTCTTTGAACAGGGGTCTGTAAGAATCAGAGATAGAATTTTCATAAGCTAGAATTGTTCAGGGCCCAGATTTTATACATAGAATACTTATCAATCCACTTACTGCAGCCCACATACTGCTGGTCTCAGTTCTCCTCACTCAGAGAAGTTACCGTGTTCCTAGATCATTCTGATGAGTGTGAGTGTGGAACATTTGCCAGGGTGGTTGATCTGTGTTTAACACTCCCCCTCATGGCTTCTCAGCCTCCTTACATCTGCCATGGCTCTTTGCTGTTTCTCTCTAGATGTCCCTTTGTTCAGGAACATATTCCTTCATGCATCAACTGTACCTTGGACACAATTGCTTTGTGATGAAACCATTCATAAGAAATATTATGCCCTTCCCCTATAATGAGAATGATGACTACCTTGAATGCCATCCTAGAGCCTTCATCCAGTAGCTGATGGAAGCAGACGCAGAGATCCATAGCTAAGCACTGAGCCAAACTCCTAGAATCCAGTTGCAGAGAGGGAGGAGTGACAAACAAAGGGGTCAGGACCATACTGGGAAAACCCACAGAAACAGCTGACCTGAGCAAGTGGGAATTCACAGACCCCAGTCTGACAGCTGGGGAACCAACATAGGACCAAACCAGGTCCCCTGAATGTGTGTCAGTTAGGAGCACGGGGCAGTCTATGGGGCCTCTGACAGTGGAACCAGGATGTATCCCTAGTGCACAAACGGAATTTATGAGCCCATTTCCCATGGAGGGATACTCTCAGCCTAGATACACAGGGGAGTGCCTAGACCCTGCCACAAATGACTGGACAGGTTTTAATGATCCCTCATGTAAGGTCTCACCCTCCCTGGGGAGTGGATGGGGGATGGGAAGGGGGCATCAGTGGGAGGCATGGGAGGATAGGCGGGAGAGAGAACTGGGATTGATATATAAAATAAGATTGTTTCTAATTTAAATAAAATTCATAAAAAATAAATATTAGGGTAGGAAGGGCATCTTGAAATTAGCTTTATGTTAACGAAACATCCACATACACACAAAAAATCTGGGAAATTTCCATGTATCACACAATTTAAACATCTTTCTTACTATAGACTTCTTTTGAAGCATTTTATATTCTGTGTTGTCCAAGCAATATCCACCAGAATGAAAGGTGAAAATCACACAAAACTTAAAATAACTCTGAGCTCTTAAGATCACTAATGCCTTGGTATACAGAAAAGATTCTACCACAGGGTATGTTTGATATCTCTCAGGTAAACAGTCTAATTGTAGCATTTTCCCAGAAGTGCTTTCATATACATCGAGAAGACTGGGACTAGCACAATTTCCTCTGATGTATCCTGTTAACATGTTGGCTTCTTTTTCCATCTGAGGGAATTATGTACAATAAATTTACTTTTTGTTTTTGTTTACTTCCATTATTGCTTCATAGCCATAAAGAGGAAAAATGCTGACTCTAGCAGAATTCTGAATATCTGTGGGCAGCTAAATATAGCTACATAATTCCCACATTCACCAGCACCATTGTCAAAAATGACCTCCATTGCTGGAGACAGCAGCAAATGTGTGACATTCCTACTGCCTGTATCTTGTGGGGTTTATAATAATGTGGTTTTCAAATAAAACTGAATTGATACCTCCCATTTCTACAGAAAGAGGGATGGGATGAGAAAATGAGGAGTGAACTGGGCTGGCTTGTGTTAAAAGCCTTCTTTTAGGAAGTGCACACTTAATTTCCAGTCAGTGTGCTACACCAGCCATGTTAGATTTCCTGTACCCATCAGCCCAGTCCTTTCTTGTTATCTCAAAATCTGCAGCATAAACATAGTGATAGACAATGACAATTCTAGCAAATATCTGTGGCTGGACTGACCTCTGACTCACCACAATATTATTTCTTTGACCTTTTTAATGGAAGACTTCTCTACTAAAACACCTTAAAAAAAAAAAAAAACCTTATTGATTCTTTGTGGATTTCACATCATTCATTCCAATCCCATTCATCTCCCCATTCCTTCCTATGTACCCTCTGCTCTTGCAACCTCCCCTCCCCCACATAAAATAAATAATATTTAAAAGGAGAGAAAAATCTCATCCTGGAGGTTGCAGTGTGACCTAGTGGGTCACATGTTATACACTTTAGTCCATACATCTTTATTTGCAAGTGTGCATTACAATGAGCCATTGGTCTGGTTCAAGTCCTCATTGGGACTCCTCCTAGATATGATGGCATGGGTAAGGGAAAGATTCCCTGCCCACCTCACCCCTTCCCACTGTGGCAGGTGGGAAAGCTGGCCTCAGGGACATCAGAATGATACTAAAACTTCTTAACTCAAATAATTTACCTATAATTAGTGTCAATAAGTTTTCTTTGCTGTATGTTTGTGTATGTGTTCTTTCGGGGAGTGTGTGCATGTGTTATGCATATGTGTGGTCTTGTGTGTGTGGACATGCATGCAGAGGGATGTGTGCATGTGTGTGTGTGTGTGTGTGTGTGTGTGTGTGTGTGTGTGTGTGTGTGTGTGTCCCTGTGAATGGGGAAACCAAAGAGATAGTAAGTTGCTTTCTCTGCCACTCTCCACCTTACTTTTTTGTGACAGGGTCTCTCACTGACCCTGAAATTCTTTTTTGAGGGGTGGAGGTTTCTCTGTAGCTTTGGAGCCTCTGTCCTGGAACTCACTCAGTAGATGAGGCTGGCCTCATCTACCTGTCTCTGCCTCCTGAGTGCTGTGATTAAAGGTGTGCACCACCACTGCCTGTCTCTACCCTGAAATTTTTGATTCTGCTATATTGGCTGGCCAGGGAGCCCCTTGGTGCTCCTGTCTCTG
The DNA here is from genome assembly GCF_003668045.3 of Cricetulus griseus. Classification (NCBI taxonomy): domain Eukaryota; kingdom Metazoa; phylum Chordata; class Mammalia; order Rodentia; family Cricetidae; genus Cricetulus; species Cricetulus griseus. The sequence continues at coordinate 108,696,632 of NC_048599.1, forward strand.
TCCCTCTAGCACTGGGATCACAGGAACAAACTATTACACCCAGCTTTTTCAATGGGTACTAGAGATCTAAACTCAGGTCCTAAGGGCAAGTACTTTACTAATTGAACTATCTCCACCAGCCCGTTCTTTTGGATTCCTGATATAAACTAATTAGAATTCTTTGAAAGAATTTTCCTGAATAGTGGTATGATTTGTCACAAAATCCTGAATCCCAGTTTATGAAGGATCTTTGTACTGATCTCAATAATTGCCTAATGATAGTATTCTTCACCTAGAACTCTAGATGGAGCTTTTTATAGTGCAGGGATCTCAATCACAGACAACATTTGTGCCTGAGATATAAATATTCCATATTGATTAAACCCCTTTACCAGTCTAGTCTTTGATCAGTGGCATACACTTGCACATTAGTAAGAACACGGTATCAAATGTCAGTGATAAGCAGTACTTTCAGACCTGCTAGAGCCTATGAGATGCCTCTTGACCTACAGTGAATGTATCTTCTCCTTCTTCCAGGATCCAGGTTAAGGACGAAATACCTTGTCTTAGTTAGGGCTTTTATTGCTGTGACCATAACCACAGCAACTCTTTTTTTACCAATAACTTTATTTATTTATTTATTTAAAATTTTAATTTATTTTTTACATTCCAATCCCAGTACTCCCTCCCACTCTCTCCATTCCTCCCTCCTCCCATCTGCTCCATGGAGAGGGTATGGCCTCCCCTAGGAAGTCTACTAAGTCTGTCCCATTATCTAGTTGAGGCAGGACCAACGCACCTCTCCACCCCCACACCCCTGTGTCTAGGCTGGGCATGGTATCTCTCCATATAGAATGAACTCCACTAAGTCAGTGTGTACATTAGTGTTAGGTCTTGTACCCACTGCCAGTGGCTTCACATATTGTCCCAGTCACACCACTGTCACCTATATTAAGGGAGTCTAGTTTGGTTTTATGCAGATTCCCCATTTATCAGACCTGAGTCAGTGATCTCTTACTAGCTCAGGTCAGCTGTTTCTGTGGGTTTCCCCATCATGGTCTTGATTCCTTTGTTCAGATTTTCACTCTTCCCTCACTTTGATTGTACTCCAAGAGCTTGGCTCATTGGTTAGTTATGGATTTCTGCATCTGCCTCCATCTGTTTCTGGAAGAGGGTTCAAGCTTCTCTGAGGTTATGGATTGCTTTATGTCTAGTATCCACTTATGAATGAGTATATACTGTGTTTGTCTTTCTGGTTTTGGGTTACCTCACTTAGGATGGTTTTTTTTCTAGTTCTGTCCATTTGCCTGCAAATTTTAGGATGTCATTGTTTCTTACTTCTGAGTAGTACTCCATTGTGTCAATATACCACATTTTCTTTATCCATGAACATAGTTAAGCAAATGTCCTTGTGGGGTGAAAGTCCCTCCTTCGCATATATGCCCAACAGTGGTATTGCAGGGTCTTGAGGTAGGTTGACCCAGAATTTTCTGAGAAGTCACCATGCTGATTTCCACAGTGGCTGTGCAAGTTTGCACTCCCACCAGCAATGGAGAAATGTTCCCCTTTCTCCACATCCTCTCCAGCATTAGCTCTCATTGTGTGCTTAATCTAAGCCATTCTGATTGGTGTAAGAGAGAATCTCAGAGTGGTTTTGACTTGCATTTCCCTGATGACTAAGGATGTTGAGCATTTCTTTGTGTCTTTCTGCCATTTGAGATTGTTCTGTTGAGAATTCTCCATTTAGATCTGTACCCCATTTTTATTGGATTATTTGGTAGTTTGCTTTCTAGTTTCTTGAATCCTTTGTGTATTTGGGAGATTAGTCTTCTGTCAAATGTAAGGTTGGTGAAGATCTTTTCCCATTCTATAGTGAGCCATTTTGTCTTGTTGACCGTGTTCTTTGCTTTACAGAATCTTCTCAGTATCAGGAGGTCCAATTTATTAATCATTGCTCTCAGAGTCTGTGCTACTGGTGTTCTATTTAGGAAGTAGTCCTATGTGCCTATGCATTCAAATGTATTTCCCACTTTCTCTTCTATGAGGTTCAATGTGGATGGATTTATATTGAAGCCTTTGATCCATTTGGACTTGAGTTTTGTGCATGGCAATAGATAATGGATCTATTTGCATTCTTCTATATATTGACAGCCAGTTATAACAGCACCATTTGTTGAATATACTTTCTATTTAATTTTATATTTTTAGCTTCTTTGTCTAAAATTAGGTGTTCATAGGTGTGTGGGTTGATATCAGGGTCTTCGATTCAATTCCATTGGTCCACCTGTCTGTTTTTATACCAATACAAAGCTGTGTTCATTACTATAGCTCTAAAGTAGAGCTTGAAGTCCAGGATGGTAAGGCCCCCAGATGATTATTTATTGTATAGGATAGTTTTGGCTATCCTGGGTTTTTTGTTTTTCCATAGGAAGTTGAGTATTGTTCTTTTAAAGTCTTAACTATACCAACTCTTAAAGAAAACATTTAATTATGATGACCCACTTACAGTTTCAGAGGTTCGGTCCATTATCATCATGATGGAGAACATGGTAGTGTATAGGCAGATGTGGCACTGGAGCCGAGCGTGCTACATCTGCATCAGAAGACAGCAGGAAGTCAACTAATTGTAGCACTGAGAGAAGCTTGAGAAAAAGACCAAGAAGTCAACCCCCACAGTGAAACACTTCCTCCAATAAGGCCATACCTCCTAATAGTGCCACTCCCTTTGAGAGCTATTTTCTTTCAAACCACCATAGTCTACTCCCTGGCCCCCAAAAGCTTATAAGCCATATCACAATGCAAAATACATTTAGTCCAACTTCAAAAGTCCCCATAGGCTATCACAGTCTCAACAATGTTTAAAAGTCCAAAGTTCAGTCTCTCCTGAGATTCATGCAATCTCTTAACTGCAAAAACCTGTGAAATCAAAATGAAAGCACATCACATACTTTCAGCATATGATGGCACAGGATGTACATTCCCATTCGAGAACATAAGGAAAGGAGCACAGTGAGGAAGCACTAGGCCAAAGCAATACTAAAAACCAGTTGAGCAAACTCCAAACTTTGCATCTCCATATCTGATGCCCCTTCAGCTTCACTGACTACAACACACTTCTTTCTCTTGGGCTGGTTCCACTCCCTGTTAGCAGTTCTCCTTGCCAGGTATCCCATTCTGGCACCTCTAACTTTTTAGGTTCTCCAAGGCAATCAAGGCTTCACGTCACATCTTCATACAATGGCCTCTCTATTAGGCCTCCATTCAGGGACATCCCTGGCACAAGTCAGACCTCAGAGGCTTTCTTTAGGCATGCAGAAAAATTCTATAACCCATTTCTTCTATCCTTAACTCTAAAGCCAGAAACACAAGGCCAAAACTGTCAAGTTCTGCTGCTTGTTGGGGCTTCACAATGGCCCCCTCATTCAATTACATCTTCACCAGCTTCCTGTCTTTTAGTGCTTAAGCTTGGCTGTCCTGAAACTTTCTCTGTAGACTAAACTGGCCTCAAACTCAGAGATCAGCCAGCCTCTGCCTTCCCAGTACTGGGATTAAAGGTGTGCCCCACCACAACCAAATCTAAGCTTTTCTTCAGTTCCTTTTCACAAATTGGAAACTAAGCTGGGTGGATCTTGCCCAAGGTCACCACTCCCTATCTTCCATTTCTTAACCTATTTATCTTCTTGAACAGAGGATTTAGCTTCATTCCATTTTCTGGTATGTAAGGGTGGTACAGTTTCTCATCTGCCATTTCCTGGTGCTCTTTTCCCCACCTCAAAATTTACTTTTTGTAATTTGTCTGCTCAGCTTGCTCCTTTTAATTATGAATTTTCATTTCATTTCATTCATTGTCAGCCACACAACAGAGTCTTTATCATGCTGTTTTGAGATTTCTTCCACCTACAGAATTAATCCAAAACTCTTCACTTTAGCCTCGGGCAGATTCTTCAGACAAGGGCAAAATGCAGCTACTACCTTCACCAAAATATTACAAGAAGGATTTCTAGGTGAAATTAAAATTCTTCTCTGAAACCTCTTGAGCCAGCTCCCTACATTTCAAATCATTATCAGCAATATTGTCTTCCATGCTCCTACTAGTATGGTCCATTGAGCAGTGCTTAAAGAATTCCACTGCTTTCCTAACCCAAAGTACCAAAGTCTATACTGCTCCAAACCAAAGCGTGGTTCAGGCCTATCACAGCAATACCCCAATCTCTAGTACCAACTTGTCATGGTTAAGTTTCTATTGCTGTGAAGAGACATCATGACCACAGCAATTCTTATAAAGAAAACATTTCATCAGAGTGGCTCACTTTACAGTTTCAGAAATTCAATCCATTATCATCATGACAAGGAGCACAGAAGTATGCAGGCATATGTGATACTGGAGCTGAGTCCTACAACTTGACTCAGAGGCAGCAGGAAATTGACTGACTGTCACACTGAGTGAATCTTGAGGAAAAAGTCCTCAAAGCTCACCCCCACAGTGACACACTTCCTCCAACAAGGCCATATTTCCTAATAGTGCTTCTACCGTTGGGGACTATTTTCTTTCGTATCACCGTATTCATCCCTTTGAGACATGCATTCTCACAGCAACAGAACTAGAACGCAAGGCTATGTGGACACACAATGGCTCAGTGAAAGCTTCTGCTTGAATGGAGTCTATATGTCTCATTACACCAGCCAAAGAAAGTCTATTACTCAAAACTACACAGGGGCAAGAAGATCATTTCAGGACTTCCACTGGTTGGGAAGGCCTGCAGGTTACATTGCAATACACTCAGATTAATAATTCTTCTCCAACTAAGTGAATATTTTGGCATCAGTCACAACCAAATACCAAGAAATGCGTTTCATCTCATCAAATCTATCTTGGCCTCTCTGTGTTTTTAGTGTATCAGCAAGATTGGTAAGTTTAGAGTCTTCTCTGTCCAGGATCCAGTCTTCGAGGTATTCCCTGTTAGATCAAGTCACCAGTCTACGACACTGCAATTTCTTCCCAACCAGAAAACTGCTTACCTATATGATTCTCTCCCCTGCACTGGAATATCTGACATCATATTTGTCATACCTTAAGATTTTTTCAAGGACCAAAAGAGCATTAACTTTAAACTGAAAGCCCAAGACAATAAAGACCACATCATAGAAATAATAGAGAAAATGCATATATATTCCATATACATATAAAAGCAGAACTTATGCAAATTTATAGCTCTCAAAATTATCAATAGATAATGGATTTCCTAATGGTTATGTCTCTTGATCCAGAAACACATCAGTACTTTATTCTGTCAAAACATTTTTTGAGCTTGTGTGCAGTTGTGCACACCTTTAATCTCAGCACTCTGGAGGCAGAAGAAGACCACTGTGAATTCAAGGCCAGCCTGGTTTATACAATGAATTCCATTACAACCAGGACTATTAGAAATAGCCTGTTTCAAGATGAAAAAAAAAAGGGTTTTTTTTTTCTTTGCTTTTGTTTTTGATTCAAAAATGTACTAAGTATACAACAATCTTACAGAAACAGTCAGTAGTTGAGTGATTTTGGGAGATGGGTTTGGTGAATAAAAAAAATGCTTGCTGTACAGCCTGGTGACCAGAGTTTAATCCCAGGAATTCACATAAAGGTAGAAAAAGAGCACCAACTCCTCAAAGTTGTTTTCAGACCTCCAATCCCATACCTTGGCACAAGTCACACACATTTCATGCACACAAGGAAAAATGACAGTAATAATATTAGTTACTTTTGTGAGATTATAATAGTAAGAATAATATCTTACCTGGTTTTATTATTTTGGCAGAGGAAGCTTTTGCAAAGTGGGCCAAAACATACCATCATGATGCCTGATGTCCTCAGAATAATGGTAGAGCTTGCAGGAGTTGACTATCATTTTAGCAAGAGTCTAGCTGATTCTCAACATAAATACTAAGCCATTTTAGAAGACACTGCAGATACATGATTTCTTCCCTTTATTCTTGACTATAGCATAATATAGTCAAGAAACATAGATATTGAATAACTATATCATTTGTCACTCACAATTAATGACCCTAATTTTTCATAGGGCTTCTTCTCTAAGGTGTCTCATTTGTACTGGATAGGAAGTTAGCCACTTCCATTCTATCCACATAACTTTATCGAAAATGAACCCTGTTGTTGCACCCTTTCTGAATGGCAAACTGTTCACAAAAAAACAAACAAATAACTATGTGCTTAAAATATGCCTCTATGAGAAATCTAAATATATGCATACAAAAGAAACTGCTAAAGCTATGAAACAGCAAAAATGAGGCCAAATGGATGGACAAAGACCCAGATTAAATGCAAATGGGAAGAAAGAGGTTGCCCTCATATACTCTCAAATTTATTCACAGTAAAAATAAGAGAAGCAAAATATATACTTGTCAGGATTCTCAGGCACTATACTGTGGTTCCTTGGTCAAGGACAGATGGCAACACAATGCTGGCCCCATGCAGAAAAGCTCCAATCCTTATTCATGTACCTTTCCTAAACTCCGATTTTGTTGTGATGACGGTGTCAACAGATCTCTGCTGCTGCCAGTCCTATATTGCATGGCAGCCTTTCAATTAAATTTATATGGTAACAGTTTATGATGATAACAGCAACTCTGTCACTGCTTATGGATTTTCTGTATTATGCCTCTTTATCATTATTTGTACCTATAAAAAGTTTACAGTAAAAGAGAAGGCCACATTGTGCTGATAGCAACATCATACTTCTAGTTTTTCAATGCATTAATGTTGAGTGATTTGCCTATACCATCTAGGTCTGTTTAAGTACTCTTTTATGTTTCTATACTAAAAATCATCTAGTGTCATTAAGTGACACATAATGGTAAATGATTCATTTCACCTCCAAACATCTAATAATAAATATTATGCACACATCAAATAAATACAATTAGCATTAGAATTCATAGAATGAAATCATATGTGGTGCTGCAAGCTTTACTCCAAGCAATTAGTTGAGTGGCAGGATAATTTCAATTTCAGTGCCAGCCTGAGTTAGTTCCAGGCCAGCCTTGGCTACACAGTGAGATCCTAACCCAACAACTGTAAACAAAAACAAAGATAAGATTTATAGAATGAAAAGACAGGGGGTATAATCATAAATAGATACATACTAAGATAGACTTTAATGCACCTTTTGACACAAACCATCCAGTAGATGTAAACTTTACAGAGATGATCTGAATGAGTGAGATAAAATATGGCAATTCCATTGAAACATCTTATACTGCATAAATTCTATAGAAAGATGGAGCTTGTCTTCAGAGTTTTAGAAAGTCATTTTTAAAATCACAATACAGTCCAAGGATAGAAAATAGTATAAATGACATTACCGGATCATAATACAGAAAATCAAACATCAATAAACAAATGAGGCAAAAAAATTTAAACTTTTTCACATATCCCATTAAAGAGCTATTGTACTAGATAATTTGGAGTAAACATTTGTTTTAAGAATGTTTCAGGTAACAGCTGACCTGAACAAGGGGGAGTTCATGGACCCCAACTCAGAAACCAGCATTGGATGGAACCAGGCCCCCTGAACATGGGTGTCAGTTAGGAGACCAGGGCAGTCTATAGGGCCTCTGATAGTGGAACAGTATTTATCCCTAATGTATGAATGGACATTGGGAGCCCTTTCCCCATAGAGGGTTACTCTTTCAGCCTAGACACACAGGGGAGGGCCTAGGCCCTGCCCCAAATGATGTGACAGACTTTGATGATTGCCCCATGGAAAGCTTCACCCTTTCTATGGAGCAGAAGGGGGATGGCATGGGGGTCGTTGGGGGGCATGGGAGGGAAAGGGAACTGGAATTTCTATATAAAATAAGATTGTTTCTAATTTTAAAAAATAGAATGTTTCAGGAAAGAATTGCATATTTTCTATGTACAGTTTTAAATAAATTTATCTTAGGCTAACTGTAATTTTTTCATATTTTGAAGGCTACATCGAATTTATTAATTTAAGAAAATCTGGTATTTGAAACTTTGGAGTCTTATTCAAGATAAGGAATGTCATTACTTTGTAATTTGAATATTTTCAAATGTGCTCATATTATATTTAACAAAGTTTCCTCAATTGTATTCTCCCCTTTAAATAATTTTTGTTTTTACTTCTAGCAGTTTTAGATTTATAGTAAAATGGAACCCCCAGAGGAAGGTTGCTTCCCAGCTATTCTCAACCTGTGAGTTGCAACTCCTTTGGGAGTTGAATGACCACAGAAAAACACAGATATTTACATTACTATTCATAGCAGTAGCAAAATTACAATTATGAAGTAGCAATGAAAGTAATAAGGTTGGGTATTTCCAAACATGAGGAACTGTATTAAAGGGTCACAGCCTTAGGAAGTTTGAGAACCCCTGCCTTATGTTCTTCCCACCAACCTAAATGTCAATTGATAGATGAATGGATAAAGAAAATGGGATATGTGCACACAACACGTATTTTATTCAGCTTAAAAAAAAATAAAATCATGAAATCTGCATGAAAATGGAAGGCACTGGAAAATGTTATGTTAAATGAAATAACACAGCCTGAGAAACATATATGCTGCATTTTCTCTTTCATGTGCACATCCCAGCTTTTAACGGTTAGTATGTAAAACTCAGGTGGCAGTAAACATGGGTAGAGGCCAATAAACTAGAAAGGGTCCCATGAGAAGAGAAAAAGAAACTTTAAGGGCTGGGAAAGGGCTACAGCACAAATGCCAAGTGAAAATGGAAGGACCAAGACTGTGGACAGAAAGATACAACAGGAACAGGGCAGGGAGATGGTATAAGCATAAGGGGGTAGAGAATCAAACAAAATTTATCATAAAAATGTCATGAAGAGTTACACACAAACTAGACGTGGCACACGCCTTTAATCCCAGCACTCAGGAGGCAGAGGCAGGCAGATCTCTGTGAGTCTGAGGCCAGCTTGGGCCTACAAAGTGAGTTGCAGGATAGCTAGGGCTATTACAAAGAGAAATCCTATCTCAACAAACAAACAAAATCTTAGCAACAACAAAAGATTACACACAATATTATTATAAGCTACAGGAAACTATTATAAGCTAATGAAAATAAAATAAATGAAACTGATATGGAATGCATATTATCATGCTATTATTTGTATATGTGGTTTAAACAATGCATATGAAAATACACATACTCACTCATATAACATTTACATATTATCTCCCTGGGAACATATAGAGGAGACAGATAATTGTAGTTAATACTGAGTAGGTTAAGTGTGGCTGGAGGGAGACTTCATACTGCATTTTCTATTCCATGTTTTGAACTTAACAACACTTGAATGCATTATATTTTCTACAGAGCAATCAAAATAAAAACCATGTATACATGTATGTTAGAATACCTCCTTAGTGAGAAAAGCAGCCATGTTTGTTAACCTTGAATGTTTATTATTTATTATTTCTACCAAATAAGTAAATGCCAGTATTTTCAGGTGCCTTATGGGGGAATTAGAGTTTTAGATAAAACATTCTGTTCTTTAGGCCCTCAGCTCATTGCAAGTAAACATAAGAACCTCTGAAAAGTTCACGAAATAGGTGGAAGGTACTAATATTGATTCAAACCCTATCTTCTCACTGTTCATCCACTTAAAAATATATGGTCACAAACCTCACAGAAATGGGTACTGTTTGTTCATTTGAACTCTGAGGTCCATGAAAGAAGCCAGACAAAGTGATTTGACTGTAGTTTTTGATTACAGACCCAGACAGCAAAGCTCCAACTAACTGTATCTGAATTAATGCACTATTCAAATAAAATTCATACCAGGCAGGGTCAGGATACCTGGAAATTTGGCACAGCTATATGAGTGAAATTTGAGCTCTTACTAAATATACTTAAAAGGAGGCATCTGGGACTTGACCTTGAGGCCTGACTCTATGATATGCACTTGAGTTTTGCCCAGGGTCCTCTTAATACCTGTAGACCATAGACTCTACAAGAGTATCAGAATTACTTCGCTGAAGAAAACCACCTTGTTTTTTGAACTCAGAGAAGTCTGCTATCTCTTGTGTCTCTAAAGTTTAGTTTATCTCCATCCCACCTATATCAATGACACTAGTCCCACCTTGGACTGTATTTGTCAATGTATTCCGGTAGAGACTCTACAAGGGCAGATGCAGCTCACACATCATAGCTCCATTTACTCTCATCTCAGACACAATTAGGACAGCAATGACTATCTGATTGTGTGTCTCTCTGCAGGACTGCAGCAAACTCTTAACTCCTTTGTCCTCACTCCTTGGGCCTCCAAGGCTCAGAGACAAGTTCCTCCTGTCCCATCCTTTTGAACTAATTGATCTTTCATCCCATGACTCTGTGGGCATAGTATTCACCGTGCAGGTGGGTCTCAGGGTGACCATCCCATCAGTGACATGGTGACACTTACCATAATGTATAGCAGGACTGAACCAATTATTTTCTTTCTTTTTTGTTTTTTGTTTATTTATTTGTATTTTTCGAGACAGGGTTTCTCTCTGTAGCTTTGGAGCCTGTCCTGGAACTTGCTTTTGTAGACCAGGCTGGTCTTGAACTCACAGAGACCCGTCCACCTCTGCATCCCAAGTGCTGGGATTAAAGGCATGCGACACCACCACCCAGCCTGAACCAAGTTTTAAACTCACAGCCCAGTTCCTTTATTAGTAAAACACAAGATCAAATATACTGTGATGCTTGGCTAAAACTCAACATAGAAACTACATGTGTTTAAAAGTTTTATTTAGAAATTCCATTTCAGTTGTGAGGGAGGTAAAAAGTTTAGATAAGCCTTTACAGATAGTAACAATTTTTAATCTTGATGCCTTTGGTTCCTTCCTCCTTAGGAATCTCACATGAAGAGTAAATAGTAATTAAAATGTGCAGGATGACAAGATGGAGCAAACAGTGCTTGTACCACCAGGACCTGACAGCTTCAACTTCTTCACCAGAGAATCTCTTGCAGCTATTGAAAGACGAATTGCAGAAGAAAAGGCTAAAAATCCCAAGCCAGACAAAAAAGATGATGATGAAAATGGCCCAAAGCCAAACAGTGACTTGGAAGCTGGGAAGAACCTTCCATTTATCTATGGAGACATTCCTCCAGAGATGGTGTCAGAGCCCCTGGAGGACCTGGACCCCTACTATATCAACAAGAAAGTAAGTGTTTTTATCAGGCATATTTTGCCACTAACTGCATGCATTGGACTGCAACAGAAGCATCGCATACTAAATTAGCACAGCTTTAACCATCCTTCTGCTTAAGAAATGAGACCACATTTGTGGGTGTTTTATGCATATTCATGAGAAGTAAATAAATTATATTACACCATATGGAGCTACCCCAATTGCCCCATGACAAAAAAAACTAAATATAAGTTGTAGGTGACTAATTTAACAAATTAAAATATTCTCACCAAAGATTACATGTTACAAGCAATTTTATGTATTTTTTTGTACCTTGAAATCTTGAAGTCATCACCCTGAGTTACAAAAGACCTCAAAATGTAGTGTGTGAATTTCTAATGGAAGAAAGTTATACATTACTTTTCAATTCCTTTGCCATATTATAAATAATAAATCAAAGAACTTCCTGAAGAATTATTTCCACATGGAATATAGTTATGCAGTATACAAGGGTATTAGTTATTTTGTTTTCTTGCATGTTTGGGGGGAGAAATTATTTATTTTGGCTCACGGTTTTCAAATATAAGACTGTTGGGGGCAATTTACAATCAAACCATATCAGTGCTCCTAACGTATGTGGGCTTTATCTTAACTGTATTATATCTACAAAGACTCTACTTACAAGCTAGGTCACAGTTTCACACTGGCATGACATCTTAGAAGACACTACTATCCAGTCAATTGCCATTGCTAGTCATTAACATGAGGGGATGTATAATAAGTTCCATTTTATTCTCCACCTGTGTTCTAAGTCTATATAGCTGTGTTTATACTAATCATCAAGGCCTTCCTCAGTAGTCATCACAGATATATATATATATATATATATATATATATATATATATATATATATATATATATATCTTTCATTAGTTCCTTGAGAGTTTTAATTGTATTTACCCTTCTTCCAAACCTTCCCAGATCCAGCCCCCACTCTCTACCCACTCAACTTTGTCTTCTTTTCTTTAACCCTTCAAGACCAATGTATACTGCTCACATCTTAGTCCTGTGATCTTCCACTAAAGTGTGGTTATCAGCTTAGTAGGGGCTACCTTCTTAGAGAAACTGTCTCCCTTCCTCGAGGTTAACAGTTATCAACACCTTCACATCTAAGGCTGTAACTGTACACCCAGATCCAGTCTCCATGATGGGATTTGATCTGGCTTGCACTCGCACAGGTTTTGTTCATACTGCCACAACAGCTGTGAGTCCTTATTTTCAGCTCTCCTACTATGCCTTCCTATGACACTTTTCTTGTAGTTGGCTCTTACACTCTTTTCAAGACCACTTCTCTGAGCACTGGAAGGAGAGGTATAATGTATATGTTACCCTTAGTGCTGAGAATTCTCTAGTATCATATTCTCTAAAGCTTGGCTTGTAAGTTGTAAGTCCCTGTATAAATCATCATTTACTATAAATAGAGGCTTCTCTGATAAATAATGAGAAATGTATTATCTATGGATACAATGATAAGTTAATAGGAAATGGTTTGATGCTACGCCCATTTAGCAGAATAATAGTACTAGGTCCCCCACACACACACCAAGGCTTAGGATCTACTTAGCTATATATATTTTTGTCCCAATAATGGTGTCAGGTATTGGTTTGATCTTGTGGCTTTGCAATTGAATCCAACCAGAAAGTGGTAAATTATGCATGTGATGTTGGTGTCACTACTGCTACAGTGGACATGCTCTGCAAAGTCAGTAGTTCTCAAGATTGGCAGCTGGGTAAGATTGATAAGTTTTGATGAATATTCTTTTCCAGTGACATGCATAGTACTTTATAACACTATGAAACCAGTCAGTAATGGTGTTTTTAGCTTTGTGAGGAACACACTGATTTCTATCCCAGCTACACCAGTTTGCATTCTGACCAGGAGTGAATAAGTGTTCCCCTTCCCCAACATCGATTCTAGCATTTATCCTCTTTTAATTTTGTTTTATTTTCTTTTGTTTTGTTTTACCTTGGTCACTGTGACTGGAGTGATATAAAACCTCAAACAAGTTTTAAATTGCATTTTCCCTTAGGATGTTGAATGTTTTAAAAGTGTTTTGCTGACATGTGTATCTATCATAAGAGAATTTTGTTTAGTACCATGCCTCTTTTTATCTTTTTTAAGTTGGGTTACTTGTTATCTTGCTTTCCCTTTTTTGAGTTCTTTATATTTTCTAGATACTGTCCCTCTATAGCTACCAAAGACTTATTTCCCATTCTGCAGTATGCTTCTTCATTCAAGTGATGATGTTCTTTACTGTAACATACAGTTTTTAAAATACTTTATCATTTTGTTAGAAATGTGTTGAAACTGGTAGGAACTAACAAAAATAATAAACTAAAGAACATACGTATATACAATCATATAATTAATATATGATTGTGTATAACTTTTATGGTCATTCTTGAAATGAATACCTTATATCAGGCACCTAAACTTTTATTATCACCATGATTTAACCAGCACCCCCCCAAAAAAAGCACAGATGATAAAATACCTTATTTATTGTCTTTTATATTTATGACTTTAGTTAATTTTGACCAATCACAATACATTTCTGAATTCTCAGTTGATGGGTAGAAAACAAGAATGGTAGTTTGTTAAGCAAATAAAGGTTTTCATTGGCCACGAGCCCTAAAGTACTCCAAACTTTCAGGGACAGCATACTGTTTGCCCAGTTCTTGTCTGGACAAAAGCTACCAATAATGGCCACTTTGAGTGAGAGAGATGTCATAGCTAGTTGCTCACATCATGACCCAAGTAAAGAGGGGGTGGGCAGAATTTATTTCAGCTTACAATTCCACATCAGAGTTATCACGAAGAAAGTTAGGGAGAAAACTCAATGAAAGAACCTGGAATCAGGAACTGAAGCAGAAGTCATAAAAGAGTGCTGCTTACTGGCTTTCTCAGCCTGATTTTTGGTATAGTACCTATGATCATCTGCCCAGAGGTGGCATCATAACAATAGGCTGAACCTTCCCACATCAATCATCAATCAGGAAAATGTTCCACAGGCTAGCCCACAGGCCAATCTAGTAAAGGAATTTTCTCAATCAAGGTTCCATCCTCTAAAATGACTCTAGCTTATGCCAAGATGACATAAAACCAGCCAGCACAATGATTATTCATCTCATAGTTGCTATTTATGAGAAATAAACACAAGGAAATTAGGAAATAAAGACCCAGATGTTCTCTACACAGAACTTGGTTCATCCCATAGATGGTGTTCATTTATTTCTAGTTCCTGGAGACATGCAGCATTTCAGAGGCTCATGTGGTAAAGGTTAGACAGCCCTCTCTTTATCAGACATTTGCTCTCTCAAACATGGAGCCTCTGATTCCCTGGTAAAACCTACCATCGAAAAAGTATTAAAGTCACCAAGAGGAGGCCGTAGCAAAATACAAAATTGATTCCAGTATCCCAGCTCCTAGTCTGCGTACTTATTTATAAATCTACAAATGAATGGGTTGAGAAAGATCAAACTGAAGCATATTGACAAAGGTAATAATTCATCATATGGTAACCAGACTCTCTTAGTCAGTGTTAGATTGCTGTGAAGAGACACCATGATGACAGCAACTCTTGTAAAAGAACACAATTAATTGGGGCTTCCTTACATTCAGAGATTTATCATCATGGCAGGGAGCGTGGTGGCACAGATGCAGACATGGTACTGGAGATATAGCTGATCGTTCTACAACTGGGTAAGAAGGCAACAGAAAGAAACAATCACTGGGCCTCACTTGGGCTTTGGAGACATCAAAGCCTGCCACCCAGTGACACACTTGTCCAACAAGGCCACACCTACTCCAAGGACAAACCTCCCAGTCCTTCTCAAGTAGTGCCACTCCTTGATGAAAAACATTCAACTATTTGAGCCTATAGGGCCATTCTTACTGAAACTACCATAGACTATCATATGTGTTTTCTCATTAAATTAAAGAACTTTCAGACTACCAGCCCTGGTGATACATACCTTAAACCCCAGCACTTGGAAGGCAGTGACAAGCAAGTCTCTGTGAGTTCAAAGTCAGCCTGCTCTACATAGCAAAATCCAGATCATCCAAAAAAAATAATAATAACCAGTCAACAAATAAATAAAATAAAAATAAAAGCAAAATAATATGCTTTCAAAAACAAAGAGCTTTCAGATTGGTGAAAGATACCATCTTGAAGGGGAGGTTCTGCCCACAATGGTCCCCAACTGGCTTATGATGAGTTTAAATACAAAATTATATAAAGAAAAATGGAAAACAAAATCACACAAGCCTGAGAGAAATACTTAAAAGCTTTTACAAGAAAGCCCAGATCTGACTTGGCAGCTAGATCAGCATTGATGGACCCTTGTCCTCTAAACTTGCCTTTGACATCTGCTGTTCTTATCTTCAGATGCACATTGTCTGAAGAAGGAAAAACATTCTGACATTTTGGAACAAATCTCATTGTGCAAGCAGAACAACCTGATAAAAGAAATATTGTTATCATGAAGGTCCCCCACCCCCCCCAAGGAAAGGCATATCCTTCACTTTTACATTGCCCTACTATCAAGCAAATCTCCAACTGTGAACCATTGGACAGCAGTGCAGATAGAACTTTTTGCAGAGTGAAGTCCTTTAAAGCAAACATGCTGTGTGCTTCATTTGTTCAGTTTTTGAGATACCAATTCCCTGTGTAGCCTGGCCTTGAATTCAATCGTCCTGCCTACTGGTACTTATATTGTAAGAATGTGCCAGCATGTCCAGCATAGAAGACATTAGAACACATGACCAAGCCAAATTCATAGTATTTCCTTTTTTCACAGTCCTGTGTTTGAAAGCTTTCTGTAGGTTTTCTGTCTATTGCTTTACTGGTCTTAAATTTTCTCTCAAAACAGAGATTGTTTCATTAACAATTAATAAACAATTAATGAACATTAGATTTTCTCTGATTTGATTGGAGTTGCTTAGTAAAATCTTCATCTTTTAAAATAATATTTTTCTAACATTTGGTCATTAGTTTTATGCTAGAAACTGGTATCTTCCACATTAGAGTGGTCTTCATTAAAACAATACAACACATACACACATACACACATACACACACACACACACACAGAGAGAGAGAGAGAGAGAGAATGGGAATAATGAATTTTTGGAACAGCCAAGGGCCTATGGGTCAAATATCATTAAGTGTAAGATTTTCCATAATTGAAGACACTGTGAATGGTGATCTGTTTTGCAAAGTGAATTGGAATATGGAAGCATCAATGTTTTCCCTAGATTGAACTCAGACATAGTTAATATATCACTTTTATATAAATCATCATGTTTAGTTCTTAGTAATATGTAGAATGATTTTAAGAAGCTGACTTTCTAAGACCCTTTAGCCTGCTGGAACATTTCATCTGACATTTCGAATTACAATGAACAGGAATGCATTGGCTCATGCTTATGAAAACCAGGGAGTCCAAAATTAAGAAGCTATCTGAACCATCACGTGATGGAAGGCTGTAAGGCAAGGGAGAGCAGGAAGGGTCTGATCTTTTACTGGAAAGGCATCAGCTCATTCTTGAACGGGTGTCCTCAATGAACAACAATCTTTTAAATGTCACACTTCGTAATACTGCAATAGAAATTATTCAATTTATGAGTTTTGGGAAGGACAAGCATTGAACAATAACACTGACCATGAAAGTGATTACAGAATTATTCTTTGTGCTACACCTCAGGATAAAGTGCAATTGCATCATATGTGCAGAAACTTGTGTGAATACAGTCTCGTATGCCAAAGCTCTCTGTGTTCTTTTATAAAAGACAGTCAATGTCATTGGACTTACAGAAATGTCACTGCCGATGGTGTGTATGTTATCATGACATATGCCCACATATTTTTATCTTCTTTGACCCAGTTTCTGATGCACAAATTATATAATAATCAAATGTTCTACTAAAATTATTAAAGCAATTTAAATAGTGATCAGTGATTCTGTGTTAGTTACTGAAGAAATGGAAGCAACAGTGATGTGGACATCCCAAGTGCATGGAAGCATTAAGAGTCTTAAATTCTTGAGATGTTTTAAACATGCAGCATTTCCAAGAGCAAAAAAAGTAGGCAATAACAGTGCTGTGCAGCTAAAAGTCCCAGCGTTTTCATCATCTCATGCTTGCTTCAGTCAGGGGCCTTTACAATGTCGTTCCAAACTCATACTTTCTATTTGCTTATTTACTTTGTCTGTGTCACAAGGACATTTCAGTTAGTGAGTACATTTTTTTTCTTATGGGATTTTTTTTTCAGTTTCATAACTTGAGTTGCTACTGTACCATTTGGCTATACATTCAATTTCACCCACTCTTTTCAGAAAATGCCTCCCCTCTCCTGTTCTTAAAATCACAGATGACTCATTAGCACCATGGGAAGAAATATCCTTTTGACAATGTGGCATTTTTACTAGAAATAGAAAGATATTTTAGATCTGTAGTGAAAATAGAACCTTGTTATATTTTGGAATATAGATATGTATCCATTTAAAAACTGCACTGTGTCCTTGAAAGTCTCCTAACAGTTTTTATTAAAAAAAAAAAAAAGTCCTAACACAATGCATGCCATCTCGGTACTGGGGCTTTATGAGAAGCCTCACATGATAGGCTTGAAATGTACACCTAATCTGTCATCACAAGAGTGATTGTAATTTAGGTAGCAAGTTCTTAGCTTGTTTTCAGTTAGGCTGAGGAGGGTTTTATTTTTCTAGTAAAATCAGAAAAACAGATGGCATTTACAGCCTTATGATTCTGTGGATTGTCATCTCAATGCTCTCAAACTTACAATTCTCCTTCCTACATCAGAGTTTCTAGAACAGTTGTCACCTAGATGCCTCCTTAACTCCAACATACTGTACTAGCCTCCTGACTCTTTCTCCTAGTCCCCATTCTTTCTTCCGTATTCCTCGTTATTTGTCCACTCAGTCTCTGCCTCTGAAAAAGTCCCAAGGCAAACTAAATGACCTTTGACATTTGGTAAATACCCATCATGTTGTTAAGAGACCCTTTGAACAAAAGTAACCAAAACTCAGCAAAAACTACTTTCAAGGGAAGACAAAAAGAAGGGGAAAAAAGCAAGTAACAAAAGACACAACATCTAAAGTGACAGCATCAGGACCTGCTTTCTGCAGCTTAGGCTCTGCTTTTGCATATTTAAATTCTTATTTGCCCCACAGGTCCTTTCAAGATAGCTCTTGTCTCTTTTTAAAAACAATATAACTGAGGTTAAGTAATTTGCCCAAGATTGTAAAACTTGCAAGTAAGCTAGTAGTACTTCCCAACACCCCTGCTTCTGAAAAGCAAATCGTTCATACTCACTACTACCATCTGATATAATTCAACTACACTTCCCACCTGGTCCTAAGGAGATGACATACACTTTTATGAAGATACTCAATTTAAAACTTTGTGTGCTCCTGTAAGGAAATTGCATCTAAATTGAGATGTGATGATGACAAGTTCCGGTGAAGGAGAAAACATAAAAGAAGATACTCCAGTCGAGCTGGGCTGTTATATGAGGAGGATGTTAGTTAATCTAGAAACACAATACAGTACATCTGTTATCTTATGATGGGGCTGAAGTTAGCTAAGGGATCATTTGGTATATCTGGAAGAATACCCCATTTATCTTCAAGGCAAATAACCCCAAAGGATTCTCTCCATAAGTCTCACTCTCTCTTCTAACCTGAGAAAGCAAACAAGTGATTTAACAGAATCTTTCCTGTGGACATAGTCCTTTCCTTTGTATGAAAATATGCTAAAATTAAAACAAAAATAATTGTGAAGTATTGATACCCATGACTGTTTTGTTATATATACATTGTATTGTTTAATTTTTGAGTTACTGTTTTTTTCAAGTGTATAAATGTGGTGTGAATGACTCTCAGCTACTCATTCCCATTTTCCAGCCTTCTGTCATTTCAGTTTGCTATCCATGGCTTAAAGACCATCTCCATAACTACAGGAAGGTTGTATTAGATATGTTAGGTTGTGTTAGGTGAATTGCAATTTGTGATCTGCAGACCAGCAAATGCTGTAAGAGAAGCTGTGAGGCAACTTTTCATCCATCCATGAGCCAAACCAGTAGGAAAATCTGCCTAAAGCCACAGAATATAAGGGTACAAGGATTTGGGGACCAAGGGAGCAGTGAAGCCACTTAAAATTCTCAAAGAGGAAAAAATAGATACCATGGATTGGGCCAGAATGAGAGATGCTTGC
Organism: Cricetulus griseus; assembly: GCF_003668045.3. NCBI lineage: Eukaryota > Metazoa > Chordata > Mammalia > Rodentia > Cricetidae > Cricetulus > Cricetulus griseus. The sequence continues at coordinate 108,716,059 of NC_048599.1, forward strand.
TGTGATGGGGACTGATAGGATCTATCATCTCTGCTTCACACCCCAAACTTCAAAGCATCTTTCTTATTGCCACATGACCCTCATTCTGTCCCTAACCTTGCAGAACCTCTTGCCTTCCCAGAAGCCAAAAGACGGGGAACTGGCCCTTCTCCCTGGCAGAGTTAGAACAGATTCCCATTCTGACCACAGGAGTGGTGTGGAGGAGAGATGTGCACCTGAGTCCAACCTAGAGCTCTGTTACCATTTCTAGAGTGCCTCTTTCTTCTACATAGTGACACAGTTCCAATTTCCATTAATTCAGAATTAAACTTCATTAAAAATTACATAAGACCAGGGAATAGTTCAGTGGGAAAACTGCTTATATAGCACTTGTTGGATCCTGGCTTTGATCCCAGCACCTGGGGAGGAAAGTTACATAGAGTTTGAAATTTGAAGAAAAACAAATATTTACTTACTCCTCTGCATGAAAATGTATTCAAATTCCAAAGGAATTGACTGTCAGACAGAGTTTTATGTGTGTAAATTGAAAATTGTCCATGATTTAAACTTCCAGGCAAAGAATATATCCAATTATAAATATATGCCTATTACATACATTACTTACTTGTTTCTTCTTGGAGAAAGGGTATTTCTCCAATACTTAGTCTTGCCTCAAACTCACAGCAATCCTCCTAGCTCAACTCCTGAGTACTAGCATTACAGGAGTGAGCCTCCACATCTGGATGTGGTCCTTTTAAATATTTCTTGTCATTCAGCTCACTTTCGTATGTTACCTTTTGCCTTTGCCTGCAGCTTCACTTTTAGAGAAGGTAAACAGAATACATTTGGAATCATCCCTGCTGTGTGACAGTTTTCTGATAATATATAGATGAAATGTAAAGTTGGAACTTAAGTCTTAATAGTGTACTTTAAGGAATATGGGCTCTAGAGTGAAATAAATGTTAAACCAATGGCTACTTATTCAGAAAACAAAAGTGAAGAAACACCACTTACAAAACTCAAGTTCCCTCCTTGACAATAGTCATGGAAGCAAAATACTTTCTGTAAGTGCAGATATGAGAGAGATTACCAGTTTGTGACAAGTAAGGGGGTCTAATCCACATATTCTATATTATCATTGAAAACTGGGAAATACTAGCGATTTTCATATTTACTAATAAATAAAACAAGGACATCACCCTACTATTGCAGAACCATCTTGGTGATTTTTTTAATGTATGGAATGTATGGAATGTATCCAATTCTGATGCTATGAATTGAAATTACAGTTTATGACTTAGCCCAGTACATGTATTTCCACAAGTGAAGTGACTTAGTCATAGAAAAATAGGGTCCAGCATCTCACAGTTAGAAAGAATAGCACCAGCTTTTTAATAATAGATGTAATCCTGGAGTCTGTCCTCTTAACTTGAGACAAATCTGCTGTATCTTTCCCTGACAATTTTTTCCATTGATTACCAGGGATGCTTATCAGTCTTCCATCAAACCTCATGTTTTCTTTAACACCCAGAAATGATGTTTTCCTGGCAAGGGTTGCTGAAGAGTGTGACTTGGCTGTTCAATGAGTACTTGAGGTTAGGTCAAATCTGTTCAGCACAGTAGATGAAGTGTGACTGTGAGTACCTAAAATACAGAGAGACTAGATTGAGAAGACTGGATACAGTATGAAAATGTCACATGAATTACCTCCATGATTTTAATATCATTTTATCACCCAATGTCAGTATTTCAGTTATGTTGGGTTATAGAAAACACTGCTAAGGTACATTTCACACTCATTTGCTTTTCCTGGAGTACTTAGGGAATCTGAGATCTTTGTATATAGTTCAAGTTTATATTTTATAATGTATTTGTATTGGTTATCTACACTTCCTTCTATTCTTCTAGGTCCATTTGTGCTCTTGTCGGTAGCTGAGCATTCCCTTGTCTATGTACTAAGGGCCAGGACGTAGATACATGTGTTTCCTTTCCAGGAATCAGCACAAATCTTTGCAAATACAGCACTGAGAGTCAGCTTTTGAATTGAAATCAACAGTTGCACCTAAATTAGGTCCATGCTTCTTTTCAGGTGTCTGGCATTTGCATACTACCTATTTGTCATAGAAGCACTGCAGAAATATTATTTAATTTTAGTGAATATACATAAACAGACACTTGACAGACCAGAACAGTCCCAAGGTAGATAGGAATGATTCATCCCCATAAATGATGTTGATACATCAGGGTTAGATGTAACATGAAAAATAAAAGACCCAGAGACTGATATTTGGGTTCAAGCTTCAAGCTGATTACCAGAAAAGCAAAGCAGCAAGCCACTAACTCTCACCTCTAGCTCAGGCTGAAAGGGCTGATTCATGCACAAGTTCTTCTCCAAGTCTCAAACTGCTGCCTCTCCTCAGTGTGGCTGGAGAACACGAATGTTCCTATCTTCAGTGTGGCTGGAGAATGAATAGCCTCTCTGATATCTTGCTTCTGTCTTATATACTTCCCTAACTTTGGGATTAAAACTGTGAACTATAGTTCTCTTTTTAATAATTTTTATTTACATTAAAAACAACCTTACTTTACATACCAATTCCAGTTCCCTCTCCCTCCCATCCTCCCATCTTCCATTCCTCCCACCAACCCCCCCTCCTACCCCCTGTCCACTCCCCAGGAAGAGTAAGGCCTTCCATGGGGATCATCAAAATCTGTCACATCATTTGTGGCAGGGCATAGACCCTCCCCCATGTATGTAGGCTGAGAGAGTATCCCTCCATAGGGAATGGGTTCCCAAAGCCCATTCCTGTACTAAGGATAAATACTGGTTCCACTGCCAGAGGCCCTGTAGACTGCCCAGTTTCCCCAACTGACACCCACATTCAGGGGGCCTGGTTTGGTCTTATGTTGGTTCTCCAGCTGTCAGACTGGGGTCTGTGAGCTCCCATTTGTTCAGGTCAGTTGTTTCTGTGTGTTTCCCCAGCATGGTCTTGACCCCTTTGCTCATCACTCCTCCCTCTCTACAACTGGATTCCAGGAGTTCTGCTCAGTGCTTATCTGTGAATCTCTGCTTCTGCTTCCATCAGCTACTGGGTGAAGGCTCTATGATAGCATTTAAGGTAGTCATCAATCTCATTATAGGGGAAGGGCATTTAAGGTAGCCTCTCCACTATTGCTTAGATTCTTAGTTGGGGTGCTATAATTCACTTTTAGGCTCATTCACTATTGTGTAGATTCTGGGTGGCCTTGAGCTCACAGAGATCATCTACCTCTTAATCCTGAGTCCTAGGATTAAAGGTGTACACCACCACCTCCTAGCTTCTGGCTGCTGGGATTAAAGGTATGTATCACCACTGCCTGATCTCTATAACGTGAGGCTGACTTTGCTTTTCTGAATCCTCAGTCAAGCTCTAATAAATCATAAATAATATATCACTACAGTTAGATCTGAATTTGCCCACAGTGCCTTGTTTAAAAAACTTGATTTGAGGAAGAAAATCATTCTCATGTTAAAATGTTCTCACAAAGTGCTTATAATTCGATTCCGTTGCAGTGATGACATTAAAGAATTTGTTTACCCCTTACAGTAAATGAACCAAAGGATAGATTTAAGGTCACAAATGTGGCTAGCTTCTACTAAAAGACACACTCCTGATACTTGGAACTGGGGCCACTCACATGAATGCTCGTATCAGCTCATTTCAGACTAGGTGCTAGTGTTTGTCTTTTCTCCTCTACCAAGTTTGGAGTTCTCTTTTGGGTTAAAGTCACTTAGTGCAATTAAAATTATCTTCAGGAGCTGTGTTGACCCTAAGTAGATTTAAAGGGTGATGAGATATCATATTATATGATCACCCAACACATTCTTACAAGAAACCAAAAATGATGTGCATTTGAACACTGCATAAATACTTGTTGGTTTAGTCGCACAGCATTTGTTTATTCAGCTAACAGTGTACTTATACCTTCACTAGATGATGACTTTTCCCTGAAAGGAAAAAGGTATATGTATAAATATGTTTGTATGTGTAAATAGAGAAGGCAAAGATGCCCAGATGGTTTTAATTAAATCAAAAGATGCCAGCTTTTTATTTAATTCTTCATTGTACATGAATATTGATTATCTGTGTGCTATACCTTCAATACCATAATTTAGAGAAACATTTTTCTGAGTGCCTTTGCAGTTGCAAACTGACTTCTCACCTATGTAAAAAATTATGAGGAGAGCAGATACAGACTTGTAAAGAAATACATAGCAGACTAGTTGTAAAATGTATATTTAAGTCCTAATTCAAACATACTGTTCTGATCATTATTACAGTGCTAAGCATAATGGGGTGCTTGCCAACTGTGGATACTCTCTTTATTGCAATGCTGTTGAAAGTAAACCATAAACACTTCAGAGTGACATATGTGAAGGTTGTATTTGAGCATATATGTTTCAACCTGAGAAGAGCATAACACTAATAGAGGAAAAACACAATTAAAATGGTTCTGCAATGCTGGTATTATTGTTACAATCCTTGGCAGTGGTGGAAGGAAATCTTATGAAAAATTAAAACACAAAAAAAACATGCTGTGCAGTCAAACCTCACTGGCCTTATGTTTCAACTCAGCTACATGGATTCACACATTGCACACAAAATTCTTTATGAAATAAGTTACAAATAATTATTTGCATTTAACAAGTAAATGTATCAAATATATCCTTAAAGATTGAAAGCTTGAAAAATTAAGAATTATGTCCAACTATTAATTCATCCAGTGGACTTTCAAAGGTTCATTTATTTATCAGCATTGGGGTGCAATGCTTTCATAAAAGTTACTTTGCTGAATTATAGTGTCTAGAACTCTTTCCTGGTGCTCTCTTGCTAGGTCAAATTTCTGAATCTTACCTCTGGCTTACTTTGTGAAAGAGCAGTTTCTGCTCTTCCTCACCCATCCACTGGCCTCTCTAACATTTCCTGTTTTGTTATTGATTTCTCTTCTGTCTTTTCTATTTTTGTATTGTGTTTCTGTCTTAGTGACTTTTCTATTGCCATGACAAAATATGATGACTAAGGTAACTTATCAAAGAAAGCATTTAAGTTGGGGGCTCATATGAGTCCAAGATCATCATGGTGAGGAACATGGCAACAGGAAGGCTGGTGCAGAAGCAGTAGCTGAGAGTTTTCACTGTATCCACAGGCAACAGACACACAAGCAAGTGCACACACATACACACACAGGCACACACAGACAGAGAGACAGAGAGAGAGAGAGAGAGAGAGAGAGAGAGAGAGAGAGAGAGAGAGAGAGAGAGAGAGGTGAAAGATAACTGGATAACTGGGAATGGCATGGACTTTTAAAACCCCCAAACCACATCTATTGACACATGTCCTCTGGCAAGGTCACACCTCCAAATCCTTCCCAAACAGTTCTGCCATCTGAGGCCTAAATATGCAGGTACATACACCTGTTGGAGCTGTTCTCATGCAAACCACCACTGTTTCATTGATCATCATTTGAACAGAACGTGGCCAAGGAACCCTTCTCATAGGAATTCTGAGTGCACCAGTCTCCTTATGATGACCCTTGGCATTTCTCAGTCCTCTGAGCTATCGTTAACCCTCCCAAGCCTTCCCACCCTCTAGTATGTGATAGAGACCATAGCAGGACTGAAATACTCTTGTCATCTCTATCACTATATTCAGTTCAAACTCAGCTTATCATATTTCCTGAAATAATATTCTTAGTTAAAGAGTACACATTCTTAGTAGTCACATCTTTACTACTGTTCCTACCCTAGTTCCCAGTATTCCTAACACACTTTTCTGAATATGTCTCTGGAAAAGGTGGTGTAGGAAAAAGGTTTGAAAGATAATAAAACTCAATCCTAAGCATTGTCCTTTCTGTGTCCTTGAATACTCATATTCCCTAAGTCAATGGCACTTCCCTTGATCAAGTCCATTCATGTTTTATGATGATTTCATAAGGTTATATAGGGACACAAATAGTAAATGAATCAGGGAAAATAAAGGGGACTACGTATTATCCATAAGCCATTGACATCAGAGTAAGCACCTGTGAAACATGTTCCTCCCACAAATAGGCTTTTTAAAGTAGTCTCCTTGGGTTGCACTCACATCCGCAGAGACCAGTAAGAATGTGGTCAAAGAGCTAGCTTAGAGCAGCATCCCCCCATTGATGGGGTCTCCATTCCTCTGTTTATCTATGAAAAATAGGCACTAGTTGCTAAAGAACTAAAATGAAATGGGACAGTATAACCTACTCTCTTGTTTTATTTTATTATTGTATTAAACAGACGCAAAATTGCCTGCCAAATTCCCTTAAAACTTTCTAAACATGGGTTTTACTCTCTGTAGTTGAATTTTCTTTGCCACAGCCTAGAAGGTTAGGGGATATTTTCACAGCACATTTAGGGCAGCTCTCCCTACATACCAGACAGAAAGTGCTATTTCCAAACAGCAAGCCTACATTTGAGGGTTGCTCCATTTGAAAATATTAAAGTCAAATTGAACGATCTATCAGGGACCTGAAGTTTAAATATGGAGAAGAAATCTATCAAAGATTCTTAGTCAAAAACAAGCAGCATATGATAGGGCATGTTAATCATAGTGGGTCCATGTAAAGGCTAAAAGTTAGGAGCTTTAAGGAATAGATTCATGAACATTTTAAAAACTATGCTGTGGATATTATTAAGTGGTGGATCACTTGTATAAAACTCTGAGTTAGAGATTCAACACACACACACACACACACACACACACACACACAGAGAGAGAGAGAGAGAGAGAGAGAGAGAGAGAGAGAGAGAATATTAGGAAATATTAGAGAGAGAGAGAGATGGGAATATTAGGAATATAGCCCTGTGGTAAAGCACTTGCTAGGCATTCTGGAGACCTTAATTCAATTCCCTATACTTAGAAATTAAAAAAAAAACATTAGAATTCTTTCTCCTTAGTATGGTATTCGCAGAGAAGTCAGCCTTTTCCTCCCACCTACACACAGTCTGAGTATCGATGAATGCCTTAGAAGAACTGTGTCAGAGTGTTCCATTGTGCTCCATTGCATGGTGAGTCATTATTTTCTGTTTTCTTGTCTCTGCTCTCTTGCTGTGTAGTAAGTCCAACTTTTGGGATGAACTCTGTTCATAATTCTGGATCGTGAGTTCTCTGGGGACTTTGATCTTTTCCTCCATGCAGTTGGGAGTCAACTGGGATTAGAATTCAATGTGTCAGCTAACTCAGAGATCCCAATACGGAACTTAGCACTCCTGGTCAACAGGATACTCTCCAGGGAGCTTGGCCTCCAGAAATCAATGACTGGATGCTATCCATCTAACCCAAGTGTGCTCGATGGCAGCTCCTTCTGTTTTCTATTACCATCGGAGTGATAATGATTATTTTATAAGCACAGATAGTGAAGGAATATTTATTTTTAAAACATTCAGTTCTGTTGAATGATTTTGCATTCTACAGGATTAATTTTCCAAATATTTGACCTAGGCAAACAAATCATTATGAAAAGGAATTCTTAATGCATTTTAGAATGAAAATGAAATGTGTCCCCATGTCAAACTTTGGCCTAACTAAGACACTTAAAATATTAAGAAAATAAGGACATTCTCCTAAGTGGTGGACAAACTCAGGTAAGTGTGTGCTGGAAGGTAAGAACTGTCATAGGTTTCCTCTCTAGGACATAAATGATGCAGAGAGAGCTGGTGTTCAGCATACACATCAGTAGTGATGCTCCTTGGTGTACAAATTGGAATTATTGACTGTAACACTATTGGAAAATGGAAAGTAGAGTTTATGCTTCTGTGTTTGTTCCTATCTTACAGACTTTTATAGTATTGAATAAAGGGAAGGCCATCTTCCGGTTCAGTGCCACCTCTGCTCTGTACATTTTAACTCCCTTCAATCCTCTTAGGAAAATAGCTATTAAGATTTTGGTTCATTCATATCCTTTTGGAAGTGATTTATGTTAACTTTTTGTATAAATTGTGTTGTATAGATATATGAATAACTAAAATGTGCATACACTATAGCTTCTATCACATTTACTAGCGCCATTCATTGGTCACACAAATCTTTTTTTTTTTTTTTCTGTTTTATTGTGATGAGAATTGAACCCAGGGCCTTGGATATGCCAGGCAAACACTCTACCACTGAGGCACACCTCCATCCTTTAACCCTTGTCTGCACTCCAGGATCCTAGCCAGGGAATGGTGCCAGCCACTGTAGATGGGTCTTCCCATCTGAATTAACAAAGCAGTCAAAATAACTCCCCAGATGCATGCAATGAGGCCTGTCTCCTAGGCAATTCTCAATTCTGTCAGATTGACAATTGATACCAGCTATTATATATGCATTGAATCCCTTACGTTGTGTGCAACAAAACCATGTTTATTACCATCTATACAGAGTTCTATAGAATTTTTATTGAAATTATATAACAAAAAATCTACTTTCAAAATAAAATACAGGTTAGCCACAGATATGATATATGCCATTTTAATGGACCTCAGAATGAACTTGCAAGCACACAAGAATCTCAAGAGACTCCAAGATTAGCAAAATTTTCGACTTTTCTGATGATTTATATGAAATACAGTCATATTGGCTGAATATCAAATTTAAGCCACTGAATATGATTCCGCATTACAAAACTGCCTGTTTAGTAAAGGCAGGATGTTCATAAAAGAACTAAAGCTGGTCTAAAAGGTTGAAGGAAGCTCAGTTCTGTGGTTCCCACTGGAGGTCAAAGGCTTCTGCAACTAAGTTCCAATGTGGATATTGATCAGTGAAAAAAATCAATTATGACTGAATTTCTTTTGATGGCCTTGGTCATAATTAATATAAAAATACTATTATAAGTATTATAAGGTCATACTAGCAAGATTAAAATAAATTTTACATTCTCAAATCTAAAGAGTTGAACAAGCACAAAGCCTTGGGTTTGATTTGTTCCCCAAACAGTACAAAATTAGTAACTAACTGAATAAATAAATAAGAAGCTTTAAAAAAAATTCAAAAGCCAGCACTACACTAACAAAAGGGGGAAGAAAAAAAAAAACAGAAAGCAAAATAGTAACAGTAGCAAACCCAATTTAAAAACCAACAAAAATAAATGTCATTCTCTTTTTGAGCCAAGTTGATTACAAGTAATTCCTTTATACTGTCAAAGGAGTTATCATATTAAAAAAATTTCTAAATTACCTGTTTTACCATCTAAAAGCTTTTCTATCTTAGTTTGTATTTCTAGTGCCATCATGTGGACATTTGCTGAAAACATTCTTTACACCTAATGGAAATGTTTCGTTTGGCCAATCAACTGTAGTAGAAAGAATACGTGATGTTCTAGCAGAAAACATGTATTTTAGGATCCTGTATCAACCATCTGTTTTCTGCAGACTTTAGACATCATTTCTGTGATTTCTAAAATGCTTTTAAGGCCGCTTTCAGAGCTACAATCTTATGACATTTTCTTCATTTGAATGCACACTTCTCTAAAGACGTTGTTTGCAAGCATTTTACATACATTACCTTCTTTAATCTACAGCCAAACAACACAGCTTGTCAATGGTTAATATCTGTCTGTGGATGTAGGTGGAGTCATAGGGAGGTGAATGCACAGAGGACAAGTGACTGACCCATGAGCATGTTGCTGTGTGGAATTTCAATTACACTCAAGTGATGTTAAGCATTGACCTTCAAGAGCGCCCCTTTTCATCTTCTCCAATGCTGTTGTACCTGAATAAACTCACTGAAAACACAGCAACCCAGCACTTTTCACAATACTCTGCTTTGACCATAAGGTGTATTCATTCATAAATTCCATTCACTGTTGAAGAAATTTTGCTATTGCAGAAATGCACCTCCCTCAATAATTTACTATTCTCATTGTGTCAATTGGTTCAAATTAATACTTTCTGCTCAAGAATGTTGCAAATTCATATAACACAGAAATAGAACCCCCCACAAGCTCTCTGGGAGGTAATCACACTGGTTTAGAAACAGCTGCAGTGGCAGCTTGTAGTCTTATACTGCCCACATTCTCATTTAATCTGAAATTGTGGAGGTCACACTATTATGTGTACTTAACAGATGAAGCAAGTGAAATCTAAAGTGATTAGCTAATACACAGGCACATGCATATCCATGAATCCTGTTGCACTGAGATTTGGTATTATTATTTTTTAAATGTAACACATGAGCTTTCTTCTGTGTGTTCCTTAACACTAATTTACATTATTCAGCATGCTTATCATGTGCACTATTTTGACAAACTGTGTGTTTATGACAATGAGCAACCCTCCTGACTGGACAAAGAATGTAGAGTAAGTTCAATTGTATATTTTTAGATATTTATAAATGTACATACATTTGAAATTTTGAAACCATGTTTCAATGTATCCTTTAAATAAAACTGAAGAGTATACTTGATAAAGCCATTTGTAGACACAACTGTACACTAAGACAAAGTTCTCTGAGTCCCAGACTTACTAGTGTTGGATGTGGGTTTTCCCTTTACCTTGTAGTTGGTATTATGTTTTGTTTTTCAAGACAGAGTGTCTCTGTGTGACTAGCTGTCCTAGAACTTACTCTGTAGACCAAGCTGGCCTTGAACTCACAGGGTTCTGCTCTCCTCTGCCTCACAAGTGCTGGGATTAAAGGCAAGCACTAGCTCACCAGGCATTATAGTTAGGAGTTAACAGAAGTCCAAGAGAATACTCAACAGTTTTCCTATAGGATCTAGTATTGACCATCTCTTCATGTTGGGGCTACCATTCTGTAAGAGAGTCACAATTGTGATAACTGTAGCTATGGCTGTTCCAGTGCTGGCTATTGTATCTGCTTAAACTGCCCATGTTCTGTCCCCTGTAACTCTCTGGCTGCTGACCATAACATGCACACAGTATTTCCAAAGCCTCTTCTTTCAATGCCTCTAGATGGGAGCCAATGAGAAAATGGACAGATTATGAAAAAAGAATAAACTGTTTACAGGATATATTCTGCAAGTATTTAAGTTAGCATGCAAGACACAAACACACAACTAACTTAAAAAACAAACCTTTTAAAAATATTGAGATTGAGATTGTTTTCCTTCTAAGGGAGAGTCATCATATGCTTTTTCATATTAATGATTGTCGATTGCAAGCCGTGTCCTCACTGGCTAACTCTTGGGAGACTCTGCTTCTGCTGAGGCCAAGCCATTTCTGAAAGTAGCTAGACTGACTGGGCATGGCATGTATTTCTTATACTGCTGTGATGGTATCTTTAAAAAATGACCATTCATATTGTAGGTACTTATTCTGGTCTCATTTCTGTTGCTATGATAAAATAATCTGACAAAGTAAGGGAGAAAGAGTTTATTTTAGTTCACAATTCTAGATTTCACTGTTATTTCAAGAAGATCAGGACAGGAGCTTGAAGCAGCTGGTCACATAACATTCACAGGCAAGAGCAGGGACAGTACACATGTGTGCATGTTTAGCAGCTAGCATTCTCTACTCTTATGCAGTCTAGGGCCCCCAAACAAGGAATGGTGCCACCTAATTTCTGGGGGTTTTTTGAGGGGAGGCAGGGGCTTGGTTTTGGTTTCTCAAGTCAGGGTCTCTTTGTAGTTTTGGAGGCTGTCCTGGAACTAGCTCTTGTAGACCAGGCTGGTCTCGAACTCACAGAGATCTGCCTGCCTCTGCCTCCCAAGTGCTGGGATTAAAGACTTGAGCCACCATCTTCCTGGCCTAATTTCAAGGTGTTTCTTCCCACAGCAGTTAAGGCAGTCAGCGTGCTCACAAGCCAGCCAGAGCTAGCTAAACACTCATTGAGACTCTCTTCTCCAATAGCTGTAGGTTTTGTCAACTTGTCTTTTAAAATTAACCATCAGAGAAGTTAAGTTTAAGTTAATGTGATGTTTTATTTCTATGGAACGAAAATCAAGTGGCTTAGTTTTCTTTTCAGGTGTCTATGTTTTCCACTGACAGACTGTTAGGAAAGTGATGTACTCTGCGTGAAACTACAATGTCCTTAACTATTTGTGACTACTTGTTCCTAGGTACACCTTCACAGGAATATATACTTTCGAGTCACTAATAAAAATTATTGCAAGGGGTTTCTGTTTAGAAGATTTTACTTTCCTTCGTGACCCGTGGAACTGGCTTGACTTCACTGTCATTACATTTGCGTAAGTGACTCTTTTTGGAAACTTCAGAGGAGAATATAGTTTGGTCTTTTGTCCAAGCTCAGGATTTTAAACAGTATGCCTCAATGGTAAACCATTCTGGCATGATTTAGGCAATTGACCTCTATGTTTTAATGTCTACCTCAAGAGAATAAGCCCATTCCACTAGTCCATGTGGAGTAGTTGCAACGATAATTTTAATATCAATGAAGATCTATCTGAAAATTTTATATATGTCAGTCTTCTCACAAAAACACTCCATAAGATAGAAGTGTAAATTGTTTACCACATGACCTGGAGGATGGTTTTCAAAATTCACAGCAGCAAAACTTGTACTGGCTCCGTTTGCACTTATCTTTCTTATTCATGCTATGTACACCCTTCCTGCAGCTTCTTTGATAGCTTTGTGGAATAGTGGAAAGCAGGTCGTCATGCAGCAAAATATGCTGAAAATAAGATCACATGACAAAAAAGGAATTTAATGTATTATGAACTTATAAACTTAAGAAATTGTTATTTCCTGAACAAACTGATCTTTAAGGATTATAAGCAGACACACCCTACTTCTATTTCCCTTCTGACTAATTTCTTATTCACCCCTTTCTTTATGGCCTTCTTTATTTTACTCAGTGTAAATCTTTTCAATTTACACTAGTCCTATGCTCATTTCTCACCTTCGTGTTCTCTCCCTTTTGCAAGTGATGAACTGCCTCCAGAAAGAGAAGCTGAAAATAACAGGAGTAGGCAATAGTACATGTGGAGGATAATGGACCAGCTCCACTTACCCCATCTTTGGGGGCTGAGTTTCTGAGCATTAGCAGGTCTGAAGGGATAGACAAAAGGAGAGATGGTATTGACATGCTCAGAAGTGTAAATACTGGCTGTCTGGTTTTAATTTTATAACTTCATATCTGATCAGATTAGGAAATCCATCCACGTGCCTTTCAGCCACAACTTACAGGTTGGCATTTGAGACTCTCCTTCTTGAGAATAAGAAATAATGACAGAGAAACTTTGGGCCACATAAAGTGTTATTGTTAATTTATCCAACTTTTATTCAAAAGTTATGTTAGGAAATGCATTTTGAAAGGTAGAGCAATAGGCAATCTATTATAATAGCTAAATTTCTGTCGAATGGTTTCATATAGTATTTCTTTTCCAACTAAAACCATAGCCCATGGCTTATTTACCCCTTAATTAATTTTCAGCTTTTGGATTTTTTGAGCATTGAGTCTAAACACTATTTCATCAATTCTAGATAAGATGTGATTAGTATAGAGCATAATGTAATTGTACCTACAAGTCTCTCTTTGCATCCTGTTACTGTACTTGTGTGTGAACTCCCCCACTACAGATATGTGACAGAGTTTGTGGACCTGGGCAATGTCTCAGCGTTGAGAACGTTCAGAGTTCTTCGAGCATTGAAAACTATTTCAGTCATTCCAGGTGAGAGCTATGTGCAGGCGTATAGGTTAAGAACCAAATTAGCTCTGGCACTTTTTCAATTGGGCCTCCTTGGTTGACATTCATTATTATGGAAAGTTGAGAATCATAAGACAGAGTGCTTCACATAGTCTTACTCATATTGTCCCTACAGGCTTTATCAGCCTTTGTGTTTAATGGATGGACACTCTAATGTGCAATCCAAACAGTTTCTACTTTAAAATGTATTTTGTAATGTCAATGTTATTAAGGATTTGTTCCCTATTATATGAATTAAGTTTATATCTATTGATACCTGTGCAAAACAATCTTATTCTTTTCTAACAAAAGACAAATAATAACATGGTAATGAATAGCCTTCACCAACATGAAATATTTGTTTTAAAATGAAGTAATACTATGAATTATTTTTATATCAAAAATGTACCTGCTATGGGCAGGGTTTGGGGACTTACACATTGGCTCAATGTTTTCAAGAGAATACTGTGAAGGATTTATTTATTATTTCAGATGCTTAAGACTTAATAATAATGGCTTCTTTCTTTCAGGCCTGAAGACCATCGTGGGGGCCCTGATCCAGTCAGTGAAGAAGCTGTCTGACGTCATGATCCTCACTGTGTTCTGTCTCAGTGTCTTTGCTCTAATCGGGCTGCAGCTGTTCATGGGCAACCTGAGGAATAAATGTGTGCAGTGGCCCCCCACCAATGCTTCCCTTGAGGAACATAGCATTGAGAAGAATATAACTACAGATTATAATGGCACACTTGTAAATGAAACCGTGTTTGAGTTTGACTGGAAATCATATATTCAAGATTCAAGTAAGAATTACCATTTTGTGTACTTACTCTTTCAATGTTTGTCTTCTGTCTATTCATGGACTAGTAAACGGTGATCCCAAGGAAGTTGTAATCACTTAAAAATTATCTGATGTAAATTCTTAAAATATTTGAACCTCTATTTTTATTTGGCATTTCTTTCTCCTGGATTTTGCTTGTTTTCTTTAACAGGAGCACTGTGATCAAACCCAGGACTTTGCACAAGTTGAGCTGGTGCTGTACTACTGAGCCACACCACTAGCACCTTCCATGAATGTTAAATAGGCCATTTGTATCTTCTTGAATAATTTTAAGAAGAATTTTGTTAACCAGCTTACCCATGGTTTGCACATATAATGTATAATTTGATAGCTATTCTAATTGTTACTGTTGAGTATTACCTTCTATTGTATCATCATATACAAGGCTAATGAATTGAGCAAGGGAGAATTTCCCTAGGATAATACATCAGTGTACATTCCACATATGACAGCTGTTACAACCAAAGAAAATATAGTTTGTGAAAACCTTTTGCTAAATGTGGCCACTAAAAATTACTGCAGAGGCCAGAGTGCAAGGATAGAGGGAAATATTGTTGACAATACATGGCTTAATACATGATGAAATACTTTTTGTAGGCTAGATTCCATTGTTATTGTAGGGAAATGAAGTGAAAGACACAAGTAATAATATTCTATTTGTAAAGCAACATCAAAGAAGAAAACAGTAAAGTCAATTTAACTCAAATGACATCAGTTGAAAAGCCAGGTTAATCAATGAAGTTATAGGAATCAGCTTATCTTAGTGTAAAGAATTTAACTCAAATCATTGATATTGAACAAATCAATTATGAAAGAATGGAAAAAGAAGTGTCCCACATATTTCTCTTTTTAAAGTGATGATGAAATAAGTAAAATTTTCTGTTCCTTTCCTTTAGTTACAGTATTTTTCTATAGCAGTATTTCAGAAGCAAGGAAAGTTAGAACACGGTTCTCCCACTAATCCCTCCCCCAACACTCCCAATCTGCCCACCCCAATCCTCTCCTCCTCCATTTCTATTCAGAGAAGAGCAGACCTCTGTTGGATATCAACAAAACAAGGCATATCAAGTTGCAGTAAGACTAAGCATCTCCCTTTGTATTAAGACTGGGCAAGGCAACCCAATATGAGGAATAGGGTCCCAAAAACAGGCAACAGAGTCAGAGACAGCCCCTGCTCTCACTGTTAGGAGTCTCACAGGAAAATCAAGCTATATAACTGTCATATATTTGCAGAGAACCTAGGTCAGTCCCTCCAGGCTCCCTGTTTGTTGTTTCAGTCTCTGTAAGCCCCTGTGATCCCAGGTTAGTTGATTCTGTGGGTTTTCTTGTGATGCCCTTGACCCTCTAGCTCCTACAAATCTTTCTCCCTCTCTTCAGCAGGATTCCTTGAGCTAGGCTTAATGTGTGACTGTGGGTCTCTGCATCTGTTTCCACCAGTTACTGGATGAAGCTTCGCTGAGGACTAATGGGCTAGGCACTAACCTATAATCATAGCAAAATATCTTTAGGCATCATCACATTAACATTTTTCCCTCTAGGCATGTTTGGTTCTATCTTATGCCTCTGGACTATCCTTCCTCTGATTCCTGGTGCTTCAGGCAGTTTCAGGGGTGAGCTCACTCTCTTGGATATGTCAGGCTGGGCCAGTCATTGGTTGGTCACTCTCACAACCTCTGTGTCACCCTTACCTCAGCACATCCCATAGGTCAGACATACAGACAGTGGGTCTAAGGTTATGTGACTGGGTTGGTGTCCCAATCCCTCCACCGGAAGTTATGCCTGGTTACAGGAGGTAGCCAGTTCAGGCTAGTATATTCTTTTGCTAGGAATCTTAGCTGGGGTCATCGTTGTAGATTCCTGGGAGTTTCCACACACCAAGTTTCAACCTCATCCTGAAATGCCCAGCAGAGCCAGTCTTCTCTCTGAGTACTCTCCCCACCATTGCTCTGCTACCTGTTCCCTCATGTTCCTTTCCCCACACACCCCCCAGTCCACCCACAAAATCTCTTCTATTTCCTCTTCCCAGGGAGATCCAGATGTTCCAGCTTGATTTCTCCTGTGTCAATGCTTTATATTCTATCAAGTGTGTCTGAATTTATGTTGAGGTATTTGTTCCACTTGAACCTGAATTTTGTGCAGGGTAATAGATATCAATCTATTTGCATTCTTCTACATGTCGATTCCAGTAATTTAGACCAGCAATATTTGTTGGAATGCTTTCTTTTTTCCATTTTATAATTTTGGTTTCTTCGTCAAAAATCAGGTTTTCATAGGTGTGTGGATTTATGCCTCGGTCTTCAATTTGATTCCATTGATCCACATGTCTGGTTTATGACAATACCATGCAGTTTTTATTATTATATCTCTTTAGTAGAGCTTGAAATCAAGGATGATTATACCTGTGGAAGTTCTTTTATTGCACAGGATTGTTTTAGCTATTCTGAGTTTGTTGATGCTGCTGCTGTTTTTCCATAGGAAAATAAGTATTGTTCTTTCAAGGCTGGTAAAGAATTATGTTGGGATTTTGGATGGAGATTATGTTGAATGTATAGATTGCTTTTCGTAGGATTAACATTGTTACTATGTTAATCCTACTGATCCATCAACATGGGAGATCATTCCATCTTCTGATATCTTCTCCAATTTCTTCAAAGACTTGAAGTTCTTGTCAAACAGGTCTTTCCCATGTTTGGTTACACCAAGACACTTTATATTATTTGTGGCTATTGTGAAGGGTGGTGTTTTCCACATTTCCTTCTCAGTCCCTTTAATTATCATTTGTATGTAGGAGGGCTACTGTTTTGTTTCCATCATTGCTTTTTTGTTTGTTTTTTTGGGTTTATTTTGTTGTTGTTGTTGTTGTTGTTGTTAATCTTATATCCAGCCACTTCACTAAAGATGTTTATCAGCTGTAAGAGTTCCCTGATAGAATTCTGGGGGTCATGTATGTATGCTATAATATCATCTGCAAATAGTGATAACTTAGACTATGTGAGGGGGATCCGGCTGTGACATCTGTCACCCCATTGATTGCCAGGATTGATTCGGTTGATCTGGCTGGTTAGCCTCATGTCCCCTTCTTCCTTTCCAATTTTTATCTTCTTGATCTCTCCTAGTTGGCTTATTGCTCTAGCTAAAACTTTTATGAAGAGTGGAAAGACTTGTCCTTTTCCTGTTTTTAGTGGAATTGCTTTGAGTTTCTCTCCATTTAATTTGATGTTCGATGTCAGCTTGCTGCATATTGTCTGTATTATGTTTAAGTATGGCCTTTCTATTCCTGATCTCTACAAGATTTTTATCTTGAAGGTGTTTTAGGTTTTGCCAAAGGCTTTTACAGCATCTAATGAGATGACCATGTGGATTTTTTTCTTTTAGTTTGTTTACATAGTGGATTACGTTGATTGTTACATTGATTTTCATATGTTGAATCATCCCTGCATCTCTGGGATGAAGCCTACTTGATTGTAGTGGATGATATTTTGATGTGTTCATGGATTCAGTTTATCGGTATTTTACTGAGTATATTTGTGTCAATGTTCATGAGGGAAGTTGGTCTGTAGTTCTCTTTCTTCATTGAATCCTTGTGTGGTTTGGGTTATCAGGGTAATTGTGACCTCATAAAAAGAATTTGGAAATGTTCTTTGTGTTTCTATTTTGTGGAATAATTTGAGGATTATTGGTATTAGTTTCTTCTTTGAATGTCTGGCAGAATTCTGAGCTGAAACCATCTGGTCCTGGGCTTTTTATTTTTGGGTGGAGCGAGACTTTTAATGACTCCTTCTATTTCCTTAGGGGTTATAGGTCTATTTAAATTATTTACCTGACCTTGATAATTTTGTTAAGTGGTATCTATCAAGAAAGTTTGTCCATTTCTTTAAGATTTTTTAATTTTATAGAGTTCAGGCTTTTGAAGTATGACTGAATGGTTCTCTGGATTTCCTCAGTGTCTATTGTTATATCCCCCTTTTAGTTTCTGACTTTATTTATTTGGGTATTCTCTCTATGTCTTTTAATTAGTTTGGATAATTGTTTGCCTATTTTGTTTCCTTGATTATATTGTTCTCTGTTTCTATCTTATTGATTTCAGCCATGCGTTTGATTATTTCCTGCCTTCTACTCCTGCTAGGTTTTCTTTTTGTTCTAGAGCTTTCTCCTGTGCTGTTTAGTTGCTAGGAAGAGATCTCTCCAAATTCTTAAGAAGGCACTTAGTGCTATGACCCTTAGCACTGCTTTCATTGTGTCCCTTAAGTTTAACTTGTTGTGCATTCATTTTCAATGAATTCTAGGAAGTCTTTAATTTCTTTATTTCTTCCTTGACACAGTGGTAATTTAGTGGAGAGTTGTTCAGTTTCCATAAATTTGTATGAATTTGTTATTGTTGAAATCCAACTTTAATCCATGGTGGTCTGATAGAATGATGGGGGCTATTCCAATTTTCTTGTATCCCTTGGTACTTGCTTTGTGACCAACTTTGTGGTCAATTTTGGAGAATACTCCATAAGGTGCTGTGAAGAAAATGTATTGGTTTTTTTTTTCTCCTTTTTATTTAAATTAAAAGTGTATTGTGTTTTTTCTCCTTTTTATTTAAATTAGAAACAAGCTTGTTTTACATGTCAATCCCAGTTCCTTTTCCCTTTCCTCCTCCCCTGGCCCCAACTGACCCTCTATCCTATTCCCTTTCTGCTCCCCAGGGAAGGTGAGACCTTCCATGGGGGATCTTTAATGTCTGCCATATCCTTTGGAGCAGGGCCTAGACTCTCCCCCATGTGTTTATACTGAGAGAGTATCCCTCTATGTGGAATGGGCTCCCAAAGTTCATTCCTGTACTAGGGATAAATACTGATCCACTACCAGAGGCCCCGTAGATTAACCAGACCTCCAAACTGAAATCCTCGTTCAGGGAGTCTGGAACAGTCCTATGCTGGTTTCCCATCTATCAGTCTGGGGTCCTAAATCTTTTGTTTTTGGGTAAAATGCTCTGCAGCTATTAGGTCCCTTTGGGTCATAATTTCTGTTAGCTCCAGTAATTCCCTGTTTAGTTTTTTTCCTGGATGATCTTTCATTGGTGAGAATTGAGTATTGAAGCTTCCCAATATTAAATGTGTGAGGATCAATGTGTAATTTAAGCTTTAGTAGCATTTCCTTTACAAATATGGGTGCTCTTGTGTTTGGAGCATAAATGTTAGGAATTGGGATGTCATCTTGGTGGATTTTTCATTTGATGAGTATGAAGTGTTTTTATGGGTTGGAATTTTCCTTCTAGTACCTTCTGTAGGGCTGAATTTGTGGATAGATACTATTTAAATTTGACTTTATCATGAAATATCTTATTTTCTCCAATTATAGTGATTGAAAGATTTTCTTAGTTTAGTAGTCTGTGCTGGTATATGTGGCTTCTTAGAGTCTGAAGCACATCTGTCCAGGCCCTTCTGTCTTTTAGAGTCTCCCATAGGAAGTCAAGTGTAATTCTAGTAGGTCTGCCTTATATGTTATTTAGCCTTCTTCTCTTGCAATTTTTAATATTATTTCTTTGTTCTGTATTAGAGTGTTTTCATTTTATGTGGTGAGGAGTCTTTCTTTTCTGGTCCAATCTATCTGATGCTTTATAAGTTTCTTGTACCTTTATACACCTGTCCTTCTTTAGATTATGAAAATTTTCTTCTATGATTTTGTTAAAAATATTTCCTTGGCCTTTGAGCTAAGAATTTTCTCCTTCTTCTATTACTACTATTCTTAGGTTTGGTCTTTTAATAGTGTCCCAGATTTCCTGGATATATTTTGCCAGGATTTTTTTTTTTTAGATTTAACATGTTCTTTTATTGATGAATCTGTTTCTACTATTGTTTCTTCAACTCCTGAGATTCTCTATTCCATCTCTTGTATTCTGTTGGTGATGCTTACATCTGTAGTTTTATTGCTTCTATTTCCATTTTCAGGTCTTGAATAATTTTACTGGTTTCTGACAACTATTCATTTGTTTGCTTTTTCTTGGTAGTCTTTTAAGAAATTTATTTATTTCCTCCAATTTTTGGTTATCTTTTCCTGGATTTGTTTAAGGGATTAATTTATTTCCTCTTTTTGTAGTTGTTTGTTTGTTTAAGATCTATTATATATACAATATTTTGTCTGCACTTATGCCTGAATACCAGAAGAGGGCACAAGATCTCATATAAATGATTATGAGCCATCACGTGGTTGCTGGGAATTGAACTCAGAACCTCTGGAAGAACAGCCATCGCTCTTAACCTCTGAGTCATCTCTCCAGGCTCTCCCCCCCCCCAACACATACCTCTTTTATTTTCCTCCAATGCCAGGTTGAGAATTGACTTCTGAATAACCTATTCCACTTGATCCCTAACAAACTTGTCTCACATTTCCTCTTTAAGGACCTCTATCATCACCATTAAGTTGCTTTTAAGGTTATTTTCTTGTGCTCCAGCTGTGTTGGAATATTTGGGATTGCTGTAGTGTAATGGTTGGGCTTTAGTAATGACATATTGCCCTGGCTGTTGTTTGTATTCTTACACTTACATTTAGGCATTTGGAGTGATTAGAGGTCTAGGAGCCAGTTTCTGGATTTGTCTTTGTTGGATAGGTGTTTTCTTTCTTGGTTTCTGTTTCATCTTTGGTCTTCTGGCTGATGTGGCCTGTGGTTGAATAGAGAATCTCCATCCACATTGGGGGCTAGATGTCTGATGGCCTGGATTGTCTTTGGTCCAACAGGGGGTTTCTGCCCAAGTTTGGGACTAGATTTCCAGCAATGTGCATAGTCACTGATCTGGCTGGCACTCCTCTAAGGTTCATCTGGCCTGGCTTGTGCTAGTTTTCAGGGAGTCAGCCTGGTCTCTGGAATCAGGATGCTTGTCTGGCCTCTGTTTTTCAGGATGCTGGCCTGGCCTCTATTGGAATAGAAGGTTTCCGTCAGAGGTGGGGTTTGGCATATGGTCTGATTCCAAAAGTTTTAAAACCTTAAAAACCCTATGCCAGATTTTCCTGTTCATGTTTAAAATAGCGAGGACATTTTGAAATATAAATGATGCTTTCCCTTGTATGATTCTGTATCCTTTATATCATGTGGAATATATATATTATATCATATGGAATGAATTTCTCTGGAAAATTAGCATTTTCCTTTCTTACAAAGGTACAGCAATGCTTATTTAATCCAATGTGTTTTCTATTTCTGTCATACTATCTATGCATTCAGTAAACTTCATCAAAAGGCTACAAGGTCCAATACAAGTGATAGGGAATAATGAATGTGGCTTTATTTTTAGTATTGATAAGACTTTGAGTGAATGGTTACACTAGGGTAGTGAGTGTACTGAGAATACTGTGGGTGTTTATGCTACTGACACATGATGATGGGGTTTCTTCACTGTCAATCTTTGATAGAAAGGGAATGGATGGATAAGGAAAGCCTGCAGATGTATTAGAACTAGGAAGCAGTGATATGGTGGGATGCTCACCTATTCCAATTGTAAAAAACAGCATTTGCTTCATTCTATTCTGAAATATTTCATTAAAATACTCATATAGTTAATAGAATTTATGAATCATCGTTCTAAGCTATTGACATATATTCTAGAAACAGAAATGTAAATTATGATTAATTTAAAGAATTCACTAATGCTATTAAATATGGAAGGGAAAAAGGAAAATGCATCATCTATTGATTTGAAATACGTTGCTATTTTGAGGTACCTGTGATTCTCATCTCCTGCTGATGAACTTTTTTATTTCACAAAAGTAATAGAAAATACTGAACCATTCTCATAAATATTCCATGAGTACCTACAGTTGTCACTAATTTTACATTAATAATGAAGAAAGCCTTGTAACAATGAGTATCAATATCCTTAATGTATTACTGAGATTTGAAGAAAGAAAAGGAAAAATGCATGTGTTTAAGTGAATAATACGATATGCCCAAAATCACTTAAAGAAACTAAAAGTAGGACCCAAAGTTCCCACTCTTTTGGTGTTTCCCACAGTACAAATGTTTGTCATGTGGCCTTCTTTTTTTCAAACAGGATATCATTATTTCCTGGAAGGTTTTTTAGATGCACTGCTGTGTGGAAATAGCTCTGATGCAGGGTAAGCCAATCCTTTGTTTGAGATATGAGTATGTGTGGTATGTTCCCATATATATGTGTATCTCTTTCTGTAGAAATTCACTGATAACAGCAACTAACTTTATGCAAACTAATTTTCAGTAATTATAATATAAATAAAACAGAACCTATTCTAAATGTCAAGGTTTCTTCTGCAAAACAAGAAGCAATCGTTTGATCTGTAAAGCTATTTCCCTTGATACATAAGTATCAAGCTATGAATAACCATTGGAGACTCTGCAGTGAGGAAGGTTACTTAGTAACAACAATACCCAACAGCTAGTAATATTCTATGAAGTCAAAGCTGGGAAATGTATCAGGAAGTTGGATTCCACACTCTTGTGTCCTTTAAGTAGTGACTAGATCATTTTATAAGTATAGGCTTCTACCAGAAAAAAAGGCAGCAGAATGTCTTGTCATACTTTCTTTTTCCCCATTTGCAGCCAATGTCCAGAAGGATATATGTGTGTAAAAGCTGGTAGAAACCCTAATTATGGTTACACAAGCTTTGATACCTTCAGTTGGGCATTTTTGTCCCTGTTTCGACTGATGACTCAGGACTTCTGGGAAAATCTTTACCAACTGGTGAGAATCTGAAGAGATACTTACTGCATATAAATAGAAACATATAAGAATACAAACTGAGTCATGAAATGCAAACCACAGCATGATCTAGTAAAGAAAGTATAACTTGAGATCAGAGATATGGGCTTCTCTATCCTGTTGATTACAATACATGTTAAAAGAAGTAAAGCCAAGGAGAGTAACTCTGTCCTGTGTCTCCATAACTCAAATGTTATTTCTCATTTTTCTTAGACACAATTTCTCCTGAACAAAAGGCAAATCTCCTCTAAGCCCTGACTCCCTCTCAAGTATTATGTCTTCCTTTTGGTCTCTTCCATGAAAGGCTCAGCTTTTTGATGGAGGTCCCCATTGTTTAACATCAACTGTGTTATTCTTACAATGACTATGAATGCATATGTCAAAGAAGAAGGAAGAGATAGAGCTTTAAAAAAATAGTGAAGGGACACAATTGTTCATTTTATCAGAGTTCTGCCAAATACACAGTCATGAGTTACTGAAATAATTGTGGAAATAATTCTGATATTCTTGTTTCTAGACATTGCGTGCAGCTGGGAAAACATACATGATATTTTTTGTGCTCGTGATTTTCTTGGGTTCATTCTACCTGATAAACTTGATCCTGGCTGTGGTGGCCATGGCTTATGAGGAACAGAATCAGGCCACCTTGGAGGAGGCTGAACAGAAAGAAGCGGAGTTTCAGCAGATGTTGGAACAGCTTAAGAAACAGCAGGAGGCTGCACAGGTAGTCAGCAGTTCAAATGGGTCTTGTGTCACAACTTGGACCTTTGCTTCTCTATTCTTCTGGTACCAACTTTTTAAAAAATTGTGTGTTACAGAAGTACTGTAATAAAAAAAATAACAAGGTAGAGTTGTCTGACTGACAGTATCTAGGGAAGCTGGAAGCACCAAGCTCCCACAAGGACTTCTGTATGTGGAGCATCTATTTAGCTTCAGTTAGTCTAGCCATATCACTGAATTGTACAAAGGTGTTTTATTACTAATCACAGAAGATGTTTCCTGTGTTATTTTTTCTCACTTTAAGATTCAGAGAATAACCGGGCATTGGTGGCTCACCCCTTTAATCTCAGCACTTGGGAGGCAGAGGCAGGCAGATCTCTGTAAATTCAAGGCTAGCCTGGTCTACAGAGCAAGTTCCAGGACAACCTCCAAAGCAATATAGAGAAATCCTGTCTCAAAAAACAAACAAAAAAAGAAATAAAGAAAAGAAAAGAAAGATTTAGAGAATAAAGGGGAAATTGTGCCTTTGTCTTTTTTTTTCAAATAAAAAAAATCTTTTATTGAATGAATATGCTGGCACCAGAAAATTATCAGAAAGGGATCATCTTTTCTGGCAAGCAAATTAATTAGTAGTCATATACACATGTTTACAGATTTCTTTAAAATAATTTCTTATTTTCTTTACTCAAAAATGCATCGTATTTGGCCAGAGAGATGAGTCGGTGGTTACAAGCACTTGTTTCTCTCAAAGGAGAACTGGGTTTACGTCCCAGCATCCACACGTGGCTCACAAAGCACCTGTAACTCCAGTCAAGGGGTTCGTACTCCCTTACTCTCTGACTCCAATAAGACAAGACACACATGTGGTACACATATATAAATGCAGACAAAACACTCCTCCTATTCATAAAATACATCGTCTTTTAGTGTGGTTGGTTGATAATAAAATGTTCTCTTATCCAAAGCATCAAATAGACAAAGAGCACCACTAGTAATATGAAGTAATTTAAGAAGGCTTACTTAACCTTGCCGTGAAATATCAGTGTAGCAGGTGCAATGAATGATAAAACTGAGTCTTACCTCCCATGTTTCCTTGTAGGTTGTAAATGGAACATACAAGTTCATTATTTGTAATTTTTAAAAGACTAATAAAATGAAATTTTATTCAAATCAAAAATTTTGGAACCATCTTGACCATAAAGAAAGAGTTCCTTCAGGCATACTAACTCATTTGCTACAACTCTGTATTAAGGACATTGTGGGAATAACGAAGACTAAAAAGTGAAGTTTCATAACCAAACAAGCTGTGACCACAAAGCATGGTTTTTCTCCCATACTCTCACAACCAGCGAGAGCCACTTTTGAGATGAAGGTGGTTGGGGCAGCTTTTGGAGAATTGAACATTTTCTCTTGCTTAGCAGAAAGCTATTGACCCCTCTCTCCATCTTATGGAAAATAATATTATGGAGGAGTGAGGAAGGGATTGTGATACCTTTCAAACCTTCAATTGATAATATGTGAACAGTATTAAGCACTTTCAGAAACCAGAGAAGACCTGAGCTTTCTATCTTACTTCAAACTGGGGGTAGGATCCTGAGTAACTCCGGTTTTTCTCCCATGTTCCAGTTTGTTTTTCAGAAAAATGAATATGATAGCCATTAAATACTTAATTTTTAGATTAGATTGAGTCCTAAAGTTTTTTTTATATTTTTATCAATGCCCAATGACTCTTTATGAGCATATGGTCTATGTAGCATAATGCAGACTTAATAAATATTACCATGGGGAAAAGTAGATTATTTCTGAAAGTCATTATTAGTTAAGAGAAAGAAAAAATTCCCTTTATACCCAGAAAGCATCTTCTAGATGGTGTTTGCTTCAGTTAGCTAGTATTTTGTAAATGATGCAAAACTTGAGCAACTTGAGGAAAGATCTCAAGCAATCTTTTTTTGCACCACACTGAAATGCTTTCTCCTCTATATAGCAGGCAGCAGCTGCAACCGCCTCAGAACATTCCAGAGAGCCCAGTGCAGCAGGTAGGCTCTCAGATAGTTCTTCAGAAGCCTCCAAGTTGAGTTCAAAGAGTGCTAAGGAAAGACGGAATCGGCGGAAGAAAAGAAAACAGAAAGAACAGTCTGGAGGGGAAGAGAAAGATGAGGATGAATTCCACAAATCTGAGTCTGAAGACAGTGTCAGAAGGAAAGGGTTTCGCTTCTCCATAGAAGGGAACAGACTGACGTATGAAAAGAGGTACTCTTCCCCGCACCAGGTATGCATTGCAAATGTTCCCTGATGAAGAACTGAAACAGATGTAAGGGTTTTCATCATCAGAATTGAATACTGTTGCATTATGCTTAAAACTGCTTTTTCTCCATATAGTTAATGTGAAAGTTTTGCTCCCCTCCACACATACACAAATATATTCTTAGATACTTTTGAGATAACACAGGGTTGGAAATCAGGAGAACTGGTTTTTCATTTTGAATGTGCCTTCTGGTAACTGTCTGTAATTAGTGACATTTAATGTTCTAGTCCTCAGATCTTCTAGCAACATCAACAAAATGTAGACTAGGAGTTAGCTATTCAGATGTGTGCCTTTGGTTAATTTGCAACACTATGTTGGTTTTCTTCCTGTAACTTGTTTATCAATTGTCCCATAAACTTGTGAAAATACTAGCCATGGTAAGCTTTACAGAAAAGTGCACCATTCAGAATTTCTGAATTTTTAACTTCTGGTTCTACAGATACCCTATTTTATCAGTGAATCAGAAAAAAGAAAGTGGTATTAGGAAGGTGAACTGAAATAGTATTGATGACTGCTCTTGGAATTATCTGAAAGGAAAGAAAAATGAAAACCAGTCACAGCCACACTGTCCAGGTTCATCGCACATGAATTCACCCATAGAGAAATACTTAAGGATGTTTCTGTTTAAACTTGAGAGATAGTGCCTGGGTATTTCTCTCCAGTTATCTTTAGGCTGCATTTCAGCTATCTATTATTGAACGTCAATGCCTGGAAAACATACTGTACTGAACTAATTTAATTTCATCTGAATGTCTATAAATTATATTGAACAGAAGGAATGTGCTACCTTCTCTAACAAATGATGCAATTTCCTTCAACATAATCTTGCAAAACTATTTCAACAGGCTGTTTTACTTTTTGTTGTT
Source organism: Cricetulus griseus (assembly GCF_003668045.3). NCBI lineage: Eukaryota > Metazoa > Chordata > Mammalia > Rodentia > Cricetidae > Cricetulus > Cricetulus griseus. The sequence goes on from NC_048599.1 coordinate 108,743,131, forward strand.
TGTGTCAAACCTCCAGTCTCTGTTGAGCATTCGTGGTTCCCTGTTTTCCCCAAGACGCAATAGCAGAACCAGCCTTTTCAGCTTTAGAGGGAGAGCAAAGGACGTGGGGTCTGAGAATGACTTTGCCGATGATGAGCACAGCACCTTTGAGGATAATGAGAGCCGGAGAGACTCGCTGTTTGTTCCCCGAAGACATGGAGAACGCCGCAACAGCAATCTCAGTCAAACTAGCAGGTCATCCCGAATGCTGGCGGTGTTTCCAGCAAATGGGAAGATGCACAGCACAGTGGATTGCAATGGTGTGGTTTCCTTGGTTGGTGGACCGTCAGTTCCTACGTCACCAGTTGGACAGCTTCTGCCAGAGGTGATAATAGATAAGCCAGCTACTGATGACAATGTAAGAAAGTTTTACATAGCTCAGGCATGGCTGGCCCATGATTGCTGCACCAGCCAGTGTTTCTACAGAATGGAACTCTTGAGAATGATTCCTGGTTGGTCGAGCTGAGAATGCCTCTGCATCTTGTAGCACCTTTACTAGACTAACCAACTAAACTTTAGAGCCTCAGCACTCCTTGCACAAACTTGAATGCATTACTTACTGTATATGCTAAGGATCAGTTGGGCAATAATTACCCCCTTGGATGATTTGCTATGTACCCATACTGAATTCTGACATGGAAACATCACCCCTAATGCCCTATAATAAGAGTACATTAATGGCTTTTAAGTGTAAAGGGTGTATAGTAAATCTTCCCACCAGACTCTTTAATTTATCTTTGTTTTAGTTCAGATTTTCAAAAAACACTGTGCATAGATAGCTTCATCATTACCTAAAAATTCCAGGGTTCATATTTATTGTACTAAAAATGCTGATATAGGTATTCACAAAGTCAATCTACACAAAAGAACACCAATAAACTATTAATCCAGATAAAATAATTGTCTGTGTAACAAAGGAGTATTATGTGTTTGTGACTGTACATTCAGATGAGAACTTTTCAAACAAAGGATGCTTCCTCTTAAACTGTACTCACTTAGAAATATATCAGCATGATGAGGCATGACTAAGTATAATTTAGATGACTTATTGCTTTGAGACCCTGGATGAAACTGTTGACCCTGCGCCATATGTATGGATTTTTAGCATATACTTTTATTATCAATGACCATCTATGCTTTTTCTCTAGAAAATGGGATGACAGCTAAGTGTGCTGTAGTCGTTGGTATTTTCTTAAAATGAAATGGCTACCTTCTCAAAAGTGAAATGGCCTATACTATACTACCATCTATACTACTCGATGGTATTAGAATTTTACAATTTGTCCTTTAATGAAAACAACTTAAATATGCCTATGAAAATTTTTATCAACTATATTATAAATCACATACCACATATATCATAAAATTATAAAATCAAGGAGTCAAACATTTAAATTTTCTTTTATGACTACATGGTTAACAGTTTGAATATTCCAGGTTAATGATCCAATAAGTCACCGATATCTGCCATCAGCAATTAAATATGGAGATGCATGATGCATGTGTTCCATGAAAATCACTGTCTCCATTTATTTGTGTGTCATATTGCTCAAATTAATCATTTAATGCCTTAGCATTTTCTTTACAGGGAACGACCACTGAAACTGAGATGAGAAAGAGGAGATCAAGTTCTTTCCATGTTTCCATGGACTTTCTAGAAGACCCTTCGCAAAGGCAAAGGGCAATGAGTATAGCCAGCATCTTAACCAATACAGTAGAAGGTTTGTAACAAACCCCGCTGCCATTATTTCAACAAACTTGCATTATCTTATCAGAGCCAAATATATATATATATATATATATATATATATGTTGGCAACTACATTCTCAGAAAAAAAGAAAAAGAAATGGCCCTACTATTGAATGGGTGGCCATGCATTCTGGAAGGGTTGAATATTAAATTCAATGTGCTAGACTCTGAACTCTTAATGTCTTAGTAGTATGTAGGAACTGTGAGAGATTTCTATTTCATCTGTCAGAAATCCCGTGTTGTAATTAGCTTCAAATTTCAGCAACACGATTCCTTCTATCATGATCCAAAACAATTTTAAGATTGGAGAGAAGAATAAGTCATTTTCACAAAATAAAAGTATATTTAAAAATGATGTACCACATTAATCCTTGCCCCTAAATCTTACAAATGAGTAGCCTGTCAGTAACACAGGATTTTACACATAGTGGATTACCCTGTTGAAACTTTTATATGTAAGGCCATCAACCTTACTGATGGCCCAGTGTTGAGCAGCAGTGTCTATGCAAAAAAAAAGGAAAATTATTTCTTGCTTACTCATATTTTATGTACATGTCTGATGATAGCTGTATCATTGTATCAAGAAATTATCTTTGCAGCAAACAGAAATATGCTTGCTACTGAAAGTATGTTTAGTGGATCTAAAGTAAATATTTGTATTTAGAAAATAGTCACTTAGTATTGTTCCTTCTTCTTTTTTTAAATCTAGAACTAGAAGAATCAAGGCAGAAATGTCCACCATGTTGGTATAAATTTTCCAACATATTCCTTATTTGGGACTGTTCCCCATATTGGTTAAAAGTGAAACATATTGTCAACCTGGTTGTGATGGACCCATTTGTTGATCTAGCAATCACCATTTGTATTGTCTTAAATACCCTTTTCATGGCCATGGAGCACTACCCCATGACGGATCATTTCAATAATGTGCTTACAGTAGGAAACTTGGTAAGCATGCTAGAAGGTAAATGTGTTCAGTATTGAAACTTTCTGCTTGAGAAACTGTTTACATGTTTAGTAGCTTATTAGCACTCTTTCGACCACAATTCCTAAATCTCTAAGGCAATTATATACAGTTGTCTATGCACTGCTTTTTGAGAAATAATGGCTTTCAATGTCTGTGAAAAAAAAAAAGAAATAGAACATAGACCTGCAATAATAATTTAAAAGTCAATAGTGATGTTTCTAAAGTTTGAAAATCTGAATCTTAAATTCAGAATTTAAGGCATGTTTTTCTTTAAATGATAGCATCACTGTGTCCTTGCTCTAGATGGTTCATATAAGATCATAAATTCTCTTCCTTACACGTTCTTTCAAAGAGTGATCAACAACACAAACGTGTTTCCTCATTTTCTCCTTCCAGTGTTTAGGGATCTATGTTCTCTTTCATAGATATGTTCTTGATACAGACCATGAATATAGAAAGTACTCAGTCCATTTTGTTTGTAATTTGATTAGTAAGCCCATTTTTAGTGAAAGGCTTCTCTTAATAATCTCCTTTTTTACTTCAAAATGTGTTATTAAAATTTTTTCCAGCTGAATCAACTTAGGAATCTCAGTTTTTATTTGAAGGAAGAAGTATTTAAAGTACGACATGAATTTAATAGAGTATTTAAGAATAATTTTAGGATATTACTGATATATAAAATGGAAACTTGCATATCCTATAGGGTATTTGTATTTTTAAATCTCTACTATTTATACTATAGGAATATAATTTTTATACATGTAACTAATAATAATGATAGTGATAGTCACATTATAACACAAGATACATGTCAACAATAGCTATCTTATTTGAAGGAAATAAGGATAAATTCACAAGTAAAACTTTATGGGTAAAATCTAGGTTACATGGGGTCTGGAAAGAAAGGCACTTTAATGGAATGAACATTATCAAAATTGTAGATTGGTGTTTAAATTCTAATTTAGCCATTTTCTAGTTGGCTGATAAAAGATACGAGTGTAAGACACTTTGAAATACTGTTTTCTTCAGCCATAATGGAATAATGACAGTGTTTACACTACCTGGTTACTGGAGATTCTGTGAAGATAATACAATAAACTAATGCAAACCAGCTTCATCAACTAAATTTGCCTCTACAAGTAAGATCATAATAGGACCAGTAATAGAAAAGTAGCCTAAGCTTCTTATCATATATATATATATATATATATATATATATATATATATATATATGTTATATTTCTCATTATCGGATGAAATTTGAGTAGTTTTGTTTTGATCTTAGGTTTTTACTGGGATCTTCACTGCAGAAATGTTTCTGAAAATAATTGCTATGGACCCTTACTATTATTTCCAAGAAGGCTGGAACATCTTCGATGGTTTCATTGTGACACTAAGCCTCGTAGAACTTGGCCTTGCCAATGTGGAAGGATTATCAGTTCTCCGTTCATTTCGACTGGTAAACAAAACAGTGGCAATAATCATTATTTTCCCCAATGATGTTCTTTCATAGCACTTCCATAGACTTTCCCACACAGCCATTAACATCTTGAGGGTTTGTGTAACGTGATGCCTCTAAATGGGAATAATATCTCTCCAGATATTTATATTTAAAAAAACAACTTTTTTTCCTGAAAAGCTTAGTCCTGAAATGTACTAATATTATCAGTTATTAGTTTGCAGTGCTGGGTTATATAACACAAAACCTTGCACATATTTTGTCATTGAGCTGTTACTAGCCCTGTTGTCTGAACACTAGTTATTTTTGCCATGTTGACAAAGTATTGTTTCTAATGACTTGTACAATTAATGTTTTCAACACAAATGGTCATTATTTTCATAATAACCTGAAAATGTAAGTAGCCCTTGGTAGCAGTGGATGACATTCACATAAAATGTTTGCATGTAATTAAAATTCTAGAAAATCTATTCCATAAAACACTGAAAAGGTTATAGGACTATTAAACATATAAATTAATTTGTATTTACACTGAAGACCAAAAAGGAGTCAAAGCTAATATTCCAGTTTACAATGCATGTGTATTTTTTCTATCTTTATTCCAATGTAATATTTTTTTTTTGGTTTTTCGAGACAGGGTTTCTCTGTGTAGCTTTGGAGCACTCGCTCTGGAGACCAGGCTGGCCTCTAACTCACAAAGATCTGCCTGCCTCTGCCTCCTGAGTGCTGAGATTAAAGGCATACACCACCAACGCCCAGCACTCCAATGTAATATTAACAAGTATAAATACTTTTTCTATTTACATCAGGCTCAATGTAATGTTACTTAGAACCTTCTTGGGAAATGAAGCCTTTGACAGAAATTATTCACATTCAGGTGTTAATATGACTTGTGAAATTTGATAGGTCTCAGAGAAGCTAATTAAAGAACATAGTTTCTTTTTTTTCATTTTTTAAATTTAAATTAGAAACAAGATTGTTTTACATGTCAATCCCAGTTCCCTCTCCCTCTCCTCCTCCCCTGCCCCCCACTAACACCCTACCTATCCCATACCCTTTCTGCTCCCCAGGGAGGGTGAAGCCTTCCATAGGGGGTCTTCAGAGTCTGTCATATCCTTTAGTATAGGGCCTAGGCCCTCCCCAGTGTGTCTAAGCTGAGGGAGTATCCCTCTATGTGGAATGGACTACCAAAGTCCATTCCTATGCTAGTGATAAGTACTGATCTACTACAAGAGGTCCCATAGATTTCTGAAGCCTCTTCACTGACACCCACATTCATGGGGTCTGGATCAGTCCCATGCTGGTTTCCCAGCTATCAGTCTGGGGACCAAGAGCTCTCCCTTGTTCAGGTCAGCTGTTCCTGTGAGTTTCACCAGTGTGGTCTTGAACCTTTTGCTCATCACTCCTCCTCTGCAACTGGATTCCAATTCAGTTCAGTGTTTAGCTGTTGGTATCTGTTTCTACTTCAATCAGCTGCTGGATGAAGGCTCTAGGATGGCATATAACCTAGTCATCAATCTCATTATCGGAGAAGGGCATTTAAGGTAGCCTCTCCTCTGTTGCTTAGATTGTTAGTTGGTGTCATCTTTGTACATCTCCAAATCAAACATTTCCCTACTGCCTGATTTCTCTTTAAACCTATAATGACTCCTCTATTATGGTATCTCTTATCTTGCTCTCCTCTATTCTTCCCCCAACTCAACCTTCCTGCTCCCTCATGTCCTCTTCACCCCTCTTTTCCCCTTCTCATTCTCCTAGCTCCCTCTCCCCTCCCACCATGCTCCCAATTTGCTCAGGAGATCTTGCCCCTTTCCCCTTCTCAGAAGGACCATGTATGTCTCTCTTAGAATCCTCCTTTTTTCCTAGCTTCTCTGGTGGTGTGGAATATAGATAATCCTTTTCTCTATGTCTAAAATTCATATATGAGTGAGTACTTACCATATTTGTCTTTTTGTGACTGGGTTACCTCACTCAGAATGGTTTCTTCTAGTTCTATCCATTTGCCTGCAAATTTCAAGATTCCATTGTTTTTTTCCCACTTAGTAGTACTCCATTGTGTAAATGTACCACATTTTCCCTATCCATTCTTCATTTGAGGGGCATCTAGGTTGCTTCCAGGTTCTGGCTACTACAAACAATGCTGCTATGAACATAGTTGAACAGATGTCCTTGTTGTATGAATGTGCTTCTTTTGGGTATATACTTAAGAGTGGAATTGCTGGATCTTGTGGTAGATTGATTCTCATTTTCCTGAGGAATTGCCATACTGATTTCCAAAGTGGCTGTATGAGTTGGCACTCCCACCAGCAGTGGAGAGAATTCACTTTCAAAGAAGATTATCTACATAATTAAAAGCTGAAAAAAACTAGATTCTTTCTGGGAGGAACCAAATGTTAACCAGGCATCTGAGAAAGTCAGAGCAAAATAATGGAGGAGAATTTTTAGGGGTGTGTAGCAATAGCTATGGACCTCATGGCTGCATTCATGCTAGGAAGGTATTCTGTCACTGATCTGCATCCCTGTATAAGTCCTTAGTAAGCCGCAATATAATTATTGTGCTTGTGTAGATCATAATAATGTATATTAATTTGTTCTCATTTTCTAGCTCCGAGTGTTCAAGTTGGCAAAATCCTGGCCCACACTGAATATGCTCATTAAGATCATTGGCAATTCAGTGGGTGCATTGGGAAACCTGACCCTGGTGTTGGCCATTATTGTCTTCATTTTTGCTGTGGTCGGCATGCAGCTATTTGGCAAAAGTTACAAAGATTGTGTCTGCAAAATTGCCAGTGACTGCAAACTCCCACGCTGGCACATGAATGACTTCTTCCACTCCTTCCTGATTGTGTTCCGAGTGTTGTGTGGAGAGTGGATAGAGACCATGTGGGACTGCATGGAGGTCGCCGGCCAAGCCATGTGCCTTACTGTCTTCATGATGGTCATGGTGATTGGGAACCTCGTGGTATGTACCCAAATTAGATATGCATTTCAGATATACATTAATAGCATGGAAGAGTGGTACCCATTTTATTAAAAATAATTTTATCATTAATTTTAAATGCCTCTGATCTTCAATATGTTTATATTCTCATTATGCAAATAATACTGTAATAAGGCAATATATACTATCACAATATACTATGGTAATATAGAAATTCCTTTTTGTAAATGTATTTGCACTAATATGTATAATTTTTACTCTCAACTTCATTTTATGTCAATCATTTCATCACATTTATTTTCTAAATTGAAAATGAATTGTTAATTTTTTATAAATCTGCCACATGTATATATATGCTGTGTGTGACAGAGAGAGAGAGAGAGAGAGAGAGAGAGAGAGAGAGAGAGAGAGAGAGAGCTTTTGCTATAGAATAGTGTTGATAAAAATGGAATGGTCAATGCTGGTGCATGCCTTTCTTTAAACACTCAGGAGACAGTTAAGTGGATCTCAGTGAGTGTGGGGCCAGTCTGGTCTACAGAGGTAGTTCGAGGAGAGCCAGAAACACAGTCTTGAAAAACAAACCAAAAAAATGGCCAATGAATATTTTGATGACTTAAGCTTTTAATCCTAAAATTGGTAATGATCATGATTTTATTTCTGCTAACAGCCAACAACATAAAACCACCAAAAAAGAAATTCCTAAGTGAATTTAAATGCATATTTGCCAATATTAATGACTTTTAAATTCAGGACTGTTACATTATATCAGTAAATATGTTTTCTTTTACTCATATAACTTTAAATATAATGATAAATTAATTCATTCGAATTCTTCATTTCATGTGCGGGAAATCTTTAGAGCAGTAGAAAGAATAATTTTGTTTTATAGAGCTGGAACCATATGACAAATTCTGAGTGCCCAACTCTTTTCCAGGGCTGAGTGTTGAACCCAGGGCCTTGTGATATGCGGTATGTGTTCTGACCTTAGCCCCCTCTAACTTCTAATGACTGATGTGTCTCTTGATCACATAGCTTTAGACTATTTCTACACTGAAGGGAGTAGTGGTCTGTGTTCTTCTCTGTGTTGTGGTGAACGTGTACCTATGTCTGTTTTCAAGGTCCTGAACCTCTTTCTGGCCTTGCTTCTGAGCTCCTTTAGTGCAGACAACCTTGCAGCCACTGATGATGACAATGAAATGAACAATCTTCAAATTGCTGTGGACAGGATGCACAAGGGAATAGCTTATGTAAAAAGAAAAATATATGAGTTCATCCAGCAGTCCTTTGTTAGGAAACAGAAGATTTTAGATGAAATTAAGCCACTTGATGATCTAAACAACAGAAAAGACAACTGTATATCTAACCACACGACAGAAATTGGGAAAGATCTGGACTGTCTGAAAGATGTGAATGGAACCACAAGTGGCATCGGGACTGGCAGCAGCGTGGAAAAGTATATCATTGATGAGAGTGACTACATGTCATTCATAAACAACCCCAGCCTCACCGTGACTGTGCCCATTGCTGTGGGAGAGTCTGACTTTGAGAATTTAAACACAGAGGACTTTAGCAGTGAATCAGATCTAGAAGAAAGCAAAGAGGTAAGATTCTATAAATTGGGAAGGTAAAAATCAACACATATGTATAAATGTATACATGGATTATATTGCCTATACTTACGATTTGTAGAAATAAAGTCAAATATTATTTTATTGATAAACTAAAGATTCAATCCCAGGAAGATGAATGACAAATTAAACTGTAATATACTAATTGTGAATTTTTCATCCTTATTAAAGAATATCTGTTAAATAAGTAGCAAATGGTAAATGAAAAATAGCTCCATAATAAGGCTACTTAATCCTTATAATGAACAGAGAAGGACTGTGTTATTGTAATTTTTCCAGTAAAAATAAATTAAAAAATAGCTTTGGATGCTTAAGAGGATATAACTGTTGAAGGTGGAACCTGGAAACTTTGTCTACAAGTATTTATGAGCTCAAATACATAGACTCAAACATTCCAAAGAAGTGGTCCATAATACTGTTCCTCACATTAAAACTGCATTATATTATAGTTCTATGTGGGCTCTTATAGCACTGTGCTATGAACTGGGTGGCTTACATAAACAAAATTTATTTATTCATAATTCTGAAAAGTAGACAATTCAAGACCATGGTACTGCAGGGTCAGTATCTGGCGAGAGCTTTACAAAATCATGTGTCTTTACAAAATCATGTGCACATAGACAGAAATAGATCTGTTGTCTCCTCCCCAACTTGTAAGGGCATCACTCCTATTGGATTACAGCCTTAGCCTCATGATTCATTTTATATGTGGGGCTCATTAACAAGCCCCACCTTCAGATACATAGACAGCTTCAGCATTTGAAGATGGAACAGAAGGACAGGTTGGGGAGTACAAGTCAGTCCATGGGCTCTTACTTAAAACTATTAACCTATAATATTAGGGGATATTAGGGTTGTACCCTGACCCAGACTGACTTGCTATTAATATTCCTCAACAACCAATATGTTCCCATTTCCTGTGTTGCTAGCTATGGTGTTCAGTAGTATGTGTGTCTTCAATGTGTTTTTTACTTACATTTTTCAACTTACAGTGGGCTTTCTGGGATGTAATGGTATTATATGTTGAGGTGAGGAACAACTTTGTAAGACAATTCTATAGAAACCTAAAACAAAGAATCTGTGGTTCAAGCTTTGATGGAAGCCCCCAGAATAGTAAAGCATCTTGAGGGCTTGCATGGCACAAATACTTTAAAGACATCAATATGGCAAAGACATTGGATTCCTAATAAAAATTTGTTGGCATATTCACCATGATCAAGGGAAACCATCAGGTATTTTGGTAGGTATTGTCCGGGGCAGATCCTTAGGCTTATGACATAATTTAGGTTACTGAGTATGCCAATTTAATGATGACTCAAGCTTTTAAAACAAAATTTTGTGTCAAGCAGGTAATTCCACTTTTCAAAGTAGGGGGTGGATATTTAAACTAGCAATGGCTGCATTGAGGTATTTGGGATTTTGTATTGAAAGAAGGGGAAGGGAAGCAGCACAGTGGCACAATAGTGGGAAAATCCTGACTACAGTGTCCACGGAAATGGATTGGGAGTTTTAAAAAGCAAAAAATACATTTTACATTCCTACATTAAAAATCCATTTTCTCCATTTAAACTGCTTTGCCAAGTGTTTTAACCAATTGAGTCAATAGCCGAGAAACAGAGTATGGGGGATCTAGTTTATATGTGTTTGTATATATGTATCAACTCAGTAAAAGATTTAAAATAGATCGTGGTGCTCTGTCCATAGGTTGACACATGCTCAGTTGGTAGGTAGGCACTTTCTTTGTTGTATCTCTATGTTCATGAAAAGTGCATTATATACCCTCTGATCGTGACATTCCAGATTGATTTGTTTTGGTCACTTATTAAAAATCAAACTCTTGTTAATAGCCATAAATAAGATCCCTGTAATAAGTCAGGTCTCAAAATAAAAACGTTTTATGTTTAAAGTTAAAGCTGAGCACAAGAATAAGCCATCCAATTGGTTCCTCCCCCCAGGAAAAAACAAGCAAGCTTTGCTTGCTCTGTGTTGTGTGGTTTCACCTGCAAGGTCAAAATCGTTTTCTATACTAGAGAACATCTTTAAAAGCAAGAAATGTGGCATAAATCCACTGTGAAGGGAAAAATGCTCTTAGCATCAGGAAAGTAGTTTTAAGTGATTTTGGAATGCCCTAGTGGAAAAGACAAAGTGCATATTTCAAACACAATGTGGTTTTTGCATTCTTTCATCTCACCTCTTAAGCGAGCCTGCCAAGTATATATGGATTCCACAGATCAGAAGATACGTGTGTAGTTTAGTTGGGGTTAATGAGTAAAAATATACCCAATCTCTAATTAACTAGTCCATTTGGGATTTAATAAGTTAAAGATTGGTGAATAGCCTAATAAATGACAAAATGGATTTAAAATATTTTGTTAGTCTCAAAACAGTGAGAAACAATACTTTAAATTCAAAAGAAAAGCTAATAGCAATTTAAGAACATGAAAAGGAGAACTAATTTACCTTCTTGCATTTTAAATAGGTAAAATTCTTGTTTGAAAAACATTTGGGTTTCATTGTTACCTAGAATCTTTAGAATGTTGCTGGAATATGTCTTATGTACAGAGTTGAAGCAAGCCCTTCTCTCACAGCTAAAGAGATTTCCTCCATATTTTAGTAGTATTGCTACATTAAACAAAGAACTACATTCTTTTTTTATTTTGACAATATAAAAATAAAAATATATTGATAAACATATGTTTTCTTTTAGAGTTTTGATATAATGTTTATATCCTGTGCTTAAAATGTAACAAATTAAATCAAGACTTTGTGACTCTTGATGACACAATAATGAAGGTGAAAGTATGAGATTTTTTTCCAAATTTACATTTATCTCATAATATTAGTATTTTTAACATGGATATTATTTGCAAGTACCCATAAAGGGTTTACAAAAATGAACTGTGTTTCAAACTCAAAGTAAAGCATAGTAAGTTCAAGATAGCAGGCAGAGAGCTATCTTGTGAAATAAAAAAATTAATGTAAATTGGAAGACAGGATTCCATCTAAAATCCAAGGGAGGACAAGCCTTTATGTAACCCAACTTTTGGTAAACACGGTTGAGTTTTGTTTTTCCAATTATACACCAGTATTTATCTTGTTTTCTTTTTTTTAAATCTTACTGCCCTGTTACATTTTCCAATTTTCCAATAACTCAAAAGAAAAAAGTACAGGTGAAAATAATTTAAAGTTCAGATTATATTTATGAATTAAGATGCCACCATAAAAATAACAAGAAAAAACTGTCAAAGAGTGAAAACCTTATGCAAGCAGCCTACAAAAGTCAAAATATTAAATGAGAATATACATGTTTTTAATATGTCATTTTGTGTAGAAGGCAAATAGAAACCCACTTCAGTAAGACTCACTTACAATGTATGTATATATCTGTTGAGTCCTTGCAATTTTCAGTCTAAGCATTTCTCAGATAACTCTTTTTCTTACAGAAAGAAAAATAGTACTTAGTTCCATCAAATAAATCATCTTTGTTTTCTTTTAAAGGCAGAATAAAAAAAATCAGTTCTTCGCACGTATCGTTGAAAACAGCGGTGCTTGTGAGAAAGATGTTGTGGTTGGAAAGAAGTAAAACTGGCTATTGGCAGTATTTTACTAACAAACATCACTGTTATAGCATGACATCACTGTACAAGGAAAAAGGAGTTATGAGGCAGTGAGATACTTCCATGAGTAATGACTTTTGTCATTCAATTAAGCCTGAAGATCTGAACTTGATACCTGGGACCCAGAAAGTAGAAAAAGAGAACTGGCTCCATCGAGTTATCTTCCAGATTCTATGTGTGCTATAATACACATGTACACACACACACACACACACACACACACACACACACAAAATAACTAAATAAATGTAATAATAAATTAATTATATGTTCCTGCTAGCATTATTCAACTTATTATTTGATGAAGCAACTTTTATGTAGCGAATAACTCATGTGTGAGGGCGTTATTTGAGAATAAATTTCTTTTGTTCCATTTGACAATGGAAAATGATACTACTGGAAGAAAAGGTTTTATTTTATTTATATCTGATATTGTGATTCTTGATAAAAACTAAAAGATATTTAGAGACCTAGCAGATCACTGTTCAGCAAGTTAAATTTGCTATGTAAATTAAATTTCATCTTAATCCCTGCCCACACATAAGTTCATAGATGGAGATAAGATTTTTAAAAATTAATTCACTTATCATTACAGAAAAAGAAGGTATCATACAGAGAAGGCTGTTTTTATTGTGAAGAATGCTGGGTAATAATGAAATTCTAGTCTACTCATATTTTTTCATATTTTATAAAATAAGTATTAATTCTTACAACACTGATAATGCCAATAAAAGCTATTGGTATGACATGACTTATTTAATGAAGTGGCAAATCTCAGCCTGGAACTATCACTTTACAGCCACTGGCAAATACCAATTATGGATCTTCAGAAGGCCATGTCCTGATGAATGATGGGCATTGTAACTCAAGCCTTCCATCTGCTGATTCTTTTTATTTGTTAGATGAGCTAATGCATGATTTACCCTTGGGTATGTTTTTAAGTCAGATCAAATGGTCGAATCAAGGATAATGTCATTTAAAACAAATACAGCCCAAATGTAGATTTGATCATCTACCTGTTGCATCCTGTGTGGAGCAGTGAATACTGCAGGTGTTGAATATGGTAAATAGGCTAACACCATCTGTTTTGAAAGTTAAATTAGTTTGTAGTAAAGAATCTGGGTATTTGTTGGAGACAACTTTCAAAATGAGAACTCAGAACTCGACTGATGTTTCGTATCATCACAGAAACCTATGGCCTGCAATTTTCTATTTCACAAGAAATTTAAATGAAAGGGAGACAATCAGCTGGATGTAGACCCAGATATAGAAGCCATCTTTCTTTGAGCAAATACAAAGGAACCTTCTGCTTTGTATATATGAAATTCTATTCTATATATAAATAGCTTTAAAATGATGTTTAAAATGTATTATTTAAGAACATGTTGAGTGGATAGTTGGTGTGATGTGCTTTAAGGTCTACATAAATCTATAGTTCAGAAAATATCCTACTCTATTTCAAATCCCAAATAGGGCCATGAACACTAACAAACAAGAAGTAGATTGACAGTGCTCTTCAAATAATGATAACAGCCAGTGTTGAAGCAGTATGTAGAACTGGTAGTCCCGTATACCATTAGTCAAAAGGCCAATGATGTAAGCTTTGTATAAATGTAGCTTATTATTATAACTTATGTATGTGTGTATTTATTGGATGGTATTTTTAGGCAAGCTTCTCACAACATACCTCAGGATGACCTTGAACTTATCCTGTTGCCGAAGGTTTCCAGTGCTGAGGTTGCAAGCACACACCACCATCTCTGGCTTGAAGGTCTTTGAATACACAGCAACAGCTTTAAAACGTCAGCACACTATGACTACTAAATGCTTTAATAGGAATCTCTTTATCTCACCTGAGATACAGGAAAAGATTTATTTATAAAATTTTTCGTATTCACATCACTTTGAAATAAATATGCAAAATGTTAATATTTACCATTTAAAAATAAATAAATTGTGGAATATTACTACCACGAAAAGTTATTTGATAAAGTGATCTCAGCCATTCATACTTGTGATATAAAACTGTACGTGAATGAGAAGGAAAGAAGAGGAAGGATGCAGAGGTCATGAGGGAGCAGAAAGGTTGAGTTAGGTGTAGATTAGAAGAAAGGATATGTGATAGGTAGGGTTTTAGTTGGGGGGGTGGTAGGGGAGGAAGTGAGGGAGAAGGGAACTGGGATTGTCATGTAATTCAATCTTGTTTGTAAATCAAATAAAAAAATTTAAAAACAATAAATACTAAGCATCTAACATATTGTTGGTGTTCAGGGTATCTTACCTGGGTAAATTCCCAAATGTAATAATTACTTTTACCCCAATTTGAAGGCCAACATACCATCTTACAAAGAATTCTCAACTCCCAGTAAGTTGATATTTCCCCATGTTTTTACCTTCATTGTCTCCTGAGAAGTCAAAAAGAGAGTCATGAGTCTAGCTCCTATTGCCAAACTCTGAGGGAGAAACTGACTTTTCCATGCATTTGTTGATTTGTTTTTACAATGCTTTAGGTTCGAAAATATTTTCCAGAGTTGAACCTGCTTATTCACTAGTCTAAGGTTTATTGGTGTGTTTTTTACTTTCTTTAAGACATCTCCAAAGAGCATGTGAAATATAAAAATATGAATACTTTATGATAAATAATTCTGATCTTCTCATCTACCTGACAATGAACATTATAAACATAAGTTAAAGCAACAGGTCATCATTACTCAGAAGGAAGACAGTATTAAAGAAATATATGTAAATGTTTAAATGCAGAATACCTTAATGATTTGATTTCCTTCTAAAGTAGACATACTCTTAGTTTCATATCTTTCTCTTTCCTTCCCACTCCTACAAATCATGACACTGTTCCCCTTTCCCAGTCCATAGGACAGAGGCTTCCTTACTATGTGTTGCTGGTGGTCACTTGTAACATCCCAACACAACATAGCAATTTGATTGCATCCCGAAATTTCTGGGAAAGAAATTGACAGCGAGCTTTTTCTATTTCTTCTTCTGAATCTCACTATACCTGAAGAAAAATACAAAATAAAGTCATAGTAATAATCCCCTCTTAGTAGGCCACTCATTAGGGAGTTAAAGGGATTTGTTTTTTATGTCCACTTTATGCACAGAAACTCAATGAAAGCAGTAGCTCTTCAGAAGGGAGCACAGTGGACATCGGGGCACCTGCAGAGGAGCAGCCTGTCATGGAACCTGAAGAAACCCTTGAGCCCGAAGCCTGCTTCACTGAAGGTAAAGGGGTGGTGTTCATGCTAGCATTTTACCTGCAGAGGGCAGCTTTCAGCCGCTGACACCCAAAGTGGGCCCTTTACACACACTAAAACTCGACAATAGATCCCTTTCAAGTCTTTCAAGAATTTAAAAACCAGTACTGTGCTCTGATTATTTCCTTCCACACCGTGGCAGAGGTCATGAGTCTGGAGAAAAATGCTTCCGCTTCATCAAAACTTGTGACTAATTGACATTTTTAAGAGAAAATGGCACTTGTTTTTACAATAAGACCACATCTTAAACATTTGTCCAATGCTCACTAAGAGAATTTCCGTGAAGGGTAAACTTTCTGGCTATGAAACCTAAGAGAATTTCAAATTTAAATCCAGGTTTTTAAATGAAAAGCACAATTCTTTTTTTGTTTTGTTTTGGTTTTTGTTTGTTTGTTTGTTTCTGTTTTTCGAGGCAGTGTTTCCCTGAGTAGCTTTGGAGCCTGTCCTGGAACTATCTCATGTAGTCCACTCTGGTCTCGAACTCACAGAGATCCGAATGCATTTGCCTCCCGAGTGCTAGGATTAAAGGCGTGCACAAATCTTAATGCCTGTTGTGAACACAGGAAATGCACAGTGCTCTAGATCCCTGGGCCCTACACAGTGCCTACTTGAGCCTACTTGAGCCTACAGCAATACAGCAAAAGTGTGAGACCTATCTCCTATACTTAGTGCTTACTATGGTTTAATGCCTTTGCTATCTGAGTTTGGGAAATGTTAGTTTATTTGTAGTTTTGTAATTGTTGCCATTTGTCTTATAGGCCAAAAATGTCACCTGTTTTCCTTTGTCCCCCTAGAAATTATGCATATAATCACTCTAAACTTGATGACCAGCTCTAACCAGAATTCACCTGACACCTTCCTTCCTTTCTTCCTTCCCTCCTTCCCTCCTTCCTTCCTTCCTTCCTTCCTTCTTTCCTCCCGCCCTTTCCCTTTATTGCTCTGTTCCTTAGCTCTTTCCTGCAATCCTTCCTTCTTCCATTCATACCTCCTTTTTCTTTCTCTAATTTTTTCTGACATCCCACCTCTTTTTCCCACTTTTTCTTCCTTTTCTCTCAGGCCAGTGTGCCTGTGTGTTTCTCTTTTACTTAGTACAAAGTGCTTAAATACAAGAATATATGTGGTACCTTTCACTTTACCTTTAATTATCTTCCGAGGTGCTTAGAAGGGTAGTTAGTGATGTCCATGGCTTTGATTCAGAAAATAAAAGCAGTGTGAGGAAGTCACAGTACATCAAAGCAGGACCAGGCAAGTCACCTGTCAATGAACTCAGATAACTCCGAAAACCATACACACCCTTTCAGGAGCACCCCAAGCACACCCATTTGCTGAAGAAATCTGTATTGCTGCTCTACCACTTCTTTTTTTCCCCCTTTTTTTAGTTTTGTGAGACAGGGTTTCTCTGTATAACTGCTGTGGCTGTTTCACTCTGCAGACAGACCAGTCTGGCCTTGACCTCACAGAGATCTGCCTGCCTCTGCTTCCCAAGAGCTGGGATTAAAGGCATGTGCCACCAATGCCGGGCTGCTCTACCCCTTTTTAAGAGGGACGTTTTCTGTTACCAGTTTCATTTTGAAGTCCTTTACTAGAGTAGCTACACCAGAATGTAATACGGCCATACTGTAAAGACCAAGTACTTGTCACTATTGGTAATTTACCAAGTGTTTTCTTTGAAGGCAGCAGGGTATAATGAAAAGGCCAAATCTGAAGATGCCGCATGGCCCATTGACATCCCACTGCTCATAAGTACACACTTCTTACTGTAAGCTTAAAGTGTTATCACAACCGATTAGGACTCGCACTGGTGGTGGAAGGATGAAACCCGGGGCTTGACAAGGTGTGTAACGGAGGCAGCAGAGCTATCTTCTCTACTCCCTATTGCAACCTTATGCTTGCAGGCTGTGTACGGAGATTCAAGTGCTGTCAAATTAGCGTGGAAGAAGGGAGAGGAAAGCAGTGGTGGAACCTGCGTAGAACGTGCTTCCGAATAGTTGAGCACAACTGGTTTGAGACCTTCATTGTGTTCATGATTCTCCTGAGTAGCGGAGCTCTGGTGAGTGAGCATCATTTTGAGTGTGAACCCAAAGTGCTACAGTAGCAGCCTTGAAGGTCTCTGAGCACCAGTGACTTTTTAACACTTTGTACTCCATTGCCTTAGTTGCCAATGAGTCTTCGAAAATTCCACCTTTTTTTGTTAAACCTCCCAGCCACAAATTTAATGAGTGACTCTGAATTTCTGATTCTGCTGCTATGTGTGCACCCACATTTCTAATCATTCATCAACGCCTACTTATTACGAAGCAGCTCAGAAAATTTGGCTCTTGTGCTTGGTGTGTGCTTGGTGTGTGCTTGCAGGCTGTGTACGGAGATTCAAGTGCTGTCAGATTAGCGTGGAAGAAGGGAGAGGAAAGCAGTGGTGGAACCAGCCTGCAAACAAATGAGTGTTCAGCTCCTCTTTGCTGAACAAACTGCGAATATTCGAACCACAGTGGAGTTCATGGAAGTGCTATTGCTGTATTATATATCCTCTGCATTCTGATGAACTCTTTGTGGGCACTCAGTAGGCCCTTAGGGACCACTTCTCTCTCTCTTTTCATGGAGATTCACTATTCTTGGACTTCTCAAGAAACAATGAATATTGGTGACAATAGATTGTGGGCAGCATGCCTCAGTGATGACTTAAAGATCGGATTCTCTTCACAGGAAGGTGTTCATTTCATCAGAATCTCTTCAAAATTAGATTAAAATTATTTGCAAATGCACAACTATATTGATAGCATTTTAGAATTTTAGATAAGAGGAAATAATTGAGGCATAAAATACTTGGATAGGGACTGGAGAGATGGCTCAGCAGTTAAGAGCACTGCCTGCTCATCCAAAGGTCCTGAGTTCAATTTCCAGCAACCGCATGGTGGCTCACAAACATCTGTAAAGAGATCTGGTGCCTTTTTCGGGCCTGCAGGCATACATGCAGGCAGAACACTATATACATAATAAATAAATAAATCTTTAAGAAGTATTTGGATAGAAAAATGATTGATGATAGATAGATAGATAGATGATACACAGATATGTTCATATATACACCCATACCCACACATAGATACATAGATAAAATATATACATAAACAAACACAAAGTGCTTGCCTAATTAAAACACAATTTCTTACAAGTTTTTTAAATTGGGTATTTATTTTCCTGTAGATTTCTGAGTGGAATGAATGTCTTCTATATATCACTTTATAAAAAAAATTCTTTCATCATTAACAGAAACACATATTAGAAGTAAAGTACCAGCTGAGGTTTATATTAGCACAACACATAATCTCAACATTATATTAGGATCTAATTGAAAACCAATGTCACATTGCCATTAAGTAATGCCATACTATCTCTAAGAAGTAAAATTATCAGTAAATCAGTAAACAAAAAAGCAATTAACTACTAAATGAAAGAAGACCATATGTTGATAAACCATTTCTGCTTCATAAAAACAATCATTCTTTCTTTCATCTCCCTCCTATAAAAAACCATAAGCAATAAAAAAGATGGATTTTTTTTCCTCTCATGGTTCTGAAGCTAAAACTCCTGGTCTCACATACCTTACACAAACACTCGAGCCACTGAGTCACACCCACAGCATGGAAACAAAAGAAAAGAAACACAGTGACTGCATGCAATATGACATTAAGAAACACTTCCTGGCCTAGCCAATTGACTCAGAAAAGATCAGAGTCATGAAGATCCCTCTGGTTTTAGTAGCTATGGAAAGTTTTCCTTTTCCTCTGATTTAAAATGAAAAGACCCAGAGAGTAACAAAACAACAATAACACTGTGCCTTTGCTCTCCTGTGCATATGCACATATAATCAGAAAAATCTAGTGTTAAGGTTGTGTGCCATTTGAAAGCCAAAATGTTATTTTTTTCTTCCTAGGCCTTTGAAGATATATATATTGATCAGCGAAAGACCATCAAGACCATGCTGGAGTATGCTGACAAGGTCTTCACTTACATTTTCATCCTGGAGATGCTTCTAAAGTGGGTAGCTTATGGCTATCAAACATATTTTACCAATGCCTGGTGCTGGCTGGACTTCTTGATTGTTGATGTAGGTATCCTCCATATCATGCCTTTTGTGTGAGGTAGTTTGTCTCATTTGTATCCTGATTTTAAATGGATGAAACCATGGTCACTATGTTGTGATGACTGCCCAGCCCTAAACTCTCTCACCAATAATAGCATGGAACTTAGAAGTTCCAGACTAATTTAGTAACTAATTAAAATAGGTGAGCTGGTACAAACCTTTAATCTCAGCACTAGGGAGGCAGAGGCAGGCAGATCCTTGAATTAGAGGCCAACCTGGGTCCTCAGAGCAAGTTCCAGGACAGCCAGGACTACAGAGAGAAACCCTGTTGTGAAAACCAAAATGAATACATAAAAATAGGGGAGATAAGATCTAGTAGGAAAAATAAATTTAAAAGTCATATTGGTAATATATATGGTAAGTGATGGAAAAGAACATTTCAAAAGAGTATGGTGCTCTTGGGCCATGTTATGAACCAGACAGATTTCGGTTTGGCTCTCTACCCATTTATTCATTGGTTTTGTGCCCCAGTAGGAAAGAAAGTAAACAAACAAATGGGATTGTGGGCACTACTGTAATTTTATAAATCTCTGCTGTCTACAGGAGGATTTTATTCAGAGATCTCTAACTCCATTATAAGAAAGGCTGCAGAGGGCAGGCAAAGACGTGCCTACTTCATGTCAGGGAGGAAAGTTTCTTTACTGTACACAAGATTTAGAGCAAGTCCTAGATATACCAAATGTCCTTATAGAGAATTTCAGTTATTAACAATCAATACTTCATTCACTGAAAACAAGTAACAGGGCCACTCAGTGAGGGCGAGAGGAAGTGAGTGAATTGAAGAAAGCCTCAAAGGGACAATTGGTTGTGCAATACTGAAAGGAAATTAACCATTAGAAATTAGCTCGTGTTTTCATAACTCACAGTTGGGGTGAGTGTTTTGCAAATTCTTTACTTTTAATGATCGTCTATGCCCTTTTTATATTTTTGTTATTTTTGAAGTTTTTCATAGAATGAATTTTGGTTATAATATTTCCCCTCCCCCACGTCTTCCCCGATCCTCCATCATCCCGAGCCTCGCAACTGCATGTTATTTGAAACAATGAAAAAAGAAGAAAATAAACCAAAAGTAAAAACAAAAACCACCAAGCCATAATAAAATAAACACACACACACAAACAAACAATAACAACAATCCTGAGTCCATTTTGTCTTGATCAGCTATTTCCCATCAAGAAGACTGTCCTTTTGTGTGTGGTTGATACAGACCCAGTGTCACTACATTGAAGAAAAACAATTTGCTCTCTTCCAGAGAGTATCCGTTTCCGTGTTAGGTGTGGGACTTTCTGCTCTTGTCCCCTCCTCCATGGTTTAAATTTTCTTCTGGTCTTGTGCTTGCTGTAACAGTCTCTATGAACTCAAGGGTATCTCACTCAGTTGTATCTGGAAGATACTGTTTCCTTGGAATCCTTCACCACCTCGGGCTCTTAAAATATTTTAGCGTCCCCTTCCTCATAGAACAACTATGCCCTAAGAGGAGGGGTCTAATGAAGACAACCCATTTAGCACTGGGTGCTCCAAAGCCTCTCACTTAACGTTGTCCAGTTGTGGTACGCAGGGTTACCTCCTACTACAAGAAGAAACTGCTCTGACAAGTGTTGAGTGAGCCATTGATACATAGATACAGCAATATGTCTTTGGGAGTCTTTGTATTGCCATGTTCATTGAATAACAGAATAGCTATAAATTAAAACAAACCGTGTCTGTTGTAATAGATGGTAACTACAAATGAAATGTAGTTGAATGAAAGCAGTTTCATTTATACATCGTTGCTATTTGTGTTGTGCAGGTTTCATTGGTCAGTTTAACAGCAAATGCCTTGGGTTACTCTGAACTTGGGGCCATCAAGTCCCTCAGGACACTAAGAGCTCTGAGGCCTCTAAGAGCATTATCACGATTTGAAGGAATGAGGGTAAGAAAATGAAAACTCTAGAGCATCATATATTGCCAAAGCTAAACTGAATTCAATTTAACTAACAAGAAATATATGCATGTAAAAAGGAATGGCAACTCTTTGCAAAATTGCTATTTTATCATTTTCTCTGTTGCATATATACTTCTTGGTGATATGCAAGAGAAAATAGGCCTCTCTGAAAATGATTCAATATCATTTATCTGCTTTGCTAATTAAAATTACTTAATTTTGTAATTGATCTTGGGAGTTTCTTTATAATCCCAAATACAAAGAAGAAAAAGGCAGATACTCTATTAAAGAATGAAGGAGTCATATAATAATTACCTAAAGATAATTTTGTGTAATGTCATTTTCCTTTTAAATGACCCATCTGTACTTAAGGAATCTTATTGAAAGTTATCTGAAACACAAGTGTGTATATGTACAAAGGGGGAAAAATAAGTCATTGAATGTTTTGTCTTTAGAATGCCAAAAATTTTATTATTTGAATATATGCAAGGGCAGATATTAACTACTGATTGAATTACACCCAATACCACTTTAGCTATAACTAAATTAATCATGATACATAAGTGAGATACTAATTTAAATATATATATATATATATACACACCCACCCATCTTATGACAATAAAGCTGTTAAGGATTTTTTTGTTTAAAATTGTTTCTGTTTAAAATATGCAACAGAATACCCTACATGACTCACTAACGAACCTTAACTTAAATCATATTACTCAGTTACACAAAATTTTGTATTGCCCTTAGGAGCAAAACATGAAGCACTTCTCCATAATTCAGCACAGGTTAGACTTTTGAATTTATTGGTTTATTGTTATTATGATTCTTTTAAAGCATAAATCATTCATTTATATAAGATGTACAGTGTAAAATTTGATTTCTTATTTTTAATTTCCAAAATTTATGTTCTCTAAACAAAGCAAGTGAAATGTGTAAACAAAGGAGAAAGCCGTGTCCTGTCAGTCCCTTGGGGTCACTTCTGCTCATAAAGCAAATGGTACCACAGGACTTTCTGCAGCATATAGATGGCTTGTATCCTGTGTTTCCTCATAAATAGAAATCTATCATAAACTTTATTAAACTAGGCTTTAAGAAACTTAACATTTATGTTTAATTTCCCTAACACACATGGAAACATCCAGTCACGAGACACAATCAAACATGAAGAAGCTTTGACTTCATATTTACATTTATATTAAAAAATTATCATAAACTTTCTCCAGATAATGTAGACCTTAATTTTTCCAGTTAAAAGAGCACTTACATTCCAGAATAGCAATTTCAGTTGCCAAGGAAAATATTGTTTTCATACATTTTATATAAAATATGTTAGCTGAATTAAAATCCACAATTAAAAGGCTCCTCAACTCTGATTAATGCTAAGTGTATGAGGTTGTCAAAAAAACATTCCGAATTTGACCTTTTAGAAGATTATTAAATCCACAGTCATTTATTTTTATATGTAACATTTACTTTCCATAACAAATGGGTTTGTTTTCTACGGAAGTAACTTAATCTATGATTATTAATAATGCTTTAAAAAAACTGGAATCACAGAAACAAAAGTTCTGTATAGATGATAAGAAGTTGATTTCTGACAATTCCTTGGCTCGAAGTGAGACCAGGAACACCATAAACCAATGACACCTCCTCACCACCAGTTTGGCATTGTAAAGTCAAAAATAACCTTACTATTGATTCTACTGTTGTATTTCTAGTATATGAGTTCTTCTGCTTTCTAAAAATATAACTGTGGGTGATGGTGAGGCTTGGATGTGATAATGATTGTAAACAGGAAGTGAGATTAGACTATATTCAGAAACTCTCAGTTTACTCTCCTTGGCAGCATAGAATCGCAATTGCTGGGTCACAGCTTAGACCAGGCACTCACTTTGCTTTGGGTTTTCTGTCACACTTTCAAAGCATGTGCTTTTATGCAACACTACTGGATAAAGCATGCTGCATAATGCTTGAGAAGGAATTAGAAAGTAACAAATACGTTATCATCACGTTGCCCTTTGTGTTTTGCATGTTTTATGCACATTTTTGGCTGAAAGCTTTTGAACATTTATGGTATTTCAAATTTCCAGTCCAAATTTTTCAACTTGTGAAATTGAACTGAATGAACTGATATCATGAATATCTAGGGTCAAATAAACTTGTATTTAAATTAGTATTCTTAGTTTCCTAATCTGAAAAGTCGTAAATATCTTTTCAAAGGAACTCAAGTTTTAATTGCTAGGAAAACAGACAGTGAGCATCATATACAAAAAGTAACACCAAATGTACTGTCATATCAGGTCTCTAACTAATAATAAACTATATATTTCTATTTTATATAGGATAATCTTGCTCCAACTTGGATGGGGTGGAGCGGTGGTTCCTCCCCTCAGCCCTTTATTATGGGTACTGTATTACCCCTTTTGCTACCTTTAATCCTTGCACTGTGACTTATGTGTAGTGGGATGAGGGAGGGAATGGGAAGCGTACGATTGCATCACAGTAGGGACAATACAACATTTACTTCCTAATTCACCATTTTCAGTGAGCTTAAGTTTCTTTTGGGGAAAATATACATATTTATATATAATCTGTGAACTTACCTTCTATAGATTGTAACCCCAGTAGCGCATATCTTTATTAAGTTTCACTGAATATGATTTAGCTACTGCATAATTCATTGTCCATTTATGGGGATATTATTTGATTGGGGAGGGTGGGGGACCTGCTGTAGGATGATTGTGAAAATGTTTTTAACTTGTCAAGCTGATGATAGTGACTGAGGCATTTATCCCTTGCCTTTGGATACACTAATCTGGTCCCTCCATGGGCCAGCTGCATTCCACCAAGTGATTGTTATATGTGTGAGCAGAAACTAAGGTGCAACATACCAGGTATCACAGGGTTGTTATTGATTATGATCATTCTCATTTTACTGCATAAAAATATGTTGTTTGCAAAAAGTAGCAAGGCAAGACACCTGTGAAAGAGTGGACTATACAAAAAATTGTTTTAAATTAGGAAAGCAAGAAATGTGAAAAAATCAACTTAAGTGGACTATATAGAATAAAGTATTCACATAGAAATAAATAATTATGAGCAGTAAAGTATTAATGCATAAATCAGCCCCTTGTAAGCCACCCCAATAACTTCCCATCAGCTTAGAAGACATCACAGTGAACCCCAAAATAAAGACAAATCTACATTTTATTACCTGTTAAAATTTAGGAATCATATGTAAGAAAGGCAATTTTTATTATTTAGAAGAAGAAAAACCACATTTTGTTTGGATAATTGATACATTTGTCTATCATAAATATTAATAAAATTTCATAAGACTGATTTAAGTGCTGGGTTTTTTTGAAGATGTTTTACTTTTCATATTCAGAATTCATGATTTCTACTTTCCTATTGTTACATTATTATTCACATAATTTTTCTGTATTTCTTAGAAAAACTATAGAACCCATGGTTAGCATTGACTTGAAAAATCAAAATGTCTTCACTTAGAGGGTAATGTTGAATGCACTGAAATTTCTCTCTCTCTTTTTTTTTTTTTTTTTTTTTTTGGTTTTTGGTTTTTCAAGACAGGGTTTCTCTGTGTAGCTTTGGAGCCTGTCCTGGCACTCTCCCTGTAGAACAGGCTGGCCTTGAACTCACAGAGATCCACCTGTTTCTGCCTCCGGAGTGCTGGGATTAAAGGCATGCTCCACCAACACCCAGCCAAAGTTGAACTGAAATTTCTAACTTCAACTAGCATATTTATCTGTTCTTCATTTTTCATTGATTTAATCAGAAGTGTGGACCCTAAAGAAAAAATAGACTCTAGGAACTGATTTGCAACAATAGAGAAATTCTACTAGGACATGATTTCTTTTTAATTGTTAGAAGAAGCCATCTCTACTATCAACCCATTAAGCATGCTTCTTTCTTGGACATCTCCTTTTACGTACCTTGTAACCTCAATTTGTTCTTTCCAATTTATTTAGACCAAGCCTTCCCAGTACATCCCCACTAGGGAGTCAATTACTGACTCTCCCTAGAGACTGAAAAGAATTAATACAACTCCCTTTCTGCAGAACCAGGGGATGCTTTGGTCTCATGGGAAAGACAATCCTTTTGTAATCCTTTGCTTCTTACTTTAATGAAATCACAACTTTAAGTGCATTTTGAATGGCAAATCCTCTGATGCTATGCCAAATGTTTTAGTAGTGAGCATTAATCTTTTTTTTAATTTATTTATTAGTTCTAGTTAGGGAACAAGCTTGTTTCACATGTAAGTCCCTTCT
The DNA here is from genome assembly GCF_003668045.3 of Cricetulus griseus. Taxonomy (NCBI): domain Eukaryota; kingdom Metazoa; phylum Chordata; class Mammalia; order Rodentia; family Cricetidae; genus Cricetulus; species Cricetulus griseus. The sequence goes on from NC_048599.1 coordinate 108,769,167, forward strand.
CCCTCTCCCTCCCCTCACCCCATCCCTCCTCCCCCCCCCCCAGCCCACCCCCCATCCCATCCACCCACCACTCTCCAGGCAGGGTAGGGCCCTCAACAGGGGCTCTGCAAAGTCCACCAAATCTTCCTGTTCTGGTCCTGGGCCCTTCCCCATATGTCCAGGGCCAGAGTGTAACCCTTCACGTGGGATGGGCTCTCAAAGTCCCTTCTTGCACCAGGAAAAATACTAATCCACCACCAGAGGCTCCCTGGAGTGCAGAGGCCTCCTTATTGACATCCATGTTCAGGGGTCTGGATCAGTCTTGTACTGGCCTCCCCGACAGCATCTGGGGTCGATGTGATCTCCCTTGTTCAGGCCAACTGTTCCTGTGGGTTTCTCCAACCTGGTACAGACCCCTTCTTCTTCATTCCTCCCTCTCTTCAACTAAATTCCCGATTTCAGCTCAGTGTATATCTGTGGATGTCTGTCTCTGCTTCCATCAGCCACTGGGTGAGGGCTCTAGGATGGCATAAAGAGAAGTCATCAATCTCATTTTAGGGGAAGGGCTTTTAGGTTATCCTCTCCACCATTGCCTGGATTGTCAGATTGTGTCATCCTTGTAGGTCTCTGGAGATCTCCCTGGTTCCAGATCTCTTCTCGGACCTATAGTGGCTCCCTCTGATACGGTATCTCTCATCCTGCTCTCTTTCCTCTATCCTTCCCCCAACTCAATATTTCTGCCCCTCCATTTCCTCTCCTCTACTCCTCTTCTCTTGTGAGCATTAATCTTAATTCAAAACTAGTACCTGTTTCAAAGGATATTTATTACATTATGCAAACATTTTTCTTACTCAAATCTTTACTAATCCTTCTCATATAATCTAGAAAAAAGCTAAAAATTATGCTGTGTTCAAAACATACTAAGATGAATATTACTTCATTTATTCCTTCAGTCAGTTTATCTTTCTCTTCTTCTTGTGAAAGCTCTCTGTCACACTAAAAATAATCAAAGCCTTAATAATCTGTAAATATATCTCCATATCTTATAGTTTCAAAAAGATATTAATGTCTGTCTGTGGAGATGGTTTGGTGGTTTAGTCCCCAGCCAGTCAAGCATGAAGACTGGAATTGGGATCCCCAGAACCCATGTAAATGCCAGATGGGAATAGAGGCTCACCTGTAATTCTAGAACCAGAAAGACAGGAAAGATATCCAGAGCAAGATAGCCAGCCAGAACAGTTCTGTCAGCAAGCTCTGAGTCCAACTGACTCAATGAATAAGATGGAAAATGGTCAAGGAACATCCCCATTCCTACATCTACTGCAGGCTTCCACACATGTGTTCACACATGTGCATGCACACCTGAATGCAAATATGCTCCCACACACAAACACACATATATACATTAGACATACACACATTAAAGTATCATAAACTACCATGGATATAGGAATATTGCTTCCACACAGCGCAGTCAGGGAAATCCATAATAGGTGGAAATTCTCAAAAGAATAAACAGAGCAAACAAGAAAGAGTACGAGATGCCAATTCTGGTCCACTATCTGAACCTAACTTGTTTTAATTTCATTATCCTCATTTTTCAGATGAAATCCCAGCACTTAATTGTCTTTGTAGTTCTTTGCAGTACTAAGTTATGATTCCTGAATTCAAGGAGAACACTCTCATCTTTGTTAAAGAGGCTGAACTGGTGGGTAGAGTTAGACTCAATAAGACACATAAGAAGCTAAAGTCTTGAGAAGGGAGGTCCTTTCAAGGGGAAATATTTGGTAGGGAGTTGTAAAGAAAGAAGAGTCAAATCGCAGGCAAACACATAAGCACATAGCTAGCACAGAGGGAATGAAGGGTATGTACCAAGTTACTGAAGCTGAAGGGGAAATTATTAGGGTAGTGAGATCCTGTGGCAGACAAGTCTGGTACATGAGTATCCTCAGAACCCACTGTGAATGGTGGAAGGGAAAGAACCAACTCCTGCAAGTTGTCCTCTGCCCTCCACACAAGTGCTAGAGCACACACACACACACACACACACACACACACACACACACACACACACACAGAGAGAGAGAGAGAGAGACAGAGAGAGACAGAGACAGAGACAGAGACAGAGAGATTTTAAATATTCAAGCAATGTAAACACACAGACTGTGGAGTGATGTAAATGTCAAAGAGAGGGAAATGTTTTCTAATGGCTAGAGAACCATTAAGAAATTTTAAAATGGGACATTGGATAGATAAATTACTTCTATCCATACTAAAAGAAGCAGAGAAGAAAATCTGACAATAATATAATTTTAAAGTCAGATAGGGCAGAGTCAAGAAGGAGATCAGGAACGTGGGCAAATGGCCAAGTTGGAAAAAGAATGCAGTATGAGAGTTACAGACTGGTGTCGAGATGGCCAATGCTGCGGCAGTCAAAGGCAAAACTCACATATTAATACAGACTCTGTAGTCACATTTCAGTATAGATTGAGAGGAAGAATTCAGGGAAGAAAAACATTTACTCAATTTCAGTGTTCATATATCAAATTCAAAAAATTTACCTTTATGAGTACATTTAAATTAATATGTAAGAGTAGTGTTAGAATCCTTTTTTCAATATAAATAATAGAAAATTAAATTGAAGATAACTTTAAAAATAATATGTAAAGGAAGGATTATGTGTTAACTCTATTAGGCAGACTATAGAGTGAGATAGTTAGTTGCTATGTATCAGTTTCTCCACATGAACCTATCAAACTAACCTTTTCATGCTCATTCCCCATCTGTGTCATCACTGGTTTCATTATTTCCTTTGGCCCATTTAACACACTACTCTTATGGGCCCCAGTTGGTTATTGTTTCTTACAGAGTTCAATCAGGGCTCAGAAGTACAAGGAACTGGCTCTTATACTACCGTCAAACAGGCAAAAGAGTTTATCCTGAAATTAAACTCTAATCAAAAGCAAATAGATGATCTTCTGAAGTATCAATTTGACAAAAGTGGCAGGTGTTGTGACTGAAATAAATCCCAGTCATTCTTGTTCAAGTCTGAAATACTTGGGCCACGGGAGAGGATCTTAGGGCCGGCCTTTATCTCCTCTATTAGCTATGCATGTACAGCTCCAGGGAGAGCTATGCAGAAGGAAGCTAGGACTACAGTGTGTCGAATATTTTCAATCTGTGGTCCTGAATTAAGGTTAAGAAGGAGGTAAATAGCCTTTTCTTCAAAAGGGGAGCTAACAATTTAGCCCAGGATTTTACAGAACCATATCAGAGTTAAGAAGTATATATGGCAATCCTTTTCTTATTTTCATAAGAACCCAATCTCTCTAATGTTTCATTTAAAATAAGTTTATTGAATTAAACTCAGTAAATGAAACAACTGACATGACTGGAGCTTGAAATAAACGATGTGATGATCTACTGAAATACATAATGCTAAATTGTCTTGCTTCTTATGCAAAAACTATTATTAGTTATAGCCATGCATGGATAACTAAGGCCAAAAATATATTAGGTGTTTAAAATAGTTTTATATTATACATCTGAATTTTAATTTATTTCCAAAGTATGTTGATCAAATTAATTCATGCCCAAATATTTTAGTTCTGTTCTTTGACATACTGGTTTTTTTTTTATTTTTTAAGAGCTAATCTTCTGCCTAAAGTTCCTACTTCTCTTTTTTTTCTATTAACCTCCATATCTAATGTCATCCAGTAGCAAATTCCTCTGATTTTGCTTTTTTCTTTAAATCCTCCTTTATATTAAATTTCTCCTTTTTTCCCATTTCTTTGCATATTGCCAATATTTATTTTCCTAAGCATAATGTTTAAGAAAGAATGGATTTTATTTTAAGATTATTTTGCTTTGCTCCTACATAAATAGGATAAGTAGTCTTGGTTAAAAAAAAAAAACAAAGATTAAAAATTCCTAGGGGAATGTCTTTCTGCTTTTAATCAATAAGAATTCTGACTTTTCTTTTTCTCCATTTGTGTATTAGGTGGTTGTGAATGCCCTGTTAGGAGCAATTCCATCCATCATGAATGTGCTGCTGGTTTGTCTTATATTCTGGCTAATTTTCAGCATCATGGGCGTAAATTTGTTTGCTGGCAAATTCTACCACTGTGTTAACACTACAACTGGTGACAGGTTTGAGATCACCGAAGTGAATAATCATTCTGATTGCCTAAAGCTAATAGAAAGAAATGAAACTGCCCGATGGAAAAATGTGAAAGTAAACTTTGATAATGTAGGATTTGGGTATCTCTCTTTGCTTCAAGTTGTAAGTGAACACTATTTTCTCTAAAATTTTTATTGCTCAGAATAATAACAAAGTAATTGTTATAGCTGTTATTAGTTAAGAAGAAAATTTATATTTTTCAGCATTGTTTGTTAGTACAAGTTTGTGAGTCCAGAAGAGTAGGAATGTTCACATGAGAATACATAGTCAACAGAGGTTAGGCATTTCAGATAGTGGTTACTTAAACACACTCATCCAGTGACACTTCTAACTGCAACAAAACAGTAAATGTAAACAAAGGCCAGATTATCTTTGTTTAGCAAAACACTGTTCTACATTTTCTGCTTAAAAAAAAAGAAACAGTATATATTTCTTCTCTTTGCTTCTTTTGGGTATTCAGAGCAGAAATGTACCTTGCTAGAATAAATTTTGATTACTCAACCAGGGACCAAGCAAACAAGCCTATACAGTTGCCAACAGTTTTCATAGATGGCCTTACTATGATCCTTAGATAGACTTGTCTCTCTTTGTTTTGTTGGAGTCTCTCTTTCTCCCAGACCTTGTAGCCTACTTGGAAGCTCAATACAATGATTTTTAAATGTAACAAGGGATTCACCACATTTCTCTTCCATTCACTCTAACCCTGTATTGACACTTACACTGACAAGGATATCTCTCTCTTCACAAAACCAAGGAAAGAAAAATTGGGCATTTTAAATGTTCCTTTGAAATGCTAAGTGATTCTGAAAAAGAAGGGACTTGCTGAACACAGCTCTTCAATATGTTTTGCTCTAAATAAACTAATCTTTAAAGGTCATCTCACACTGGACCATACAGAATCACCTCTTGCCTCTCTGCTGATTAGTAATGCCATTGAAATGGTTCCTCAAATCACTTTCTTCTGGTTACTTTATGAAGTGTATGATAGATAAGGTATATAATTGACCTAAGCCACTGACATCTTCCCCATCTCTGCTTAACCTGAAAACAACACAAAACAAAAACAAAACCACAGTTCTGTTTTCTGGTTAAGATATATCACTCTCCCGTTACACTCTCACTTCATCCACCATTCCACAAGAGTTAATGAAAAGTTGCATCACACAAACCATGCTACACTTCTTCATTGACTAAGGAATACATATGCATTTCAGGTCCTCTGGGCTCCAAATCTATGTCCTAAGACATAGCAAATGACTGTAAGATATTAGAGTAGGCATCCCTCTTCAATGTATAAATGACAAGTGTCTGTCCTACTCTTTCACACATCTGTTATTTATATTAACTCATTCTCTTCAAGGATTACACAACAGAAAGTGAATATAAGGTTGTTTCTGAAAATGTCTTTAAAAGATGATTGCAACTTTTTGTATCAACCCATATGATTCATAGAGAGTTACAGTAAAGAACAAGCTTAAATGTTATCAATATGGTCACCTGGAAGACAGATTTCTGCAGAATATCCTCAGATTGAATTTGTCATTGCTATTTATATTTCTAATTCTGATTGCATTTCTAGGACTTCCTACCAAATTACAATAGCATGTTAAGTTTGAGAATTACTTTAGAGCTGATTATAAAATAGAAAGTTAAACAAATATATGATGGTCACTTTGTTTACTTTCTGTCTTCGTTCAAAATCCATGTAAAATTTTGTTTCAATATGTCTTTAAAATACTTCTTTAACCATGTACAGTAAGAATGTTCATTAAGTATCAGTTCTGAATTTTAACCCAAAGTAAGACATGGATGTCCTTTCTAATAGGCCACATTTAAGGGATGGATGGATATCATGTATGCAGCAGTTGACTCCAGAAATGTAAGTACTCTTTATATCTTGTATCTTCTGGAAATATTGATCAAGAGCCTGCATTCTGTCAATAATCAGCCAAGTGAAATGACTCTATTTTAGCTAAAAAATATTCAGGAAAAATGTTTGCCCTCAAGGAGAGCAGAGCTGATCAGAGACTGTATTTAGTTCAACCAAAAACTGAAGTGAAGCATAAGAAAAACGAAATCAACTCATTCATTTAATAACCATCAGATAATCACCAAATATCTATATTTGATGTAAAGGAGCAAATAGAAAAGGCATATGACTGTTATCAGTAGCTGAAATGTGTGGGCAGCCTAAAAGCTAAAGAGACTGGCATAGATCTCTTAGTCCTGTCAGTCTTTTTCAAGTCAATTCTTTAAGTCAACAGCATCCATGAATTTACTGGAGATTGTACCAATGCTCTTAGCACTTCTACTTTATTTGGTTACACACTTTTTCTAGCTTCCAGATGTACACTCAGATCTCAGGCTTCCTCTTAAGATTGATCTCAAAAACTGTAAAATTTAGTGTTTTCTTCCTTCATCTTATATTTTCCCTTGTCATTGTTTTGTTTTTTCTTGGTAGCCCAGACCTCTAGCTCACTATGCTGACAAAGATAACCTTGAATTCCTCCTGATCCCCCTGTGTACTTTGTGATCACATCTGGAATTCTGCCATTTCACTTTGTTACACATTTAATTCTGCCTTTAAAAAGAGATAAATGTTTAAGGAATCTATGTATAGTTAGCCTTGACTCCTTTGTTGTGCAGTAAGAGATCTGTATCTATCTATTTTTATTACCACAAATTTGAGAGTTGGTTATCAATAGAGAATTTTATAAAATGGACCATTCAGCACATCTATTCAATCTAAAAATCTTAATGACTGTGTTAATAATAGAGCAAGATGCCAGCCAACATCTAAGTGAATAATTCAGTTCTTTTATTTGCTATGTAGGTTCATACACAAATGAATCACATGTCTAAAATTATTCTCTATATATTTACAAGCTAATTTTTTTAACTAACAATTTCCTTGGTTGTTTTGAAGACGGTGGGCATTACATTGTAGACCAAGTTTGTCCAATATTCATGGCAAGTCTCTAGCCTAATCTTCTGAAATGCTTGGATTGCAGAGACATGAGACACTACACACAGCTCACTAATATTTTCAAATTACTGAAATGTAGGTAACTGAAAACTTACCTAATTTAAAGCATACTGTCCACTTCACAAAGGATTAGTGATACTTAAAATTATATAAATAGTTTTAGAATGTCACATTACTTTTTACACAAAACTTTTTAGTGCATAATTTTGGAATTTTTCCTTTCTTTTGAGACAGTTGATGATATGGGAATAAAATCTGTTGGATTAGTACTAAGAATATAATCCTCTACTCTTGTGAAAGCACAAATGTGTTCCCCACATTTAAACCTGCCCTATCAGCTAACAAAATGCTCTTGTCTGGCAGGTGGAACTTCAGCCTAAGTATGAGGAAAGCCTGTACATGTATCTCTACTTTGTCATCTTCATCATCTTTGGGTCCTTCTTCACTCTGAACCTGTTTATTGGTGTCATCATAGACAATTTTAATCAGCAAAAGAAGAAGATAAGTGTTTTAAAACATGCTAAAATAGAGGAAATAACATACTATTTGAATTTGAATCAAGATGAGACCTTGAATTCTGAAACAAAATAGCTTGTGACTTTTTCCACATTTTATCCTTAATAACTCACTGCCCCTTACAATGTATTTGCAGCTGAAGGATCACCAGAAACTGGAAGAGCAGGTGGGAGGGTAGATAAAAGGAGATTGGGTTTGATCAGAGAATACTGTATATAATATACACAATGAATATCCATCAAATTTTTTAAATATTTAGAATTTTCACAAGAAATGAGGTTCCATATGTATACTTCTTTTTATACTCCTTTCCATTACTTTTATAGTTTGTTACTTCTTTTTTCTAGTTATTTAACTAAAAGCAATAATTTCCAGTTTTAATTTGGGGAATTTTGTTTTATCTATTATTATCATTTATAGGGCATGTTTAATCAGTTACATAGATACATTAAAGGTAGCATGCAAATACACATTATCAGTCATTTTGTGTTTCTCTGCTCACACTGTTTCCATGAACATTCTCCTTATTGAACTACTTTTCATTTGTTTTTGTCTTCTGAGACAGTCTCACTCTACAATCCAGGCTGGCCTGACCTCTCTATGTACCACCCATTAGCCTAAAACCAGTGGCAGTCCTCCTGCATCAGTCTCAAAATGCTGGGATTATAGGCATCCATCACTTTGTCTGACCCTGAAATAGTCTGTGTGCATTCATGAGTGTGTGCATGTATTGCATGTATGTGTGTTCATGTGAGTGTGTGCAAGTGTCTGGGAAGTTGAATGTGCACATGCATGTAAAGGCCAGTGGTAGACATTTGTTATCATCCTCAATTGCTACCCACTATAATTTTTAAGACATTGAACCTGCAGATCATCAGTTCAGCAAGATGGCTAGGCATGAGATCAATGGATTCACCTATCTCCACATCCCCAGCACCGTGATTATGAGCACATGTTGCCATGCCCAATTTAACATGGGTGTTGGGATCTGAGCTTAGATACTCATGCTTTTGAGTAAAGCATTTACCACTTGGGTCATCTCTGAAATACCTTTTAAAATTGCAGTTATTTATTCATGAAAGTGGGCTGCACATGTCACAGGAGCATGTGTGGTGGTAGTCAATGGGCAATTTGCAGTAGCCGGTCCCCTCTTTGTGGGTCCCAAGGTTTGAATCCAGGTGGTTAGTCTTGACAACAAATGCCAGTATGCACTGAGCCACCACCCCAGCTCTGATATAATTCCAAATATACAATTTTAAATACTCTTTTGGACAAAATTTTTCCAGTTTGTTGAAAGTGTTCATATGCATTTATCATAACTTGGTTAATTTTATTGCTTCTATTCTTTAATGACTTAAGTCAATTTTGTACCATAAAATATTTGAGGGTTTAAATATTTCTTACAATAAATTTCCAGAGTGGAATATTTTGGCTCCTTGGAGTCATACAGCCAGTTAGCTGATAAATTATATGACCATGACCTTGTTTCAGCCCTCTCACTGACATCAAACATTCTCTTTAGTTTTTAATATTTGGTATTTAGTAGATAGAAACAAAATTAACTTTAACTCTCATGCATGTTATGGCTAATATATTTGGATGCATTTAAGTGCTTCACAGCCAATTTTGTGTCTTTAGCCCCACTACTTCACAGCATTGGTTCAGTATATTACTCCACCAGGTTTCCTTCAGTCCCTTCCCTAGAATTCTTGACAGAGTTGATGAGACTATATAGCCAATACACACACACACACACACACACACACACACACACACACACACACACTTATATATATATATATATATATCCTTTAAATATATATGTGTGTGTGTGTTCAATTCCTTCTATATCTAAATAGGAAAATCATTGTATTGTACTCAGAAGGGTGAGGTGTTTAAGTAAGGGACTAAATATTTAGTGTCCCAGTGAGACAAGTTTTACTATTCATGTATATGGTCTTGAGTAACCACTTCAGTGTTTCTGGGATTTTTATTTCTCAATATAATAATAAAGGCCATTTCAATTTATCTTAAGAATTAAACATGATTACAATCACTAAAGCATACTTTTGCTTTTTCAAATTCAAAAATCACAGGAATAACAATGTTAATTTCTTTAAATTTCTTGTTATAATATTGAAAAATGTAGGAATGGGCAAAATTTTAACTAGTTTTGATTTTTCTTTTCTATACTTTGGAGGTCAAGACATCTTTATGACTGAAGAACAGAAGAAATACTATAATGCAATGAAGAAATTAGGATCAAAAAAGCCACAAAAGCCTATCCCTCGACCAGGAGTAAGAAATAGCAAATGAAAATCATATAAAACAACAACCTTGAGCTAGTTTTGTTACACAGGGGGAATCAACTATTATTTTCAGCACCGCAAAAAAAAATCTTGTATTTCTTGAGTATCATTAATTTATGTCTGATAGTTTTTTTTTAAAAGCACCAAAAAGAATAAGAATGTACAGGAAAGGCAAACTCATCTTCAAGTGACTAATAACTATACAACTAGAATCCCAACTGCATAGCCAAACAACACAGTGTAACCTGCACAATAATTGGGTCTTTACCATAACTGCTATGCAAAGTCAAGAAACACATAAGCATTGAGTGGGGCTAACATCCACTGCACTTTCTAAGATTAAGGGGTAGACAAAGCACTCAGTGGCAAACCATTTCCAGTTGTAGCTGTTGTTTAATTAGTAGAAGTATGGAGCATTTTGAGGGAGGTGAGAATTCCAGCATCTAACACAATTATATATGTCTAAAAAGACACCAATTAATGATGTCATATTATCACAATTTGTGATAATAAATAACCATTCTCATATTTCCAGGATGAATTCTACCAACTATATTTAAAGGGAGAGAGCTTACACTATCACAGTGATTTTCACAGCCATAATCGTTAAGCTTGAAATATTTTCAAAATGAAACAGAGAATGAATCTTAGTGAACATTCCTATGGTATTATCCAAGCATTACTTTCTGAATGAGAAAGTTTTCCTCATTGAGACTTAGCACTACACATAGAAATGAGTCCAGTATGTGCGTCAACTTTTATGGTAATAAAATATCCTTAGGATCCTTCAGTTGCCCCAAGGAATAAACAGACATAAACAGCAGCTAACTGGGGATCTGAACCCCAGATCAGTAGCAAAGTTCGCTTTGTTGTAGCACAGCAAGGAATGCCTTTCTAGTCTGATTACCCCTGTGGAGACCCATCATTGTGTGTCTGGACTTGCAGGGAACAAATGAATGTTGCCAAGGAGGGATGTAAATATATGATGTTTCAGATGTGTCCTTAAAGCCACAAGGTCCCTTTGATAAATTTCTAGGAAGAAAGCAGATGTAACATTAGTATTTACTACATTTTTAAATGGACATATGATCCAATTGATCATTGGAAAGTGCTACAGCCAGCGCAGCTACTGTCTGCTATCACCAAATCAAACAGGCTTCCTCCATTCCTGTAACCTTGATGTGTTGAAATTCAGTGTGTGTTTCCATACAGTATACAGGGAGAAAACCTTCAGCAAGGGATTGGTGTTCTCAGGAATATACATGGTTAAAACAATTTAAATAACTAGATATAAAAATGCACTACAAGGCGTCTCTTACAAATATTTGTGCCACTATATACAGTACTAGAAAGTGGTTTAATATAGGAAGTACATAACATACATGCTATGTCTACCAGGAAACTCTCCCATGCTGAAAAGTGTCTTTGTTTTTCTGCAGAACAAATTTCAAGGAATGGTGTTTGACTTTGTTACCAGACAAGTGTTTGACATAAGCATCATGATTCTCATCTGTCTGAACATGGTTACAATGATGGTGGAAACGGATGACCAGAGTGATTATGTGACTAGCATTTTGTCACGCATCAACCTGGTGTTCATCGTGCTGTTCACTGGCGAGTGTGTGCTGAAGCTCATCTCTCTCCGCCATTATTATTTCACCATTGGATGGAATATTTTCGATTTTGTGGTTGTCATTCTCTCCATTGTAGGTAAGATGTGAAAATACTGTCAAATTCAGCCTGATAAAGGTGCAAGTTGAAACAATAAATTTAGATTGGAGGTCATCTCACTATTCAAAGTGAGTATGTTGATACATTTTATCAAGGTGCATTTATTTTTCTTCCGAAGTTAGGCTCCTAGCAAATATTAATATTTTATTCCATTGTGTCTATTTGATATGCTAATATTTATTTGTCAATTAGTTAAATCTCCTATATAAAAATGGATTTTATTATATAGATCTTGCTATGAGCCAAAAGAAAAAGGGCTTTTAAGTGGTTGAGATTGAGTACTCCATACGCTATCTAGATCAGCAGATCTGAACATGTGGATTACAACCCTTTGAGGTCAAATGACAGGGGTCACCAAAGACCATCATAAAATACATTTATGATTCATAACAGTAGCAAAACTTCAGTTATAAAATAGCAACAAAAATAATTTTATGGTTAAGGGTCAGCACAACATGAGTAGATGTGTTAAAGGATTGCAACATTATAAAGGTTGAGAACCACTGATCTAGATAATTCTGATGAGAGGGGCAATGAAATCTGGTCTGATCATCAGTCAGGAATGACATTGCATTAGAGATGTAGCTGTGGGGTTAACAGCATATAGGGTGGAACATGGTTACAAAGGGAAATAAAAGAGAAGAGGGATCAAGTGTTGTCAAAGACAAACAGTTCATTATGGTTGTCATATGAAAATTTTCAATATTTCTGGAAGGAAACTGGCAGGTAGGAAATCTCTTACTTAGTCATATCTTTCAAACTGTGTAATGTGTAAGGACCTTATGAAGGTAGTTCATCCCACCGCATATACAAGTAATGCTTCAGAGGAGTGAAGAAGTCCCTGTACGGGCCTCAAATACTCATTCCTAATTAAGACAAGGACACCACAACACTTAAACCGTAAGATTCTCTATTAAGAGGATGTTTGTGGCAGTTCCCCCGCCCCCAACTCTGAAGGACCTTACATCTTAAATCCCTCTTATATGTTATATATAGTCTTTAGTTCCAACACAAATCAGTGGATATAATCATGTAACTAGCATATCAAGAAAGAGAAAAACAGAGAGACAGATACAGAGATGGAGACAGAGACAGGAAGGGTGGCGTTTTGGACTTTATTATTTTGTTGGTGGGTTTTCCGTGTGTGTGTGTGTGTGTGTGTGTGTGTGTGTGTGTGTGTGTGTGTGTGTGTGTGTGTGTGTACTCTTTAGTGGAGTCCTTATTTAAAAGGAACAGGGAGGGGCTGAGAAATGTCCTAGCCTGTGAAGTGCTTGCTGTGCAACCTTAAGAACTGGAATTCAGATCCCTAGAGCCCTGCAAATTCTGACCAACTATGACAGCTTACCTATAACTTCAACACTGAGAGGGCTCTTGGATGCCCCCCAAATTACATAGCTCACCATTCTATCCATTCCATCCATTCCAGAGAGTACTGTGTTCAACTGAGAGACCCTGCCTCAATAAATAAAGTAGAAAGAAATCAAGGAGACGCCCAATGTCAGTCTTGAGTACACACACACATACACACACATACTCATGCACACACACATGCATACCACATAAACAGACTATTCCAAAAAGAAATCACAGGGAGGAAGAAACTAAATATTAAAGAATTGAGATGCTACAGGAGACCAAATGAGCATTATTAACCTTAGAGTATTTTATAAGTGCATAAGCACATGGATAAACAATTCTGTAAGAGTATTATGTTATAAACTCAAGAAAGCATCAAGTTTATAGGAGATGAAAACATTATTAAACATCCAATATTTTGGATTGATGAAGTGTGGAAAGGAAAGTTAGGTTTAACAAATTTAGAGAAAATAATCATATTCATATAAATTTATATTTACATCATTGGCTGTTGATACTGAAGCAAACTTTAGCATTTATTTTTTATGAGATTTTAAGTTAAGTATAGCATATCAATACCCTTGAAACACAATTCTTATATTTTAATCCATTGCTCAAAATTAAGGTCACTTTCTTCTATACATTGTATAATTCTATGTGCATTTTGTCTTCCATCTCTATAAACTCAGTGTTCACAAATTCAGAGATCAAAAACATGTTTAAGAACCCTGCACCTAATTTTCTCAGGAGTTCTTGTCCCTTTCCCCTTCTCCAGGGGACCATGTATGTCTCTCTTAGAGTCCTCCTTTATTCTTAGCTTCTCTGGTGGTATGGATTGTAGGCTGGTAATCCTTTGCTCTGTGTGTAAAATCCATATATGAGTGAGTTCATACCATGTTTGTCTTTTTGTGACTGGGTTACCTTACTCAGAATGGTTTCTTCTAGTTCCATCAATTTGCCTGCGAATTTCAAGATTCCATTTTTTTTTTCTGCTGAGTAGTACTCCATTGTGTAAATGTACCACATTTTCTCTATCCATTCTTCAGTTGAGGGGCATCTAGGTTGCTTCCAGGTTCTGGCTATTACAAATAATGCTGCTATGAACATCATTGAACAGATGTCCTTGTTTTATGAATGTGCTTCTTTTGGATATATACTTAAGAGTGGAATTGCTGGATCTTGTGGTAGACTGATTCCCACTTTCCTGAGGAATCGCCATACTGATTTCCAAAGTGACTGTATGAGTTGGCACTCCCACCAGCAGTGGAGGAGTGTTCCCCTATCTCCACATCCTCTCCAGTATAAACTGTCATTGGTGTTTTTTATTTTAGCCATTCTGACAGGAGTAAGATGGTATCTCAGAGTTGTTTTGATTTGCATTTCCCTGATGGCTAAGGATGTTGAACACTTTCTTATGTGTCTTTCAGCCATTTTATATTCCTTTATTGAGAATTGTCTATTTAGTTCTGTACCCCACTTTTTAATTGGATTGTTTGGTGTTTGGAGACTAGCTTCTTGGAGGTCTTTGTAAATTTTGGACTTCAGCCCTCTCTCAGATATGGCCTTGGTGAATATCTTTTCCCAGTAGGGAGCTAGGAGAATGAGAAGGGGAGAAGAGATGGGTTGAGAAGGACATGAGGGAGCAGGAAGGTTGAGTCAGGGGGAAGAATAGAGGAAAGCAAGATAAGAGATACCATAATAAAAGGAGACATTATAGGTTTTAAAGAGAAATCAGGCACCATGGAAATGTCTGGAGATGTTCAAAGATGACACCAACTAACAATCTAAGTAACAGAGGAGAGGTTGCCTTAAATGCCCTCCCCGATAATGAGATAGATAACTGACTTATATGCCATCCTATAGCCTTCATCCAGTAGCTGGTGGAAGCAGACAGCCACAGCTAAACACTGAACTGAACGGGAATCCAGTTGCAGAGAAGGAGGAGGGATGAGCAAAGGGGTCAGGACCAGGCTGGCGAAACCCACAGAAACAGCTGACATGAACAAGGGGGAGATCTTGATCCAAAGACCGATAGCTGGGAAAGCAGCATGGGACTGATCCAGACCCCAGGAATGTGGATGTCAGTGAGGAGACCTTGGAAATCCATGGGGCCTCTTGTAGTAGATCAGTACTTATCCCTAGCATAAGTGTGGACTTTGAGAGTCCATTCCACATAGAGGAATACTCCCTGAGCTAAGACACACTGGGGTAGACCTAGGCCCTTTCCCAAAGGATATGCCAGACTCTGAAGACCCCCTATGGAAGGCCTCACCCTCCCTGGAGAGCAGAAAGGGTATGTGATAGGTAGGGTATTAGTTGGGGGAGGGGTGGCAGGGGAGGAGAGGAGGGAGAGGGAACTGTGATTGACATGCAAAACAATCTTGTTTCTAATTCAAATTTTAAAAATGGGGGAAAAAAAAAAAACCTGCACCTTTACTGACCATAATAGACATTTCCTTGCTGTTATTTCATTTAAAGTGAACTGCAGCAACTCATTTCATGATGTTTATATTGTTAAATATGGGCTAGGCAGGGGAGGTGCATCCTGGGACAAATCTGCTGTGGATACTGGAGGATGATTATATTATACCTGTACCATAGCTAAGATTACTCAACTGAATCTCAATACTCTGAACTTGACCTTGAAACTTTAACACATCAAAGATTTTAATGAATGACTTCTTCATTGATTGATTCTAATTATTTATTCTAATTATTTTTCTACAGGAATGTTTCTTGCTGAGCTGATAGAGAAGTATTTTGTGTCCCCTACCCTGTTCCGAGTCATCCGCCTGGCCAGGATTGGCCGAATCCTACGCCTGATCAAAGGGGCCAAGGGGATCCGCACACTGCTCTTTGCTCTGATGATGTCCCTCCCTGCACTGTTCAACATTGGCCTCCTGCTTTTCCTGGTCATGTTCATCTACGCCATCTTTGGGATGTCCAACTTTGCCTACGTTAAGAGGGAAGTTGGGATTGATGACATGTTCAACTTTGAGACCTTTGGCAACAGCATGATCTGCCTGTTCCAAATCACCACCTCCGCAGGCTGGGATGGGCTGCTGGCCCCCATCCTCAACAGCAAACCCCCTGACTGTGACCCCAATAAAGTTAACCCCGGAAGCTCGGTGAAGGGGGACTGTGGGAACCCATCCGTGGGGATTTTCTTTTTTGTCAGCTACATCATCATATCCTTCCTGGTTGTGGTGAACATGTACATCGCTGTCATCCTGGAGAACTTCAGCGTTGCCACTGAAGAAAGTGCAGAGCCCCTGAGTGAGGACGACTTTGAGATGTTCTATGAGGTCTGGGAAAAGTTCGACCCTGATGCCACTCAGTTCATGGAATTTGAAAAATTATCTCAGTTTGCCGCTGCTCTAGAACCCCCTCTCAATTTGCCACAACCAAACAAACTTCAGCTCATTGCCATGGATCTGCCCATGGTGAGCGGAGACCGGATCCACTGCCTGGACATCTTATTTGCTTTTACAAAGCGAGTTTTGGGTGAGAGTGGAGAGATGGATGCCCTACGAGTCCAAATGGAAGAGCGGTTCATGGCTTCTAACCCCTCCAAAGTCTCCTATCAGCCAATCACTACTACTTTAAAACGAAAACAAGAGGAGGTGTCCGCTGTTATCATTCAGCGTGCTTATAGGCGCCACCTTTTGAAGCGAACGGTCAAACAAGCCTCGTTCACATACAATAAGAACAAGCTCAAAGGCGGGGCTAATCTTCTTGTAAAAGAAGACATGATCATTGACAGGATAAACGAAAACTCTATTACAGAGAAAACTGACCTGACAATGTCCACTGCAGCTTGTCCACCCTCCTACGACCGGGTGACAAAGCCAATCGTGGAAAAACACGAGCAGGAAGGAAAAGATGAAAAAGCCAAAGGGAAATAAACAAAAATAATAAAATTGGGTGATAAATTGTTTACAGCCTGTGAAGTCAAAAGGACTCCTTTTGGAGGTCAATGCCAAACTGACTGTTTTTACACAAATTTACTTAAGGTCAGTGCCTAATAAGACAGTGACCCCTCCCTAACCCCTTGTCAGCAAACTCTGTGACTGTAAAGAGGAGACGACTTTGACAGGATGTTACTGTTCTCACTACCAGCTGACACTGCTGAAGACAAGAGACAAAAGGCTATGCAGACTGTAGGGACCAGTCTAAAGGGGCGGAGAGTGATAATTTGGGGGTTAATGTGGAACACTTTAGTGTAGTAACTGTATCCACCGTTTGCATCTCAACTGCCACATTTGTCACGTTTTTTACAAACTCTGTTAGTATATTCATCTTTTTTTTTTAAATCCATATGTTGTTTGTTACATGTGACTATTTTTGTAAACAGGGATTCTGTTGGGAAATACACTAAAGGAACTCTTTTCCAGGTGTGTCACCTGGGGGTATTGGCATACATATGGCCCTCCTGTCTGCACAAAGATGTGGTTTTGCATGAGGGCATGCTGCACCTTAGGATCATGCATGAGAAAAAGTCAAAAGGCAAGTGGAGACAGTTCTTCAACAGTTCTATGTCATCTGTGTTTCGGTGGGGGGGGGCACTGAGGTGACCATCAGATAACAGGCTTTGTTCATCTGGTTTTGTCAAGTCTAGCCCTTAGTATAAGGAGATTGTTCGGGATAGGTCATTAAGTCTTAGTGGGTGCAAACTTCTTTCAAACGTCTGGAATCACATTGTATTTCTTTTCATTGTCTCTTACAAGTCTCTAAATACTGAATATGACTCCCTACCCCTAACCCTACAAGAGTGAGTTGATCAAATACACCCTTTATAAATTTCCGCTTAATCCTGCACTTTGTTTAGCCATCTTCAGCTCTCAGCAAGGTTGACACTGTATATGTTAATGAAATGCTATTTATTATGTAAATAGTCATTTTACTCTGTGGTGCACGTTTGAGCAAACAAATAATGACCTAAGCACAGTATTTATTGCATCAAATATGTACCACAAGAAATGTAGAGTGCAAGCTTTCCACAGATAATATACTGTATTCTGTACCATTATAGATAGTGTGGATGCTGTCAATGCATGTTGATATTACCATGTTGCGGTATCTAGTTTCTCCCATCACTCAGAATCCCATTCATGAGAAACCATAGGTCAGTGGCTAAGTCAAGGAAACTGTTCAGCAGATTTCATTTCTTTACATCATTAAGCAATAGTTTGCAGCATTTTAACAATGTTTGGGTTATTTTTAAATTTTAAGTGGATAACATTCAGTGTATAGCCAGACTGTATATACATGTTTGAAAAAAAAAAAAACACTGCTTAACCTGTTAAAAACATGTTTAGAATTTTATAAGCAAATATAAATACTGTACAAAGTCACTTTATTTTATTTTTCAGCATTATGTACATATGAAGAAGAAATTATCTTCAGGTTGATTTCACAATCACTTTTCTTACTTTCTATCCATAGCAGTTTTTCATGGAAGATATTTGCTAACTAAGAAATGAAAACATGACTGGGTAGTGGTAGATCTCGGCTTTTTTATTACATTTATTTTATTTCACAATTTTAAGGGACAAAATACATTCACAACTCCACTTCCAAATTATGATTTGCAATTGGAAAAGGGTATAACATTTGATTTACAGTTCTCATAGTGTCTATGCTAACTGCTGGCCACCGTGCTTGCTTCCCACCTCAGTCCTTAATGCCCTAGTTTCCATCTAGTTGTTTTTCTTTGCTTCAGAAACATGTTTATCTAGATTGTTCTACATATAAATGTGGGCTTCATAATTTCTTATCCTCAAAAACAGAGAGTGTTACTACATAGTCAATCACATGGACACATTTTTCGTTTCTTACAGAAGCAGACCATAGGCACCTTTTTTCTTAAAAATATTTAGACAAACCGTATTCATGAACTGCATGTTGGAAAATGCTACTATTACCCCAAAATGATGCTAATCACAATTTAAAAATGTGCAAAACTAATAAAAATTAATTTTTTTATTTTATTGTTTGCCTGGTTACTTTTTGTTAGCAGAATATTATATCAACATGGAGATGCTTTGATCTACTTATGGTTGGGAGCACTGCGTGCACACACACACACACACACACACACACACACACACACACACACACACACACACTTGATGTCTGAAACAGAAAACTTGGAGTAAAAATAGGACTTCCAAGAATAGTCCCCTCAGCCGCTAGAAGCAGCAAGATGTGATCTCTGTGAGAATAGAGAATCAGTGCTAACATGTAAACTGGTATTCACAGGGGGAAAGTTACGCAAGTCGATGCAGTGGGGATGACCACTTGAGATACAGAAAGAAACCTTTTAAGCATCATTGAAAAACTCAAAGTTCTATTGGGGGCTACTATGCTCCTCCAGAAGCTCCCTGTCCCCTCTCTGTGTTTCCCTGAGGACGAGGACATCTGTATCGAATGTATATGTTCCCCTGCTCCTTAACTTCCAGTTCACTGGGCAATGCGGACCCTGCACTGGACATCAATATGAAAAGTGTGGGACAGGAACATTTCTCTTCCTTCTTCTTTGCAGGCCTTACCCACTGAAGGTCAAAGTGCCCCCTCTTACAACTAGAGCAACTTTCTGTGGAGCCAAATAACCTTCCTTCAGTTGCTTTCCTGGATATGGAGGAGCTTCCTTATTCTTTGTGATTTTCCCCTAAAGTTGCTGACATCCTTGTCAATAATTTCTTTAAAAAAAAAGAAAGAAAGAAAGGAAAAAGAAAAGAAAAAAAAAAGAAAATCTCTCTATCCCTCTTTTTAATATGCCATGTGTCCCCTGCCAGGCTGATACAAAATGATGAAAAACTCATCAAAGTAAACTCCTTAGCTTGGCTTGGAGACTTTATCTCTTAGAGACTTTCAGGGCACAGAATATGTCACAGAGAAAAAAACAACATGGTCGAGCTTAAAATTCACAGACATTGTCATAGTTAGGTTTTACTGCTGTGAAGAGACACCATGACGACAGCAACTCTTATAAAGGAAAATATTTAATTGGGGCTGGCTTACAGTTCAGAGGTTCAACTCATTATCCTCACGGCAGGAAGCATGGCAGCCTGCAGACATGGTGCTGGAGACACAGCTGAGAATTCATCTGAATCCACAGGCAGCAGGAAGAGTCAGAGACACTGGCCCGACTTGAGCATCTGAGACCTCAAAGCCCTCCACCTGTCCCCACCAGTGGCACACCTCTTCCCACAAGGCCACACCTACCAGTAGTGCCACTCCCTAATGAGCCAAGACACGTGAGTCTATGGAGGCCATTCCTATTCAAACCGCCACAGACCTGGAGAAGTTATTAGAGTGGTCTAGGTAGCAAAAGTGATCATCAAAATGATCTGAATCTCTGAGGAAAAAGAAACTTTATTTAACTCTAGGATTGTACCATCTTAGTCACGAAACAAGGAAGGAGAACAGTAAGTTTGACCAGAAAAGCGAGGGTAATGCCCAGTGCTTTTTCCATCTTTCTACATCTTGCTGAACATGTTTGTTTGTGACACAACATCCAAATCAATAGGAAAGTTCCAATTTAGAAGTGGCTGAGAAGAATGCTCCATTTCCAGGGAAGGACAACAGTTTTATACCAGGTCTCATCGGTATATTTCCACATACAAAGAAGAAAGAGTGAAACACAAGCCTACAAATCTCCTTAATTTGGTATGACTTTTCATAATATATGCTGGGTCAAAAATTAATTGGGGGCCTAGAAAAATGTTTCAGTGGTTAAGAGCACCAGCTCCACTTCCAGAGGATCTGGATTCAATTCCCAAATCACAGCCATCTGTAACTCTAGTCCCATGGGATTTGATGCCCTCTCCTGACCTCCATTGCCATGAGGAACAAACATGGTGCACAGACATACATACAAGCTAAAGCACTCAAACACTTATAATAAAAATCTTAAAGGAACTGATGATAGAGAAATATGAGGTCTTATCAATAGGAGAGAAGAAACACCAAGAATGACACAAATACATACTAATAGAACACAACACAGGAAACAAGACCAATTTATGTAATAGATTTTTTATATAAATACGTAGAAAAAGGAAAAACATATTCCTTATAGTAGGACATTGATGAGCAAAAGTAGAAGAAATAAGAGTTAGAAAACTGCCATTGGGCAATCATTACAATTAATTTATACAAGAAACATCAAAGATTTCTGGAACTCATGGATAAAAGTTTGGAGAGGAGCAGGAATCCTACATGGCTTCAAACTATTTCTTTTTTATTAATAAAAAATTTTAAAGAAGAAAATTAGCAATGGATTAAATAAGTAAATAAAACCATCAAAAGCATTATCAGCTATGAGACCAAAAGATACTATCCCTCATTAAGTTACACCAAGAAGGCCACATTACTTCTAAGTCACCATCAGGATTTCATAACCATTTAAGGATTTGCAAAATAAAATCAAAGGCATTCTATTAAAGAAGTGGGTTTACACTTAAAATGTCATTGTCATAGGAAAACATTCAAGGAACTGCTTGAGGATGAAGGGCTATGGGAGCTAAACACCATGAGGTAATAGACTAGGAAAGAGTAGAGATAAAGAAGATGGTTAGAAATGCTGATTAAAGTTGAGTATAAACCACCGATTGGTACTGTAATAGGGTTAAATGTTTTAGTTTTAAGGCTAGTACACCTATTACAAATAAAAAATAGAAAATGGCATTATTCTTGCGTCTTTTCCCTGCCCTTTCTGTCTCCTTTAACTTTTAATTCACCTGCCTTTCCTCTCACATTAATTATTTCCCCCTCCTTCCCTCTTGCCTCATTGCCCTTCATCTTTCACAATAGAGATTCATTTCCCTAGTCGTCACATTATCTCATACCATGTCTCATGCCTTAGATCTTGGACATCTTTACTCTCTCCCATGACTGATGATAGTTTTTCTCTGTCTTTGGATTTTGTAAATGTGAATTCTTGGTTTAGGAAAATAACTCTAGTTGACCCTTATTTGTCTTTATCCACTCTCCTATTTTTTAAATAGAAAACTGAGACCCATACTCATCCCCTTTCCTGCTTAAAATTAAAAAGAAAACGATGAGAATTTTTTGTCTGGGAATCATCTAGTGGATATAATCACTTTAAAATTGTCAAATGCCATGCTACCTATTAGGCTTCCTATATTCTTATACTGTTAACATGAAGGTGCTGGAAAAAATAATGCGTGGACACATGAACAAGAACGATATCCAAATGAGGAAGGCTGTACATTGCCAGCTTCTGATGTGAATGGTATCCCTTCTCTTCAGTGTTAACTTAGAAATAAGGGGTGGTGGGCTGGAGAAATAGCTCAGTAGTTCAGCACTTGCTTAGGAAATACAATAACCGTGACTGATCCAACTGTTAACAGAGTGAGTTCTGTTTTTATTTTCCACATGTCTTTAACCTTCATTTGTGTCAGTATGCACATCTGAAACTTCTTAGTAAGACCACATAGGAAACTATAACCTTAATGATAAATACCTCATGCAAATAATTGTTATAGAAAAATTAATATCCTACCAGCATGTTAATGAACTTTTTCCCCTACATTGAAGTTGCCAATGTGTGTATGTGTGTATTTTACTGAAAAACATGAAGACACAAGTATTATCTTCCTCTTTTGAGTTATTGGCAGTAAATTTGAAGTCAGGCAATCTGATAGCAGACAGCCGAATACATCCTGAAGTGAAAATGAATATTGCCCTTAGTTGAGAGACAAGCAGGGGCCCTATAATAGAAGGCCTTAACTGTATTATATAGGCTGCACATTTGAAATCACACATAGTGCAAACTAAAATGTTAACACAATGCTAAACTTGTTCTTCTAAAGAAACCAGTTTTGTTTTTTAGTGCTTCAGCATATGACTTTTACCAATTTAAAGGTGGGCAAATTCAATTACCATTATTCAATCCGCATTGAATATGACACATTTTGAGAATTGGATAGTCGTGATCATGCCCATCTGTTTTCAAATTGTCTTTTATTATATTTTAGGAAACCAGAGGACCTTGGGCCTCTCCCCACATCTCTGGCTATTCGTTTTTGCCTTAAAGCTTTTTCTCCTTAGATTTATACTGTTGTCAGTATTGGTCATTTTGCTGAGCTGGTGCAGTAATTCCAATTGTCTATTGGTATTTTGTGCTAATACATTCAGCTGTCATGTTGAATTTAGGGTGTTCAACACCAATTTCTTCACATTCTATCCCTCTTGGTCACTAAGGAAATTATCCAGGAGCTGACAAGATGGCTTAGAGGGTAAAGATGCTTGCTGCCAAATCTAATAACCTGAATTCAATCTCTTGGTCTCACATAGTGTCCTGTGTTCTCCTTGGGATTACTGTATTTTGTACATAAATACTCACCCTTTCTCTCTCACCCTTTCTCTCTCACCCTTTCTCTCTCTCTCTCTCTCTCTCTCTCTCTCTCTCTCTCTCTCTCTCTCACACACACACACACACACACACACACACACACACACAAAACACACACACACATACACACAAATACACCACCACCAACTGTTCAGTCCAGCCAACTAGTCGGGTTCATACCTGAGAAGGGGAGTACAGACTGAGTGAAGAAACAGGCTACAGACAGACTATATACACCAACCAAAAAGAGGTAGAGGAAGGACTCCCTTACCAAAGACACAAGGAACAAACAGAAGTAATTCCTTAATTCTCAAAGCATCCAGTAACCACACCTTAGATCAAAACCTCTTGTTATCTGACCTTGAGGATTAAGACATCAAGTAACCACACATTAGACCAAGTATTCTGTTATCTAGGCAAGACAACCAGTGACCACACCTTAGGCCAAACATCCTTCAGTAGCCACACCTAAGAACTTTAGGTCTTAGGTCTTTAACCTTGAAAGAGCAAGGATAGGTTTGAAATCTTTGACCTTAAGTCAATATGGAACAGAGCCACTTCTATGGCCCTGAGAAACAACAACACCTAAATAAGTAAGTAAAACAAAACCAAAAAATTACAAATGGAAATGTATATACATATATATGTGTATATATATGTATGTGTGTGTCTATTTTTCATATGAATGTTTAAAAAAACATACACCACTATTACCTGTAAAGAAACAAATACAGATGTAAGTAAATGTATAGATATAGACAGATATATGTGTGTGTGCTATTCATCCAAAAGTGATTTTTTAATTCTTTTGAACTTAAGAATTCTAGAATACCCCCATTCTTTGTTATGTTGGAACTATTAAGTTACCCATATTAAATTTATTCTTATGAAAGGTACTGGGGCTGTTTTCCTTTCAGAATGACTTAGCCTCATTCTAATCTGCATTATTAATGTTCATCTTTCATCAGGGATGGTAGAGCAATATCTTATTCAGCAGTATTCCTTGCAGTCATAGAAAAAATTCTAAAAGCATATCAACTGTACCTTTCTTTGGTCATTCTTTGCTGTAACTGTATTCAGTTACCCTACCTTCGAGAAAGTAGCTATGGGGATACACAGACTGGTAACCTCAAGCAGGTGAAATATTAGAACACAGTATATTAAGGATCAGGTAGAGAAGGTAATATACAAGGGATGGATAACAGGACATGAGGGAAATGGTTGAAGTACTCAGAAATAAGTATTAAATCAAAGAGAAGAACATGCATGACATCATTAACTTACATACAGCAGAAACTGTCTTATATGTCACACACTATGATACGTAACAAAAAACTGTCTGGACACTAACTGTATAATATGAATGTAGATAGTGTGCCTTAAACACTCTGCCACTCCCCTTTCTCCAAACCAGAACCTAATATTTCCATGGCCTTCTCCTTGGACTAGATCTTAAATATACACATTAGCATCCGGAGAACTGAGCATGGTGGGTACCAAGTCTCCAGGGCTACAGCATAACATCTGCCACTTCTTTGAGAAAAGGCTATGCATGTGCACTGCACATGAGCACTGAGCCTCTCTACCTGTTATAATGGGGTAGAGGAACATTATATAGCAAGCTGTCCTCAAAGTCTATGATCAGTGTTGTGTCACAAGGATCCCCAAAGAGACCGGGAAGCCAGACCACTGATGCAAATGCATAAGGTTTATTAAATTGTTTATCCTATACCTCAGGAGGGACCCCATCTAGCAAGTTGACACAGCAGCCTCCATAGGTGGTGAAGTTCCCTGTCTATTGCTAGGTTTTAAAGACAAAAGTTACAGGATTACATCAGTAGGTACGGGTTGATTTCTGATTGGTTGACATTTGGGGAGCAATCAAGACATTTCTCAAAGTCATATTTTGGCATGAAATACCTGTGTGCCATGTATTCTCATTGGTCAGTGCTGAGAGGGAACATTCTGTGGTTTCTATGGCTTTGTCTTGTTACTTGTAGGTGGCCTGTTGTTCATAGATATCAATAGTTTTCAGAACTGTATACTGGAGACTATGGGGGAGGTTTTGGTCTCCCCTGGAGTTTCTTTTGTGGCCAAACAGTTCCCAGGAACCAAGTACCTAAGAGGCTGGGATGGGGGTGGGGGGCTCTGGAGTTTCTTTGTGTTTAGTTTTGGCCAAAGGCTCCAGGAGGCCAGAGGATGTGGAGTTTCCTTGTGTCAGAGGCCTATGTGTCTTTTCTGTAGCCTGTCATGGCTGCTAAAGCAGGAGGCTGAGTGAGGGTCTGGTCCCTTTATTTTTAAATTATTAGAATTAAAGCCTTTGAGTTTAGTTTTCCCCTTCCAATCAGACAAGTCAGAGAAACTCTAGCTTTGGGGTATTTATCCCAAGTGTCAAAGCCTTCAGGAACTCATCATCCTTGATGCTAGTTCATAGTTAACACAACACACAGAATGTGCTAGCACCACTGAACCACAGATTAACTAAGTACAGACTGATACAGTAAGATCTCAGACTTCCCAGTAAGATCAGAGTAAACCCTACATTGCTTCCTCTCAGTAAGTACAACTTGACTTTACCAAAAGGAGCCATGCTGTAACAGCAGGAACATGACGAACTTTTACAGGGCTTTGGAAAAACTGGGAAAAGATGTCTGTTTAGCTCTGGGAGAAATAGCTCAGCACAGGACAAAAGGATCTACACCATGGACAAATGCAGGACATCTGGACTGTTGTGAGGAGCATGTGGATGGACACTTAAGATAAAAACTCCAGTTGCAGAGAAGGAGCAGTGATGAGCAAAGGGGTTAAGACCAGGCTGGTGAAACCCACAGAAATAGCTGACCTGAACAAGGGAGAATTCTTGATTCTCAGACTGATAGCTGGGAAACCTGCATGGAACTGATCCAGACCCCAGGAATGTGGATGTCAGTGAGGAGACCTCGGAAATCTATGGGGCCTTTTGTAGTAGATCAGTACTTATCCCTAGCATAGGAATGGACTTTGGGAGCCCATTCCACATAGAGGGATACACCCTGAGCCAAGACACACTGGGGTGGACCTAGGCCCTTTCCCAAAGGATATGACAGACTCTGAAGACCCCTATGGAAGGCCTCACCCTCCCTGGGGAACAGAAAGGATATGTGATAGGTAGGGTGTTAGTTGGGGGAGGGGTGGCAGGAGAGGAGGTGAGGCAGAGGGAACTGGGATTGACATGTAAAATAATCTTTTTCTAATTTAAATAAAAAATAGAGATAAAGAAAAAAAGAAAGTAGAAAAATTGCAGTTACAGAAAAATACAGTATTTTGATGTGAAAATTAAAAAAAAAAGATAAAAACTCTCAGTACCAAAGAGAGAGCAAGAAAGGTCACCACCCCAGAAAATCAGTTATTTTAAGGACAGTGAGTCTATTTTATTTTGAAAGAAAATTATCCTATGATAAACACAAAAACTAAACACCAATTATTTGGGAATGGGGCCAGCATTCATAGGCCATTGTGCCAAGTCTGTAAACTCTATTAAAATTTTATATTATTTTCCTGATTAAGCTGCAAAAATAATGCATATAAATTATTTATGGGGAAAAGGAAATCACCCCAAAAACAGTGCAGACAAACACAAAATACAATTATCCTATTCTTGAGTAGTTATCAAGATAAAACATCTTATGTGACTATTATATATATGCAAGCTTTTTATTACAAACACAACATTTTTATGCTTTGCTGCATCAACTTCAATGACTATATCTCAGATATTTTCCCATGTGACACATAGGTTAGGTTCATTCTTAAGTGATGAAAAACGTTACATTATGTAGAATTAACAATCACATATTGATGGACATGAAGGTGGGTTTTTTTCCCCATTTTTCTTTAGAGATAGTAAGAGTGCAACAAATACTTCTATTCCTGTTTTTTTTTATACATCTGTGAGCATTTCTGTTAAGTTAACTCACAAAATTTGATTTGCTTGATTATAAACTATTACTTTTCCTTTTTATTTTACATATGGGTAGCTCTCCTGGAAGCAAGACTGTCATACCACTCCACATTTGTTTGTTGCCAAATATCTCTTCTAGGACAAATCATTCTGCAAGCTCAACATCTATGAAAGCATATCTATCTTCACAGTACAGAAGGTGCCCTGTATTGTACTATGTTAAAACTTGAGTAAAGTGGGGAGTGACAGAGTGGGACATGAATATTTTCCTCACACCCACACACATACACACACACACTCACACAAAAACGTGCATTATTTTTTTCATTTAAAAATTAAATGATTTTCAAGAAATATACACATGTTCAGACAACAGCTCAGTTGGCCAAGTGTTTGCTGTCCAGCATGAGGACCTGAGTTCAAATCCCCAGAAGCCAGGTGAAAAGCCAGGTGCAGTGGCATACATCCGCAACCCCAGTGCTGGGGATAAGGTGGATACCCCTGGAAATTGCTGCCAAGTCAGCCTGGCCAAATCAATAATCCCAAGTTCAGGAAGAGACTCTTTCACTCGATACATAATGTAGAGACTGACTGAGAAAAACACCTAATGTGAATGCCTGGCTGCTACATATACACTCACACATATGCACTCAGATCATGCACATTGGCACAAACACAAACAACTTAAGAAAGAGGAATGGAGAGAGGAAGAGAGGAAGGGAGGAAGGAAACGAAAGCCTCTCCTCAGGGAGAAACTGTTCCATGCATGTTGGTTTTTGCACAACCATTTGGAAAAAAATACCAAATTTACACACAGTAAGCTAGGTCTTCGGAATTGATAGAAAATGGCCCTTTTTGGACATGTATCCAGGAAGTTATGTGTTACCAGAACATTATTATTTCAGTGTCCATTTCACACTTCAAACCGAATCAACCTCAGATTCCCCTGGTAAACATTAAAAATGTTCTACAGCATCTTCCATGTTCAGGGATAAATCTTTGAAATGTTTCTGGTACCCATAGTCTGGGGACCTGATGGTGAACTGAAGCTAGTTTTAGAAGTCATTAAAGTTTCTGGGCGCCAGCAAGATGGTTGGATGGGTAAGGAGTTTCCCAGGTAAGCTGCATGTGGTGCTCTTACTTGCACAAAGAAAGAAGGTAGAAATACATTCCACATAGGTGTCCTCTGATCTCTCCATGCAAAACGTTGGTTAGTATATGGGACTAATACTTCACTTGAAAAAATAATGCTAGTTTTTGAGGTGTGATTCTCAGACAGAAAAACATCAGCAATACTTAGAAATGTGTTATAAACATATACTTTGCCTACCCAGTTTACCCACCACCTCCGACTCCGGTCAGTGGCTCACCAAACTCCTCCCCACCCCATGCACACCAAGTGTTTGCTATCCGAGTATCTGAGAATCTGAGCCCAAGCATGACAGACATTGTTCATATAAAGCCTTCTTCGTCTTACCCATGGGACAACAATGTCCTCCAGGGGCCAAAACCACGTTCACCACTTTAAGTAAATATAATGGTACATGGTATTGTAAATGATGTACAAATCAATAGACAATATTCACTATGTGTTTAAGTGGGCCTGAGACTTCTGTCTTAAAACTGATGTGTACACAAGAATCTTTTTTTTTTATCTTCTTAGTTTAAATTCAAGACTGCTCACCAGTTCCATTTATCTGACAACATTTTGTTGTTGTTTAAAGATGGTGTGTATTTCTAGTTGGCTATCTTGAACTCCTGGGTTCAAGTGGCCAGCCTGCCTCAGTTTCCCTTGTAACTGGAACTACGGACATGCCCATAGCTCCTGGTTCAAGACACTGACACTTCCTTGAGTGAGAGCGAGTGTATGGGGAGGGCCCATAAGCAGAGGTAGCCTGTATCTCCTTGAGTAATTTAAATGGCAGGGGCTCTCATGTGTGATTATTGTCCCATTCCTCATTTCCCATAATGGGAAAACATCCCAGTGATTTGCCCTGTTGTTGAGCCTGACTTTATAGCAGGTTCTCTCCATTTCTTTTTATGTTTTTCAGGGGACTGGGTGGGATGAATTATAGGAAGTGTGTCACTGTGGGGGCAGGCTTTGAGGTCTTTTTCTCAAGTTTCACTTAGTGTGATAGTCAGTCTACTTTCTGTTGCTTCTGAATCAAGATGTAGGACTCTCAGCTCCAGCACATCTGCTGAAGGCCACCATGCTCTGTGCCATGATGATAATGAACTGAACCCGTGAAACTGTAATCAAGGTGTCCCCTTTCCCCCCTCTCCACAATTAAATATTTCTTTATAAGAATTGTATGGTCGTGTTATCTCTCCACGGCAATAGAAACCCTAAGATATGGGGTGAAGGTTCCAAGCCCACACCAGCTGCCTCTCTACATTCAATGAGCTGTGTGAGAGTTGTCCTTGGCAATGAGGTCCCACTGTCAGTTTCCAGTTAGTTACCTTCTGTCCTAGTATCAGCCTGAGTTGTTTAGAGATCTCTGTGGGACCCCCTTGTTTCTGCCTGTCTTTTTAGTGCCAGTATCCAGTCTTCCTCTGTCTCTTATGCGATCAATATGCTTACCATAAACGTAACACCACTTCTCCCCAAACTCACATTGCAAGTCACAGAAGTTAAGGAGCATAAATCAGCCTGAGGCCTAGAGACCAGATCCTCCTCTACTCCCTGCTGTAGTCTTTCTCAAATCCATTCATTTTTGGTGATCTTCAGAGGTTTCACAGTGAGTGGATTAGAACTCTGTCTAAAGAGACAGTAGATTTGGGTAGGTAGAAAAAATAGCTTGGGGCATAGGAATAAAAGGCAATCTATAGAAAAAAAAAGAATCCTCCCTTCTACATGAAGTAGGACAAGACATGGAGGTGGTAGTCTTAGCTTCCATGCTCAGACATTTGTAGCTAACAGTAGAGATACAGTAGAAATATTTGTGTTAGAGAACATACCTATTAAAGGAACTCCCTACACAAGTTGCCACAGTAACTAATGTTTGGAGCTAAGTCCATATGCTCCAGTGTGTAGGTTTCCACCGGTGTCAGCTCATTTGGGGTTTAAAGGCTGCAGGCTGATGACAAAGGTTTTATTAGTTCGAGGTTTTCTGTGCTGAGTGCTTTGGGAACCAGATCAGTAGGTATTACCAACTGCCCATCACCAGAGCAACTACCTGGACTATGAATTTTAGAAACAATCCCACGATGACAATATGTGCCTTATTGGGTGGAACGTAAAGAAAAGCCCGCAGAAACCCTTGCTTCATTTTAAAGACGGCAGTCAGCTTGCTGGCTCTCACAATAGATACACTGGTGAACATCCTCTAAAGAAGAGAAGCCCTCAAGGCCCAGGAGGATAGGGACCATGGTGAGTCGGCCTCCTTTCAAGGCCTGTGATGGCATAGATATGGTGAGAGCTCACAGTGGAGGTCCAGCCACTTTGGGGCTGCCTGGAAGCAAACTGAAAGGTGGAGAGGACCAGGGTCCCAATATGCTCTTCAAGGGCACTCAAGAATCATCTAAAGTCCTTTTACTAGGCCCCACCACTTCCAGCAGCACCACAGACTGGGGCATTAAACATTTCAGCACGCTTGTCTTTAAGGGACAGTTTGTATCCAAATTATAGCAAACCCTTAAGAAATACAAATCTAGAAGAGATAATCACACATTTCAAATAAGACTTTAGGGTGGAAATCTGGTAGACCAGTTTAATAAGCATTCAAATAAGAAAATTACAGCAAGCAATGCTTGCAAAGATTTAAAACAAGCCCAAGCCAGGCTTCTCATTTTTGCCAAGCTGTGATTTTTCTGCGCCACCTTGTGGCCCTGACACTATTACTACACATGGCAGGTAAATCATTTTCCCTGGTCAAGCACGCCACTAAGCCGCATTGCGCAAATCCGCTCCACCAAAAAAAAAAAAAAATGGAGTCTGTCTTTGTTGGCAAGGATGGGAAGCATCATTACCCTTCTCCCTATTTCCTGCTTCATCATCTTTATTCTTTAATCTCATACCTCTAGCTCCACCCACCCCTTATCCCTACGCTTGGCTCTCAGGCTGGAGCTCCCTTCTGCGGCCCCACCACTCAGCGGCACTCAACGCCCAGCGGATTCCAACCTCAGTCGCCCTCGCGGTCCTCCCTCGGGGTTCCCTTCCAGCTTGCTCCGGAGCCCCTCCCTCGCAGTCTTGCAGCCAGGCCCCGCCCCCTCACGCAGGCAGCCAATGGAGATCTGGCCACGCCCTTCGCACTGCCCACCGGGTTCCTTATGGTTTGAGGGCCGGGGCTGAGGGTCTGATCCCTGACCCTGTGGCTGGCAGTGGCGGGCACGCTCCAGGCAGCTGGTGGCCATGGACTCCCAGGGACTGAAGGTGAGCAGGCAGTGGGCCGTGGGCTGGACTGCTGGGCATACGAGGTGTTTGGTACCTGGCTAGGGTGGTATGGGCAGCGGCCGCTGACGGTGAGAGCCTGCGGCCTTGGCCAAGATGTCGCTCCCCCTCCGCCCCCCGAGGATGATCCCGAGGTCAGGGCACAGCCGCTGCCTTGCCGTTAACGGCCAGCCCCCAGCCTGTTGCTTGTGTTGGCTTTGGACTTCTAATGGGGAAGCTTGCTTCGTCTCCAGGTGTGATTTTTTTTTAGGGACTTCACAGCCAGCCTAACGTCCTACTCTGCATTCGCCTATAAAGAAGTAGGACAGGATATGCAAGCAGTTAAAGACAGACTTAAAAAAGAGAGGAGCATGCATTTAGCATACGAAAATGTTCTTCTAATTGATGCATTCAGCAAATATTTCAGAAACGGTGAAACAAAGACGAGGTTTGGAAATGCAAGAACTTTACTTTTCGGGTGATGGTTTTTCTCTAGTCACTCTGGAACTTGTTTAGTATTTGTGGAGCGCCTCTTCCCGGATATCTCCTGGAAGTTGCAGCTAGCAGAACAGACTCCTGGACATTAAATGGATCCACTTGCAAGCTAATGCTGGAAAAATCCCAAGTACATATAACAAGCATTGGTTGACCGACTTTTGTGTGTCTTGCACTATTTTCTGAGTACTTAAGGTACAGCAGTAATCATGCCCTGTCTTGCTGCTTACACTTGATTTTGAGGGCAGTTAAAAGCATGAATGTCCATGTGAGCTACTGATAGTGCACAGAGGAAAATCAGCTCTGAAGATTAGGGAAGACTGAAATGGTTGGCTTTTTTACTTTTGACAAATGTCTCCATTACCTTTCAAGTTTTCCCTCCAGCTTTTACATTTTTCATCACCTCCAATCTACCCTTTGGGTTGCTCAAATGAGTTCTGCAATAAAATCACTTAAATGATAAAACTATATTCAAGTTTTCAACATTCACCACAGGAGCAGGTCATGTCCTTAAAAATGAGACCCTTGGTCCTGCCTTCCCTTTCCCCTTGACCTGTCCAGTATTCTGTCTAGAAGGGGGTTCTTGAACAAGGAGTGGCAAACATCCTCTATAATATGCCAGGTGCTGCCTGTTTTAGGATCTCTGTATGTCTACACTGTAGTGAGAACCAGCTCTGGATGTACTTAAATGAATGAAAAATCCCCATATGCCAATAAGTCTTTATGAGCTCTGAATTGTTTATGAAATGTTTCTCTTGGCCCCTCTTCTCCAGCCATATTTAGCTTATGGGCCATACAAAACCAAGTGGGAAGCCAAACAAATCTTAGCCCTCTGTTGTAGATTAAGGACTGGCTTTTAGCCCTGCCTATCATCACACCCATCCCAGGTACTGTACTCTTAGGTCCTTGTTGCTGTTCTTCTCCCTTATAAACTCCCGGGCCTTTCTCAAGAATCATCAAGGGAAACTGTTGTGTTAAATGTAAATGTGAGAAGGAGTAATGGACTTATAATTGGAGAATCAGCTCTAAAATGGTCTGTAGGAGTTGGTTCTCTGGTCACCCATGGTTATCAAGCTGGGTACAGTATTCTGTGTTCCCAATTGCAATGTACTGGTCACTTCCTTTTATTGATTACTGCATTGTATCTCAGCTGGTGTTCAGATTATAATTCACCAGGAAGTTCAAGATTTTTTTCAGGGCACTGACTACTCTTACTAACGTTTCTCAGTACCGTATAAATTACTCTCTTCTCAGTATGTAGTACTAGAAAGTAACTAGTACCTAGGACTAGAAAGTAGACAGCAAATGCTTGCTAGACTGCTGAGCACGGGGTGACTACTCTCAGCACTCAGGAAACAGGCAGGAAGACAGCAAGTTTGAGCCAGCCTGAGCTACATACTGAGATCCCGTCCCAAAAATCAAAATGAAGTTTGTTGGACTAAATGGTCTAAGTTGAACCACAAGAGTAGCAATAGGTATGGAGAGCAATATGAAAGCCAGAGAAACAGATGCACTTAAAGACTACTTTAATCAGCAACGCTGGGTGAGGGGGAAGGAAACGCCATGATTCATTCATTCATGATCATGATTTGGAAACGCCAAATCATTGATGATTTGGGTAGCAGGTGGTAGAGTATAAATTTGGAGCTTGGCAGAGAGGTGTTGGCCAGACATCAGAGTTTGGTGGAACTTACTCCTGTTTTTTCAGACCAGGATTTTTACACCATCTCCAGGTGTAAAAATCTCCTCACCCCTACATCAACATTTGTGTTACTGACTGTAGTTTATAAATGAGCAAAAGTGTAACATAGACAGGACTTGGGGCTGTATCTTTGCACCTTTCCATCCAAGTTCTCTCCAGACACCACAGCACTGCCTTTCAGAGTGCTTTTACATGCTGTATAAAAGTCAAGTCAGATAATACAGGGACCCAAAAAGCTCACTTATGACCCTAGGGCACAAGGAACTTGGAAAAAACAAACTGCTGAGGTGTGTTGTGGGGGACTAGGAAATGGAATATGGTTCATTCTCTCCGGAAACAAGGTGGAGAAAGGGTATGGAGCCACACCCACAGGAGGGGAGCAGAGCAGAAGGTCTACAGAATATTGTGTGACTATGACCTGAAAAAGACAAGAATGGAGCCCTCCAGAATCCAGACTGTCTGCACACACTTCTGTCCTTTCTGTTTCTTACTCATGCTAGACCTTCTGCAGCCAGACAGTGGCACAAGATTCAGGATTCCCCACACACCTTTGATTATGAAGTAAAGGAGTCTGGTAGTCACAGTCATGGTGAGAGTGTGGCTTCTCTCTTTGTGTAAGGCAGCAGCTAAACTTTAGATACAGTTCCAAGAAACCTTAGAGCAGTTCCAACTGGTCACAGCTTGTGTGCTGGCTATGGCAACTAGACACAGCTAGGGTCATCTGAGAATAAGAAACCTCAATTGAGAAAATGTCTCCATCAGATTGACTATGGTCAAGTCTGCAAGGAAGTTTCTTGATGGAAGATTATTTTAGGAGGGCCCTTCTCTCTGTGGGTGGTACCACCCTAGGCTGGTGGATTTTTGTGCTATAAGAAAGCAGGCTGAGCAAACCAGTAAGTCACATTCCTTCTTAGTCCTCTGACTTGGTGAAATAAACTCTGTCCTCACCAAGTTGCTTGTGGGGATTGTGTTTTATTAGGACAGGAACTCAAGGAAGCATTCTGGAGACAGGAACTGAAGCAGAGACCATAGGTGTTGTGGTAGTTTGAATGCAATTGACCCCCATAAGCTCATAGGGAATAGCACTACTGAGAGTTGTGTCTTTGTAGGTATGACCTTTGTTGGAGGAAGTGTGTCACTGTAGGGGGCAGGCTTTGAGGTCTCATTTATGCTCAAGCTATGCCCAGTATCCCAGTTCATGTCCTGTTGCCTGAATATCAAGATGTAATACTCTCAGCTACCTCTTCAGCACCATGCTGCGTGCTGCCATGGTCCACCATGATGATAATGGACTGAGCCTCTGAATTGTGAGCTACCCAGTTAAATATTTTCCTTTATAAGAGGTATCTTAGTTACTTTTCTATTGCTGTGAAGAGAGACCATGACCAGGGCAACTTAATGGAAGATTTTTTTGGAGGCTTGCTTACATAAATTTTAGAGGGTTAGAGTCCAAGACCATCATGCCCAGGAGCATAACAGTAGATGAGAACTTATGTCCTAATTCACAAGTAGTGGGAAGAGAGACAGGAAGAGATACAAAGACACAGATACAGACACAGAAGAGACAGGGAGAAATAGAGTGAGAGAGAGAGAGAGAGCCAGGAACAAAGACAGACAGGGACTGCCATGAGTTTTTGAAACCTCTATGCCTCCAGATACACACCTCCTGCAACAAGGCCAAGTCTCTTCATTCTTCTCAAAGTTTCACTGACTAGGGATCAAGGGGACCATTCTCATTCACCCTACCAAAATGGAGTAACACTGCTTGCTAGTTTGCTTTTCAATATATATATATATATATATATATATATATATATATATATTCCATGACCACCTGCCCATTGGTAGCATGCCCAGAATGGTCTGGACCCTTCCCCATTAGTCATTAATCAAGAAAATGGCTCTATAGACTTGCCTACAATCTGATGGAAGTATTTTGTCAGCTGAGGTTCTCTCTTTCCAGATGACCCTAGTTTGTGTCAAGCTGACAAAACCAAACCAAATAAAAAACAGCAAAACACCAAGAACAGCTAATTAGCCCAAGTCTCATTTTCTTGGTCCACATTCTTTTTTCTTTTTTTCTAAAATCTTTAAGAAAATGTAGCCAAAGGAGGAAAATGTAAAAGTAGTCTGTCTGCAGTATTGTTGCCAAAATTCATTAAAGGGGAAAAAGAAATCACATTGAAAAACACTGAGCTGTCAATAAATCTGTATCATTCTGCCTCATCCTTACTATTGTGTGTCAGTTTTTAGTGGTATTTTAGGAGTAGAGAAGACAATGTACTAAGTTCTGGATTATCCAAGATTTTAGATTGATACTGCTTCTGAATATTTTTCAGAATAACAGGCTGTTAACCGTTAGCCATTATTTCCTTTTAGACACTCATTAATTACTATTGTCAAGAAAGATATTATCACCATGTATTACTTGTTGCCAGCGAAGGAATGAAGAAGTACAGCAGTGATCCAGTCTTCAGGTTTTATCATGCCTATGGTACCCTGATGGAAGGTATGCGCTAGTCAGCAAATGTCTTCACATTCTCTCAATCCTGGATTGGAACTAAGAATACTTTCCTAATACTTTCCCACACCCTAATTTTGATTTCTAGGCAAATCTCAAGAAGCCCTTCGGGAATTTGAGGCCATTAAAAATAAACAAGATGTATCACTGTGTTCACTGATTGCACTAATGTATGTCCATAAAATGAGCCCCAATCCAGGTATAGTATTGATGGGTTTTCTATATTTGGTTCATTTTTACTTATGTCTATATTATGGAAGAACACTGTTCTGTATAGTAGTTGGGACATATGGATATATTATGGAAGGAACATTGTAATATTCATTGGGTAGTAGTTGGGGCATACGGCTATATTATGGAAGAAGCATTATAATTTTCATTGATTAGTAGTTGAGACATTTGGTTTTATTATGAAAGGAACATAGTGGTTGGAATTTATGGCTATTTTATGGAAGGAACATTGTTCTTAAGCTGGTCTTTAAAGTTGAGTTGCATTTTGCTGATGAGAAGTGTAACCTGTGACTGAGACAGAAAAAAATCCAAGCTATAGGTAACTTTAAAATATCCAAGTATGTGTATATGTCCAATAACAAAAGCACGTAAATATTTCAAGTAATTAAACAAACTGCATGTCATAAAATGAGTTTTTGTATATTGGAAGCATTTTTTAAGAAGCCTATAGCATACTTCTCTCCTGCCAAGCACACATGCACAGATTACAAAAACAAAACATCACTTGACAAGTAAACAGTTACATGCTTCTGTTAGGAGTATGTCATGTAATGTTTCAAAGATATGAAAGTTATAGTAAGTGGTCCATACATATGTGCTTCAGGATTGGACTTCAGAGTCAGGTAGTTTGGGATCTAGTTTGGGATCTACCCTGGCATTTGTATTGTTTTAGAATGATTACAATTTTTTTTATAAATTTCATTAATAAAAATACTACAGTCTAGTTGTCTATCTTGAGAGTGACTACTGAGCTGTACTACATGACTAAGTATGATTTTTGAACATGAGAGGTAGACAATCTGATTGTGTGGTGGTTGTTTTAACTTTGGCACAGTGGCTGTGCCCTAGTCTGTTATTTCACTGAGCAATTGCAACTCCACAGTTACCAGCTGGCTTCACTAGCAGCAGCCAGGCCACTCAGGCCACAGCCTGGAGGGAATTCTGTTCCTGTAGGCACTGGCTCTGTCGATGCCACTAAAGGTAACCCTAACTAAATATCTTATCATCCTATTTATAAATAAGACTCAAAATACAAAGGCTGGGGTGAAAACCTGCAAGCTCAGAGAGGCTAAGTAGCAAAAAAGCTAACATTCTCTCCTTGGCCTTCAAATGCCCTGTAGCGAAAAGCTTAACTTCTCTCCTTGCTGACTTCCTCAAAAGCCCATGCTTCTGCTTTGCCAAACCAGAGAAGGCCATGCCACTACAAATCCATCCCTACTCCTTACTTCCTATGTCTCTCTCACCCAGATGTCCTTTGATGATTTACTTTCTGTCAACTAAATGCTAACTCAGCCTTCTGATCCAAGGTTAATTTTATTTAATCAATGCAGTGCAAACCTGGGGTTCACAGTGTACTCAAATATCCCCCAAAATGTGGCCAAAATTTTTTTTACTTAAAAGATATTATTATTATTTGTGTGTGTATGTGTGTGTGTGTCTGTTTGTCTGTGTATAAGGCAATGTGTGGGGATGGGGGGCTTACACATACCATGCATGTTCAACTTTTCTCTCCTCCACCTTTTCAGACAGGGTTTCTCATGTTTCTGCCACATTGGGAACTTGAGGTTATCTGACCCATAGGCTTTCAAGTGATTCTCTCTGTCCATGTCTTAGTTTTCTGTTGTTGTGACAAAACACCATGACCAAAACCAACTTGGCGAGAAAAGGGTTTGTAACATCTTACAGATTGTAGTCCATCCCCCAGGGAAGTCAGGGCACAAACTCAGGACAGGAATTGATGCAGAGGTCATGAGGAAGTGTTGTTTATTAGTTTGTTCCTCATGGATGATGGTTCAGCCTGCTTTCTTTTACTATCCATGAGCACCCACAGTGGGCTGGAGCCTCCCACACCAATAATTAAGAAAATGTCCCACAGACTTTCCCACTGGACAGTCTGGTGGGGAAATTTTCTCAGGTAAGTTTCTTTCTTCCTAAATGACTTCAGCTAGGGTCAAGTTGACATAAAAACTAGGCAGCATAATTGACCCCTTCTCAATCTGACACACAAATGCATCACTCTTCATCTAGAACCTTTCCTTTCCCATTTGTCCCCAAGATGACATGTCAATATTAACGCAATATAAAAACATTCCAACTTTTTAAAAGTTTCTCAGTTTTTAAAAATTTAAACACTTTAAAAATTGGGTCTCTTTAAAATATACAAGATGTCTAAAATATTGTCTATAAAATTCCTAAGTCTCTGTTAAATTCCAGTGTCTCTAGAATTCTAAAGTTACTTTAAAATATCCAATGACTCCTAATTACATTCCTATAAACGTAAAAAGCAAGTTAATTACTCTCTTAATTCAAGAGGGAACAACCAAACTTCAACAGTGTATATAGTTGAGTGTCCAATGTCTGGAATTCACTCATGACTATGATCATCTGGGCCCCAAAGGGCTTAGACAGTTGCACTTCTCTGGTTCTGCCATTCATAACACTTAAACTTTGTCTAATAGGATCAGCTCAGCTTCATCCACTTCTGTTGCTGTTCTTGGTGTCATCCCATGGTACTGGATCCCCCAAATGCTGGGGTATTCACTACAACTAAGCTGCACCTGCACCAATAGCCTCTCCTGGCCTTTCTTTAGGGCTTCAGACCTTGGCACATGGCGGCAAGCTTCAGATTCTCTCCTTGACCCCTTCGTACCTTCAAAACCATTACCACCTGGGAGACTTGTTACTTGATACCAAGTTTAGCTGCCAGTACAAAGTACAACCATGACCTCCTCTGGACCACAGTTTTCTGTGGGCTGACTCCAGGAAAACACTCCCCAGAAGGACTTGCTTCATTGATGCTGGTCTCTTCTTAATCACCAAGAATTTCCCAAGTCCAGCTAAACCAGCATCAGTTGTCCCAAAGCAAAGGTATATCTTCACTGGTGCTCAGCTATTGTTAATCCTGTTTGATTTTTCAGCCTAGGTGACCCGAACCATATGTTCTTAATTGAAAATATCAAAGTGCCATGACAGAGTCTTCGAGGGACTCTAACTTCCCTCTTGCAGTTCAGAGATCAGGCCTCCATCATCTTCACTGTTCTCAGCATTATTTTCGAAGTTCCCACAGAACAGCCCACTGAGCTCTGAACACTCAGTGGCTGGTCCAGCCCAAAGTCCCAAAGGCCTCGCACAGTACTCCCCTAAACACTTCTGTTACAGCAATACCTCATGACCTGGTATCAGTTTCTGTTATTGATAAGGGATTTGTTGCTATGATAAAACACCACTTTCAAAAGCAACTTTGGGAGTAAAGGGTTTATTTCATCTTACAGTTTGTGGAGTATTATGCAGGGAAGTCACCAGAAAAAGATGCAGAGACCTTGGTGGCTAGGACTTGGCATGGGTAGGGGTGCTCTGCTTTCCCCTCCTGGCTTGTCTTGACTGCATCTTGGACCACCTGCCCAGGGATGGCACCAGACACAGTCAACTTGGCCCTCCCATATCAATGATTAATGAAGAAAATGGCCCTACAGGCTTGGCCTGTAGGATCATTTTCTCAGTTGAGGTTCCCAATGACTCTAGTTAGTGTGGAGTTGACATAAAGCTAACCAACATAATCTGCCTCCCATCTCACTGTAGTTTTGAGATGAAATGTGTACAGCCACATCTAGACTTTTTACATGGGTGATGGGGAATGTACTACTGTGTATCACACTTGTGACTCCAGGCTCATGGTATAATGTAAGCACTTTTACATATTGAGCCATCTTACCAGCCCCAATTTTAATTTACTTTTTAAATTTTAAGCTGATACCTGATCCAGTTATTAGGCAATTTATGTATGGAACAAGTTGAGTGTATGGCTCTGCTTTTCAATTCTTAAGTTTAATGGTATGTATGTATTCTTTCTGAAGAAAACCTAAACTCAATTGAAAAGTACTATAAGGGTAAAATAAGCCCATTTCAAAGATTTATTTTTAAATAAAAAAAGTAAACTCACTAACTTTATATCTGTTTTATATTTCTAATTTGGACATATTAGGTTAAATAAGGCATTATTAAAAGTCATTTGCTCATTTCCTTTTTGATTTTTGATCTTTTGTTTTGTTTTTGTTTCCAAGACAGGTTTTTCTGTCTGTAGCCTTAGCTGTCCTGGAACAGGCTTTGGAGACCAGTCTGATCTTGGACTCACAGAGATCCTCCTATCTCTGCCTCCCAAGTGCTGGGATTAAAGGCGTGTGCCACCACTGCCTGACTTGCTCATGAAGCAGAAATACTAGCAATATTTAGATGGCATGTATGGTATATATTTTGTTTCTAATAATGTTACCTTTGAGAGAATAACTAAATTCTGTACCAGGTTAGTCATCTGACCTATCATAAACACCCAATCTGGAATTTAATTTATATTTACTATTATTTCCCCTTCTCAGATAGAGAAGCTATCCTGGAACTAGACACCAAAATGAAGGAGCAACGTAAGGAAGCTGGACGCAAAGCCTTGTACCATGCAGGCCTGTTTTTATGGCACATTGGTCGCCATGATAAGGCGAGAGAATATATTGACAGAATGTCGAAAATGCCACATGATAGCAATGAGGTGACCACTTTTGCTATTTTTAAAACATTAACATTAAAGATTGTGTTGTTATGTAGTAGTATCCTTTCTTTACTCCATTTTATAGCCACACTGTTCACAATAAACAGCTTTCTTTTAATATTCTTTATTGCAAAATAGAACTTTTCAAAGGTTGCTTATTTCTTGCATTATGAGCTTATTTGTTAACTTTAACTTACAAATACCCTTATGATATATGAAACATTCATAAATAATATGGTTGAATTGAGGTTTCCTCTTTCTGTACTAGTAACTCTGGAATAGATCTGTATCCTGCTTCCTTCTCTTTTCCTGTCCCCTTCCTTTCCTTTCATTGAAGAT
Organism: Cricetulus griseus; assembly: GCF_003668045.3. NCBI lineage: Eukaryota > Metazoa > Chordata > Mammalia > Rodentia > Cricetidae > Cricetulus > Cricetulus griseus. The sequence continues at coordinate 108,810,742 of NC_048599.1, forward strand.
GTCTGCATTAAAACACCAGTGTGTGCACCATTAGTAATCCAAGCACAAAGAGAGTGCAGGCTTTATTTTCCTGGGTAAATTACCATAGAGCACATGCCTAACCTACCTCCTGAGAAAACTTTGAAATGATAAGAAGAGACATGATTAAAGTGCACAGTAAGATAATGGCTGACATTTATTGCTTGCCTGTTTTGTACAAGCCATTACTTTGATAAACATTTTCATGTTAAACATCTTTAAGGTTAAGGCTGAGGGAAAATGTTTAGAAAGGAAATAGCATTTCAGCTAAAACCACGAAAAAAAGCCCCCAAGTGCCCCACCTCCACCCCCAGCAACCAGTTTCACCAGTAAACCTGGAAAGGGGGAGTAATTACCCCAGGTTGGAAATAATAGGTAGAGATGAAGACACACCGTTTCTAATTACTTTGAGAGCACTACATGTGATGGAACGTGGGGTACATTGTGAAAATGGTAAAAGAAAACCATAGAGAGAGAAGTATCATGATTGCTAGGTGTGAGTATCTATAGATAATTTGATAGACATTAAGATACCCTTAAAGACTTTGAAACATGAAAGTTACATTATTGAAGTTCAGGCAGGTAAGAAAATTAATAGTTTATAGGCTGAACTGATTTAGACAGAACTAAAATTTGGAGAAAAGAGTATATACTGGTAGAAGGTTTTGAGGAACAAAAGGGAATACAAATAAAAAAAAAGACCCACCAAGATTTGTCAGCTGATGCACATAGCGAAAGAAAAATAATCAGGCATAAGCTCAAGAAGTGCCTCAGTGTCCTAAAATCTAGTGAGATCTGGTTTCCATGAGGAGAAAGTGTTGAGGGAAGACATTGACAGTAGAGGGCAGTGATAGGTTTGTCTTCACAGGAGCTGAGTCTCAACTTTGTCTTCACATGAACTGCGTTTCAAGTGCTGGCAGAGCGAAATAGCAGATGGGCTTTGGAAAAGAAAGCTGAAGGTTTAGGGCTTCAACTATAGTTAGTCAGTTACCCCACAGAAATAACTGTTGAAACCCATTCACATGCTAAAGTGGTCTGGGGAGTACTGGTTGATAGTCTCACCCATATTTTGAGGTGAATGTGCAGGGAGGCAAGTATAACCTTTATTAAATGCTTATAAGTTAATCTAAAAAACATAGCAAGGAGAATATATCCCACTTCTTATTTGACTTTAAAAAGAAATTGTCTTCTTTGCAGTCATGCAGACCTTCCAATCCATTGGTAATAGCCATGATTTTAGTTTTTCCGTTTCCTAAGACATTTCTATTTCACTAGACTATTGCAGGGCTTGTGAAGGTAGCTGTGCACTTACCTTGGTCTTCATCGTGTATGAAGTAAGGAATCATCTCTGTTCCTCTTTGGGGCTGCATGCAAAGAGAGGCTACCCATTCTCACAGCATAAGCCACATGCAGCATTTATGAGGCTGTATCATAATGGTCATTTACTATCAAAGGCTCAGAGAAGGATATGCCTTTCAGCAGTAGGATAGTTTCTGACAAACTTCTTGATATTCCTATTGATTTGAGTGGTAACTTTTTTTTTCCCCCAGGGACCAATTTTGAAAGCATGGCTTGACATTACAAGAGGGAAAGAACCTTATGCTAAAAAAGCACTAAGGTATTTTGAGGAGGGACTACAAGATGGAAATGATATTTTTGCTCTGCTGGGTAAGGTGAGTTGGAATCAAAGTGAATTAATCAAGTGTTTAAAAAAATTTTAAAACTCTTGAAATCTAATAAAATTAAGTAGGTCATAAAAGATGATATTTGTGATCCTGTCCTCAACTGTTGGAGGGGCTTCTTGTAGGACACAGTAGAGAATGACTCCTCTAGCAAAGGGCCTGATTTCATGATCAGAGTTATTATGTGTGTTGTGGTTGGTTCGTTAATTCATTCCTGCACGGTGTTTCCCTTACATCTAATAAGTGTGAGGTACCACTGGAGAAGAAGCATGACATGGAAAAGTTAAACGCCTCATGTTATGGGACTTCTCTTCTGCTAGAGAGGTGAACAGTGAGTGAGATGCCTTAAGTTAATTACCTGGTGTCTGACTAGATAGAGGGTGAGAAGCGCAGTCAGAAATGAAGGGGGCATGCGAGGTGGGAGCTGAGACATGAATTTGCAGTTGGAAATGATGTAGTCGTTATATTTGACTTTTGAACTAAGGCTTATAGACAAGAGGACTGCAGCTCTGATATATATATATATATATATATATATATATATATATATATATATATATATATATATATGAGGTGACAGATTTCAGATACCTTAAGGCACATTAAGGGCATATTGAGAAATCCAGGCGGTCAGAGGAGAATGATCAAGAAGTTAAAGGCTAGAGGATAGAAGGTGAACATGGACCTAGGGTCAGGGATGATGAGGAGAGGTGACCTAATGGGTGAGTCTCTGACCTTGGCTTTGTATTTGTATTTGTATTTATATTTGAGAAGTAGATAGTGCAAAGCTTGAACAGTTTTGCACCTCAATTTGCATTTGAGGATGAACAGTTGACAGTCTTTAAAAATCACTGTTGGGTTGGACTATTTCAGTTACATCCTTTCATTTGTGTCCACTAACATCTTCTGAACACCTTTGAAAATTTATCAGTGGGCTGCAGTGGGTTGGCTCAGCAGGTAAAAGAACTTGCTATGAAGCCCCAAAGCCTGAGTTTGAGCCTCAAGAACCCACGAGTAGGAAGGGACCCTGAGAGTTACCCTCTGACCTCCATCTGTGTGCTCTGTATTCACCTGCAATAGTAGTAGATAAAAATGCTTTCCATGAAGACATAAGGGCATGAAGTTGATCCCCTAAAACCACAGAAAAGGTTGGATACAATGACTGAGATCTGTAATTCCAGAACTCTCTGGCAAGATATGGAAGGGGGAATGGAGCTCACAGGATCATTCAGAAGCTTGTAGGTAGCTCCGCTGGTGTACACGTCCGGGGAGAGACAATAAGAAAGACCATGCCTTAACCATACAGAAGGGGGGACTCTTAAATTAGTCCTCTGACTTCCACACGTGTTGTGTTCCATGCGTACCTGCATTCAGTCTCCACAATAAAGAAAATTCATATTTTTTCATTGGGTTTAGTGCTTAAGACCTCTTGCAGAGGGTTTGAGTTCTGTTCCCAGCACCCAGGTCAGGAGACTCCCTGATACTTCCACTCCAAGTGATCTAGTGCACTTTTCTGGCCTCCAGAGGCAATGCTATTCATGTGTACATACTCGCACAAAGACATCCATGTATACACATAGTTTAAATAAATCTTAAAAATATTTGTTTTAAGCAGTGCTGGCTTCAATGTCAATTTTCTCCTCCTATTAGGTACTGTGCCTTGAAATGCGCCAGAATTACTCCGGAGCCCTGGAGACCGTGAGCCAGATAATTGTAAACTTCCCAAGCTTCCTTCCTGCTTTTGAGAAGAAAATGAAATTACAGCTGGCCTTACAGGATTGGGATCAGACGGTGGAAACGGCACAAAGGTTCAGTGCAAAATAATATCACAGCCTCTTTGGATCTGGTTAAAAATGAGGGAAAAAGATCTGATTTTGTTCTGTTACTTTTGTAATCAGCATAAAATTTAATTTTTCAAGTAATTTACGGTGATTTTATTCCAAGCAGCATAGAATTGAAGAAGGACTTCAAATTGTATTGCTTTTAAAAATGGAACTGGGACTGGAGAGATGAGTCAGAGGCTAAAGTGCTTGCTGTCAAGCCTGATGACTCTGAAGTCCTTGTTAAAACTGGGTGGGCATTTTGCCCCACTTAAAATCTTCATGTGTGGGAGACATAGAGGGGGAGTCCCCAAATTCAAAGACGGGCCTCAGTATGTGAGGTCAAGGGTGACTGGGAAAGACACCGGATGTCAACTTTGAACTTTCACATGCTTGTGTACATACACGTACACATACACATGCTAACAAACACATAGCATGTGACACATACTTATGCAAAACCCCTGAATTTTTTATGTACATCAATATCTGACTATCAATTTTAAGAAAGACACCTTTAATCAACAAGTCTGTCTGCCATTAGGAAGCTGATATTAAAGTGAGATTAATTGTATGCTAAGCAGCATAATTAAGTTATGTAGTAAGTTAAACATAGGTGCTAGGGAGGAAAAAAGTCAAATATGCTATGCTGGAGGTGGGAAGCTTTTTAACCCAAACTGAACAATTTCATACCAGAGAGCAACTGGTGTAAAACAACAACTACACACCTCAAGGAATGAATCAGTCTGCATCCGTTTCTCATTTGGGTACCAGTGATCTACATCAGCTGATCTCAGGCAGAATTTGATTGCTGGAACTCTGCTTCAAGTTTTAGACCTCAGTAATCAGCCAGAACATCGAAGATGAGACAGTCCTCCTGCTGATAGCAAAGACACGAGAGCAAAGGCAGATGTACAGCCTGCCTGTATGGTGTAGGCTGGACTGGCTGACTGTCCTGCAGTTATCCCATTGGCCAGTGCAAGGAAAACACCCCACTGTAGTCAGTGGCCTAGAGCCCACTCTGACTTCTGCAGGGAGGAACTGCACAGTAGCGTAGCAGAAGACGTATTCAGAAGGGAGAAAGAGCGAGTCAGAATTCACTGTTCCATATATTCCTGAGAGGATGCCTTGTATCTGAGCCCTTCTGAGCAGTTCCTTTTAGTAAAATTTCATAAGAATACTTATAGCAGAGAACATTTCTTTCTACATTTATGCCTTTTTTCTGGTAATTAGTGTCTTCATAATATTTTCCAACTTGTGTTTTATCACACAGGAATATATTTTAAATTTATGAATAATGTTAACACATACTTAAATATGTCACTCATTTTGGCATTCTTTTAATCCCTTTAATAAAAAACTGCTTGAGGTAAATGCACCTTCTTAAAATTTTTATTTACTTATTTTATTATTTATTCATAACTGTTTTGCCTGCTTGTATGTAAGTGCTCCTTATATATGTGGTTCCCATGGATACCAGATGAAAGTGTCAGGAACTGCTGGGAACTTAGAACTGAACCCAGGTCCTTTGCAAGAGCAGTACATGCACTTAACCAATGAGTCTTGTCTCCAACTCCTGAACTCAACTTTTAATACACTGTTGTGTATAGTTAACTAATACTTTATGCAGCATTACCATACTTTTAAGTGAGGCAGGCACAACCCCTTTCATATTTTAAAACATTAAAAATTAAATTCCAGATAACTTTTTAACTTTAATCATTAAGACTACTTAGTAGTAGAAGAGTCAAACCACCAAACTTTTGATTAAAAAAGAAAAAAAGAAAAAAAAAGCATCAAGTTTATTTTATTAACTGACATGTTTTCCTACAGGTTGCTGCTTCAGGACACACACAATGTGGAGGCGCTGAGAATGCTGGCTCTGTATTATCTGTGTAGGGAGGGAGATGTAGAGAAGGTAAATTGTGTTGTATGATTTAAGTCACCTATGTCATGATAAACTGCATCATACACCGTTATAAATGCATGTGTGTATATTCATTAGATGCTTGAAGTTCTATCTCAAAATATTTCTATTATAATTTTTAATTAGTTGCCAGAAATACAACATTACAAAGACTTTACTATCTTGTACCAACTAGGTAAGCACACATATATAGGGGAATTTCTCTTAAAAATCATTTTAGATTGATAGAGTATATATGTTTTTATGTGAGATGCTGGTGCATAGCCTTTTCTGTGATCTAGATATGTACATACATATGTAAAGTAGAATACATAGTGTATTTTCAGCTTACTTGAGTTTGCATTGAGTTAGATGAGCTCAGAAAGAAATCCTTGAAACAAGGTATTTTTGTTTCAGTGGTATTGCACACATTCACTAGATGCTGGTAAAGGACTGCAAAATCCACTCTGCAACCAATCATGTTACAAGAGATCTGTGTGTTTAACTTGGCTAATGTGACAGTACTTAACAAACACTTTAGGAGACACTAGAAGAATCTCAGTGGAGCAAATCTTCTGTCAACTTTTCATTTATTACTTGGAGTTGGCACTGTAGCTCAGTGAGAGAGATGTTTGCCTAGCGTGTGCAAGGCTGGTTCTCAGCACCAAAAGAAACAAATAACCAACCAAGAAACAACAGCAGAAATTATTTATCCTAACCACTTTCATGATTTTCCTTTGTAGAAACCATTTCAAATGTAAACGAGACTATCTGTGTAGTTCAAAGGTTCATGTGGCATTTGTGTAACTATATTATCATTCAAACAGCCTTTGTGGCATGGCTTCATTATTAGAGAGCTCAGTTGTACATTTGTTAAGTAACTATGGCTATCTTTACCTATCCAGAGGCTTCCATTCAGTAATGGATATTTACAAGAAATAATGGTGTGTAATTACTGGAACTTTAAAAAAAAAAAAAAAAGAACTGGAAGTTCAAATTGATTTTAAGTCATCCTGCAATATATAAGATTCCACTGGGGGATCTGGGGAAATACTCAGTATGTAGAGTGGTTTCTACACAAGCATGAGGATTTGAGCGTGGATCTGCAGCCCCCATAAAATATCAGGCTTGCTGACACATGTTTGTATTGCTAGCACTGGGGAGATGGACACTGGAGAATGCCTGGAGCTCATTAGCAGCTGGTCTTGCAGAATTGATAAGCTCCAGATTCAGTGAGAGACCCTGTCCCAAAAGTAAGAGAACAATCGATAGCCAACATCTGACCTCTATACACACACATGTTCATACAGACTCGTACACATACAAATACTACTCATGCATAACACCTCATACACATTTGCACACACACACACACTAGAAAGGAGAAATTTGTAAAAACACAAACCCTCTTAAATATCAATAATAGAAGGCTGGAGAGATGGCTCAGTAGTGACTGATGCTCTTGTATTGTTGTACTGAGTGGTACTTGTTGCTCTTGCAGAAGACTGGGTTCAGTTCCCAGCATCCCTGTGGCAGCTCACAAGCATCTGTAACTCCAGTTCCAGGGGATCTAACACCCTCATCTGGCTTCCACAGGCAGCAGACACATACATGGTGTGTATACATACATGCAGGCACTCACACATACACATAAAATAAAATAAATCATTAAAATATCAGTAATATTAGAGTATATATTTATTAGATCCTTTTTTCTTAGTGTATTTTAAGACTAATACTGTTTATTTTGTTTTAGGCCGCTGCCAAGCTGGAAAATTTAGGAAATGCATTGGATGTCATGGAACCACAGAATGCTCAACTTTTTTATAAGATTACAATAGCCTTCAGCAGAACTGTAAGACTGCCTATAAGCCAAACCTCTATCTTTAAGAATTTACAGTTAGTCATTGAGTGAAGCACTGAGGAACATATGACCTGGGGTGGAATCAATACGATCTAAGTGTATTATCTATTCCCAAGAAAGGAGACTCAGGAGATTATAACTACCATTTTCCAGCCTTAAGGAGACTAAGAGGAAGGGGCTCTTGGAGATAGAGAGTGCCTTCCAGACAGGGGAAGCCAGAGTGCAGTGTTGGGATTAGGCGTGTTCTGTGCTTTTGTTTTCTATTATAAAACCTTTGGGGAAATCTGTTAAAGTGAATTATAGAGTGTTTCAATGGAGGGAAAGGCCAGTGTCTTGGTTTTGTTGTTGTTATAGTAAATGTTGTTATTAGCAGCATTCTATAAAGGCAAGGTAATAGGAAAAATACAGCAGAATGGCAAAGCTGATAAAAGGAATTAGGGCTGTGAACAATTCAGGGAACTAGCAAAAAATATATGGAAGAAAATAAGCTTGAGTAAAGGAATTATCAAACTAACTTGAAAGAAACAGTTAAGAAGATACTAATTGCTGAACTGTAGAAATTATCTTATTTTAAAACATGTAGGATGTATGAAATTTAGAAAAAGAAAAATATCTAAAAGTATGAATAAAACATGTTCCTTTTTTGTGTTAATACCACTTTTTAGAATGCTTATAGAATTTTTAAAGTTTATTGAAACATCCAGAGGAGTATTTTACTCTTAAAAGTTGGTGTGCTGGCGTACGCCTTTAATTCTAGCACTCGGGAGGCAGAGTTCGAAGCCAGCCTGGTCTCCAGAGCAAGTGCCAGGATAGGCTCCAAAGCTGCACAGAGAAACCCTGTCTCGAAAACCAAAAAAAAAAAAAAAAAAAAAAAAAAAAGTTGGTATGCTCAATAGTTATTTAGCATTATTGGCATCAAAAAAATTGATGTTTTTTTTTTTTTTCTAAAAAGATGTAAGCTATGCCCTTTCAAAATATTTTCCTTATTTGTACAGGTTGTCTTTAAGAAGGATTTTGTTTGTTTTTGTTTTTTCATTTAATTATGCACATTGATTTAGAAACATTAAAATAAAGATTTTCCTATCTAATTTGTAAGAGTCATGAAAATCATTGTTTTCATATAGCAATATCATGTGATAAGATGGTGATGTTGTAAAACGGTGTTTATTAAAATATACAACTTGTGATGGGTCATATACTCTTCCTTCATACAAGATATGGATGATAGGAAGCCCTTTTCCTTCTTAAATATTCTTTATTTCCTTCCATCCTGTGCATTTCAAGCTAAATATAAAGTATAGAGAAAAAATAGGTCTTTTATTCTGAGTACAGCTGGACCCTTTGTCTAAATTTGTTTTGTTTTATTTTTGTTTTGGTTTCTTTTCAGTGTGGACGTAATCAGCTCATTCTTCAAAAAGTTCAAGGTTTCCTAGAAAAAGCATTTAGTTTAACCCCCCAGCAAGCAGAAATTGCTACAGAGCTTGGCTACCAAATGATTCTCCAAGGCAAAGTTAAGGAGGCCTGGAAGTGGTACAGGACTGCCATGACGCTGAATGAAAGCAACATCTCTGCAGTCACCGGTATGCTGATGGTGCAGGGATGCCTTCCTCCAAGGGAGACTTGCTTTAAGGACCAGCCTATTGAAGCAGAGAAAAAATATCTTTATATTAAACCCGTTTCTGATATGCCCAAGAGGAAAAGTCATGTATCTTTAAAAATAACAATTTAATTCACTAATACTATCTTGAAAGCATGGATTTTATTTGGTTTTGTCTATCAAGTTATGAACTGTGCAGTACAAAATTCTACATAATCCCTGGTTACTGGTTTTCTTCTCCATCTCCACCCCTGCTGTGTTCTTGTTTTCATTTTTCCACTCTAAAGCAGGGTTATTGTGGAGGAAGAAAATGTTTTGTTAACTTAGTTTAGTTGGTTGGAATAAGCCTTGACTATTTTTGTTTGCTTTCAGGACTTATTCGATGTCAATTAATAGAAGGGCAATTGCAAGATGCAGACCAGCAACTAGAATTCTTCAGTGAATTCCAGCAGTCAATGGGGAAATCTGCGGTATGGCATTTTATCAGATGGCAGATCACAGCTGCTATTATAACACATGAAACTTTAAATGACAGTTCATCCTTAGCTCTAAATGGTGATGAGCACTAACTTTAAAGTGTATCGAATTTGTTAGTTCCTCTGTGCGAGTCCACTTTAAATGTTTTTCTCAATGATCCTAAAATTCTATTCAGCTAATTCTTATGTTTGAATGATCTCATGTCAAAGGTTTGAATAATTTCTTATAAATAATACTTTATATACACTTGAAGTCTAAACAAAAGTAAATGACTTTATGGACAAATGGAATAACCTATGGAATCTACTTTTTTTTTAGGAATTGATGTATTTGCATGCAGTTCTTGCTACAAAAAAAAATAATGGACAGGAAGAAGTTGTAAATCTGTTAAATGACGTTGTGAATACTCACTTTTCACACTTAGAAGACTTACCTCTTGGAATACAGTACTTTGAGAAGCTCAATCCTGACTTCCTACTAGAAGTTGTTACTGAATATCTGAATTTCTGTCCTATTCAGGTAGGCAATTCTGCCCCTTAATCTCCTACACTGTGATGCTAACAAGGTTCTTTTAATGTGCAACTATATCTGCACCTGTAATTAGCATTCATAATTCTGTTAATTGAAACCATTTTAAATCCATCTTTATAAAAATGATTACTACCAAATAATGAAAGTATTGATTTGTAAAAACTAATTTAAAATTCTTTTAATCCTAAAACTCTGTTTAGAAATATTAAAAATGCTTAATTCTCATGCTTGTTACATATTTGGATCTGATTGATAACGCCAAGTGCCATCTCACCTTGGGCAAACTTAAGGTTCTTTTTATAAAACCAATGAAACCATTTCACGTATGAAATCAAACTCTACTTTGTGCCAAAAGTAGAACATTGGCTATTTCTCCTGTTCCTTGGAAAGACACAGAGAACATCTAGTTATTAAGTCCAAAGAATAATCATTCCTCAACATAAAGTAGAGGTGAAGATTTGCATTAGATCCTTCTTGTGTGAGATGTTCTCGTTCGTGTTCTGTGTGACTGCATTTGAGTCCATTCCTTTTTTTTCAATGTACCTACTGAGTTCACAGTTTACAAATACCATAATCTATTACTCATACCTTTGAGTTCAAGAGTAGAACTCCTCATTTCTTCTTTACGTTCTATATTCTCATATTCACACTCCAATTATCATATTCCTTTTTGCTCTTGTCATCTATTTTATATGGAACCTTATTGTCACCTGCCATCTGCTTGATTTAGCTTGGAGATAATGATGGACTTTTGTAAGTATTAGCATTTTTGAGTAGTAGCACTAGAAACCTGTATGGCCTAGCTGGAAGTCCTTTTCCAAGGTGACATGCATTCATTAGGCAGTGCCCCTTGGTATTGGCTAGAAGCACACATAACCTAATTCCCTTGTGCTCAACTCATATTCCAACACAGGTTTTTTAGTTAGGTCTATTCAGTACACATTGCTAAAACCAAAGGTATTAGCATCTCCCTAGTTGTATATTAACAATGAAAATAAGAAAAATGGTGTTTCTTTAGGGAACTCTGCAGACTGTTTATCATTGTGTCTTTTACCAGGCCTTTCTAATCTCTTAAAACTGTGCTCTCCCAGAATCATACTTGATGATTAACTCAGCTGATTGAGGTCAGTCTCCCACCTTAGCATCCAGAAAAGTTGCTTAGAAGGTTGAATGCATATTTCAATATTCCAGTAGCTAGGCTTCTTTCTGAAGAGGTTTTATAGCACATCTAGCACACTACATGGAGCTGGCGGAATGTGCTTGGGGAAAAATAACTCTTGCCCCAAACAATATATTTTAAAAGTGTGATGTATATATCATAAGAAGATTAGATAGTATAGTAGAGAATGCTTCAAGGAACAATAGAACAGGATAGAGGTGATAAAAATTTATGTGAAAGGGTCAGAGTAGACCTTACAAGAAGAATAATTGGAGGTGACCTGTGGAAACAGTTTGTTTCAATAAAGGGAACAGTTAATGAAGATACCCACAGGGACACAAGGGGATGAGTGTGACTGGACTGTGAGTAGGAGGGGAGAGAAATCACAGATGAGAATATTACTTGGAGAGACATGGACAGGCAGGGCTTCTGTCATCAAAAGATTTCTTTGATAACTGCCAAGAATGAACCAAAACATAGTAAATTACAAAATAATATATTCCTTGGTAGCTAGATCGCTAATCCAACTATATATCCTGTTTTTCCCATAATGCAATTTTTATCTGCATGCTATAACTTGGTCAATTTTCATGGGAACATTGCAGCAAGGTAGCACTGGCCACAGATCTATCTATTCCTCATTCATTGGCCTCTTTCACATATATTTTTCTTTTTCATTTCTTAGCCTAAAAGGTATAATCCCAAAGATTGTCTCTAGAATTCTGTTTTAATATTTGATTGTATAGTGAAATCATAGTAAAAATGGTGGCTGTTTTATTTGGGTGAAGTGGACCACACCTAATTCTAGTTCTTAAGTAGCAGAGGTGAGAGGATTGTGAATTGAGGCCAGTCTGGACTTCATAGAGAGGCTCAATCTTAAAATATAATGAAAATATAAAACACAGGAAAAAAACTAGAGTTGTTCTCAGTATTTCTTAGCAGGTGGCAAGGTGACTGTTTTCTCTATTCTGTATCCTTGTATTTACTTCTCACTCCATGGCTTGCTGTGTAGCTGGGTGGCTGGCCTCTGATGTCCTTCTCTCCTCCTTTTTTTTTTTTTTTTTTTTTGCTCCTCCATCTTCTTTTTTTTCTTCCTATTTATTCTCTCTGCCTGCAAACCCCGCCTATCTTTTCTCCTGCCTAGCTATTGGCTGTTCAGCTCTTTATGAGACCAATCAGGTATTTTAGACAGGCAGAGTAAAACAGCTTCACAGTGATAAACAAATGCAGCATAAAAGAATGCAATACATCTTTGCATCATTAAACAAATGTTCCACAGCATAAACAATTGTAACATATATTAAAATAATATTCCACAACAGGTAACTTTTTTTTCAAGACAAGGTTTCTTTTCGTAGCATTGGTTGTCCTGGAACTCTTTCTATAGGCTAGGCTAGCCTTGAACTCACAGAGATCCACTTGCCTCTGCCTCCTTAGTGCTGGGATTAAAGATGTACACCAACACCTCCCAGCAGCAAGGTGACTATTAGATACTTATCATTGTTTTTACTTTAACTATTTTTCTGGTGGTATAAGTTTGTATTAGTGACTTGCAATGTTGCTGTAACAAAATTCCCAACAAAGGCAACTTAAGCAAGGAAGAAGAGAAGGAGGGAAGGAGGAACAGAGGGAAGGAAAGAAAAAAGAAGGTAGAAGGGAGGGAAGGAAGGATGGGTTTAACTTTGGCTCACAGTTTGTGGGTACAGTCCATTATGATGGAGAAGATATGGCAACAGGAATGTGAGGTGGATATTACATCACATCCAATCAGGAAGCAGAGATAGATAAATGCTGGTACTCATCTTTTATCTCTATATTCAGCCCAGGACTCCAGTTCTTAGAATGAACTCACCCACATTTAAAGTGGAACAGTCAATATTAACCATCACAACAGTTTTAAGGAATTAGTCTCAATTCAAAGAAGTATAAAATTCTGAATTTGAGAATAAAGACCCTTAGTCCCATAAAAAAGCAGCAGTGGGTGAGAAAGTACTATAGAATGTGTGCTATGGAGATTTGAAAAGGTTAGGCAATAGTCATATTTTGAGTATCTTTTTGAGAACATGTTCTGTGCCTCAGCATAGGGCAAGAAATATGGCACATTATTGTTAACTATGTGGCACATATTCAGAGGGACCTTCCATAAAGGGATACAGTCATTGACCTGAAGAATGCAGCAGACTGTACATCAGGTAGAGAGGACAGGGAACAGCATCCTTCAGGTCAAGGAAGCAGCATCAGTGAAGCAATGCAGGGTATTTAACCAAGGAATATCTCTCAGAGTTGTCTTTTCTTTCAACATGTTTCTTTGATAAATTTTGAACTGATAACTGCTTTTGTACATTATCAGAATATTAATTATATAACAATTCCTAATTTCTAACTGCATAAACTCATTATTTATACAGTCTATTCATAGATGAACTAGGAAGATAATTTAGTATTTGTCCAATTGTATAGCAAAGGTAGTGTAAAAAGAGTAAGAGAAATTTTATAAAAAATACTGGTTTCTTCTAATCACACAAAAATTAATGCATGTTTAATCTTGATTTGCTTTGTTTAGCCTGCAGGTCCCGGGCAGCCTCTCTCTCCAGTTCTCAGGCATTGTTCCTCAGTCCTGGAGACGATTATAAGAAGTGTTCCAGGTCTTCCACAAGCTGTCTTCTTGATGGCCAAAGTGAAGTATTTGTCAGGTGATATATACCTTAGCACTTAAGTAACTGAGGAGTCCGATCATGGTGTTGGTGATGACAAATATAAGTGGGTCCTGTACTCCACCCAGGGAGAACGGTCACATACAATGCATATTGTCTCTGTGAATATATATGTTCATCTGAAATGAAACAAAAATGCAAGCCCCACTATCTTAGATAATTTCATCCCCATGTTCATACAAGTAACCCCAATTGATTACTATTAATCTTCTTCTTCTTAAAAAGTTTCTGCTTGCAAACCTAATAACAAGTAAGAGAGGCTGTCCAAACATTAAAAATGTATTGGGGGAATAAATAGAAACATTGAAGTATAGATGTATACGCTTTAGTGAGCCAAGGATATATTGGAAACTCATCCAGCAGAGACTTATGTATGAAGCCTCATTTCCTTAGAATCTCTTGCCATAGCAGCTGTTAAGAGCTAAACCATGTACAAGGACCCATTAGAGAGAGTAGTTTATATCATCAGCACTACACATGAAGGCCTTACTTAACCACTTACCTCTATTGTTACAATATATTTGTGGTCTGGGGCTACAGAATGATATAACCACTTCATTTTGAGTCAGGCATCACTGACATGCTTAAATTATTAAGCTTAGCATTCCCATCCCCTTTTGCCTTCTTAGTTCTGGGTATTAGTAATTACAGTAATAAAGACCCCAAAGTTATTGGTTTTGCTGATGGCTGGTTGCTAGACTTTGACACTGTGTTTAGTAAGTCATTGTGCTATCTCTGTCAATAATTTGTCCATTAATTCTCTACCTCTGAGGGGATAATGGCTACTGTGGGAAGTTCTGTAGGCTGAGTTCTTGTGAACTAGGAAACTGAATTCATCCCTATTTTTTCTATTGATAGCAGGTAAAGATGAGGTATATTTAAACAGAAAATAATTTAGAACCTTTCTTCCCCCAATTCTTGAAAGTCTGGGTGGGAAATGGGCCTTGTTATATCTACTTAAAGCCAGTATTGGGGAATGCCACATATAAGTCTGTATGGATTGCATTCCAAGGAAGCTGGAGCACCTAGAGTCAATGCTACGGATGCTATAAAGAGCCTCTTTCTTCATCGTCCAGCCCAGATTAATTTTACCATTCTTATCACATTGATCTTAACCAATTTCTTAAAATTAATTAAATGGACTTTTAAGTCTTCTAGATACATAGCATATATCTTCCAAAATATTTGATATTTCATTTGGTGTCTAGAGGCATTTTAGTCTATGTCTCATGCTTTTGAATTTCAGGAATGTATCCTTGGCCTTTTTCATATTTTATACACAGTCATGTAGCCCAGTTTTAGAATGTGTCCTCTTTGTTAGTGTAATTGATACCACAGAATTCTTGGCTTATACATGCCTATGTTTTTGTCCTAGTCACTTTTCTGTTGCTATGATAAAACACCAAGAGCAAAACAATTTATAGATGAAACAGTTTATGTGGCTTTACTGTTCCAGAAGGATCAGATTCCAATATGGCAGGGAAGCATGGGCAAGTGCAGACATGGTGGCTGGCGCTCGAAGCTGAGAGATGCAAACGTGAAGCACAGAAAGTGAACTAGAAGTGGAGTGAGCTTAAAGACTCTCCGTGCCCACCCCCAGTGAGCTATTTCCTCCCGCTCCTCTTCATTTCTAAACTTCCCCAAACAGTGCCACCAACTTGTCACCAAGAGTTCAGATGCTCAAGCCCATGGGAATGACAGCAGTCTCAAAACCCATTTTAATGTAATTATAAACAAAACTATTTTAGAAGGAAAATTAAGGTAGATTCTTAGTCCTGCCAGTAATAATGGGACCAACTGTCATCCTTTATATTTTCCCTGTTTTCTTGTGACCAACTGTTGTCCTGACATATAGGTCTATTCTTCAAGCAACTACAAGAAAGCTAGCTGGTGTAAATAGGAATGGAGCATTGCTTCATGAGCAGAGGAGTTAAACAGCAGAACCATAACTGCTTGTAATCTGGGTTCTGTCTCAGGCTCTGCCTCTGAACTCTGAGGCCTTACAGGTGTTGTTTTCCCCATTAGGTGACATTGAGGCAGCATTCAACAACCTGCAACATTGCCTGGAGCACAGTCCCTCTTATGCAGAGGCCCACCTTTTGATGGCACAGGTGTATTTGTCTCAGGAAAAAGTCAAACTGTGTTCTCAGTCTCTGGAACTTTGTTTGAGCTATAATTTTAATGTAAGTATTCCAGATTTAAATAGTTAAGATATACCATGCTCCTTGAAATTTTAATGGATTTAAACATGTTCAGTTATTTTACATGTGCATCTAAAATACTTTGCCAGTAAATAAAACTTGGAAGTTATAGGAAACAGGAGAAAAAAAATCAGGTGTTTTTGATATAGTTGAAAAACCATGTGAATTGCTCGAATATAACCACTACAATATCAGATTACCTTGCCAGTGGGTACCTGCAATCCTAGCTATTTAGAAGGCTGGAGACCAGGAGCTCCAGGCCAGCCTGGACAACATGGAAAGCCTATCACAGCTTTCTCACATGCGCACGCTCACAAATACACACACACACACACACACACACACACACACACCAAATCAACAAAAAAAATTTGTATGAGTTTGGTAATGATCAGGGATCAACTTCTAGACTTCATACTTTCCTCTAAGACTCAGTTTTCTTTTCTATTTAATTTGTAGAATAGTACTTGTTATAATGAGAATTAAATCCAGCAATTATATATACAACTATCGAGAATTATGCAAATATTTTATGGATTAAGTTAGTAAATTTTACTGCCCATTTTCTTCTTGAACTTTTCTTTCTTTACCCTTCATTTTCTAGTTTTTTAGAGTTACTTTTCTTTGTAGGTCAGGCTGTCCTGGAATTCACTCTGTAGACTGGTGTAAACAAACTGACAGTAATCCTCCTGCCTCAGCCTTCCCAATGCTAGGAGTACAGGTGAGAACCACTACAACCTCCTAGAGTTGTTCTCCCATAATCACTTTTTAGTGCCACTGTGTAATACACATTAATTTTGGGAAGGAGTATTAGGGGTTTGAAGCTATAAAGACACTTCTTACTATCCAGGAAATTTCAGTTATTTTTGCTAAACTTTAGATGCTTCCAGCACTATTTAAGACTGGTGGGAGGGAGCCTCAAACTAGTGATTTACTCCATTCTGTGGGAAAACCATGAAATAAGCTAGAGAATTCAAGTTCTAAGTAATAGTCCAGAGCTATTGTGCTTTTACTTAGGGCAGTAGGTCTCTAGATGGAGGTGCCCATGCCCTGTACGTGATTGTTCAATCCAATTCCCCAGGTGTCCAGCCTCTAGCAGCTGGAGGACTAAGGCTCCTTCGTTCTTCAGTGCCTTCCACACCACCCCACTCAGGGCATCTCCATTGGCTACTCTTTGTTTACTCATTAGTTCCCTCTAACCTCTGTATACTGTTTACAGCTGAAAACCAGGTGGAAGATTCTTTACTGTGTTTAGGGGTAATATGAAAAGGGAAGGCCAATGTTTAAAGAAAGCACCTAGAAACTTTTAGTATTACAAGTAAAAGAATAGAAATGTAGGGGTTTTTTGTTTTTGTTGGTTTTTTTTTTGTTTTTTTCTGGGAATCGAAGATGCACGCACATCACTACTAGAGAAGCCTCAAATGAGGATTGCTTTACTGAAAATTTAAATCTTGGAATTTATTTGTTAGCCTATAAAAATGGTTGTTCTAACCTTTTTGATATTCAGGAGGATGCTGGAGTAGCAGTTTCCCTGAATGTTAGAGTTAATATGATTAGACTTCTACATAGTTGATTGAGATGTGCAGTATTCAGATCTGGTAAATTTCGGTATGTGAGGTTTTTTTTTTTTCTTTTTTCATTTTTTAATTTGTAAGTCCTTTCTAATAAAATTTTAATTTAAAATTATAATTAAGTAGTGAGTACATCAGAGGTCAGAAACAGACTTTGTGGATATGATCACAAATGATCAAGAATCCTGTATTGTAAAGAATCCTGGGTTGTAAATTCTCTTTTTCCATTGTATACACTCCAGATAACTATTGCTAATTTTTTCCTCAGGTGAGAGACTACCCATTATATCATTTAATCAAAGCACAGTCACAAAAGAAAATGGGAGAGATAGCAGAGGCAATTAAAACTCTACACATGGCAATGAACCTACCAGGAATGAAGAGAAGTAGAGCCTCCTCAAAGTCAAAGCACAGAACTGAGGTTGATGCGAGCCATCGTTTATCAATCTTTCTTGAGTTGGTGGAAGTTCACCGCTTAAATGGAGAACAGGTAAGGTAACTCAGATTGGAGCTTGTATGTGTGTATGTATGTGTAATTCCCTACTCTTCTGTGTGATTTCTAACATATAATATGTAATTCTATTTGAATAATTTTCTACATATATGTATATAATATACTTGTAGAAAATTAAAAAGCTAGAAGTATTTCCTTGACCAACTGTCAAAATTTAGCAACCTACTTTAGCCTTACTTTTTAGTAAAATATGTGCATTCTGCAAATGCTGGGAAGTTAAATGCAATTTGCCCTGGATGACTTTTTCAGTGTGCCTGCCTTGCTGACAACCATGAAATGTTCATCATATAATTTCTGATTCTGTTCCAGAATAGTAGTGACTTTGCATAGCAACTGCTGACATCCTGGTTGTAAAAAATAAGCTACTTAACTAATATTCATAGCCTCAACTGGTTTTGGTCTCTTTAAATTTACAGACTTTACATAAAAATCTATCAGTTTATTTTTGTAAATACCATGAATGTACTGGCATCTATTAGTCATTGTGTTTTGGTAGGTGAGTCTTCTCAGTGGGGTTATTTATTGCCTACTTTGAAGGAGTCTTTAATATTTTTCTTTATAGCACGAAGCAGCAAAGGTTTTACAAGATGCCATCCATGAGTTTTCAGGAACGTGTGAAGAATTACGTGTCACTATTGCTAACGCAGACCTGGCTCTGGCCCAGGGAGATACAGAGCGTGCATTAAGCATGCTTCGGAATGTCACAACTGAACAGCCTTATTTCATAGAGGCCAAAGAAAAAATGGCAGATATTTACCTGAAGCATAGAAAAGAGAAAATGTTGTATATCACCTGCTACAGGTAAGTAGTTACTTACTTGGCACATTTCTATCCTGAAATTAACTCTCTCGGCCGGGCGGTGGTGGCGCACGCCTTTAATCCCAGCACTCAGGAGGCAGAGGCAGGTGGGTCTCTGTGAGTTTGAGACCAGCCTGGTCTATAAGAGCTAGTTCCAGGACAACCTCCAAAGCCAGAGGTTGAAAAGCCAAAGACAGAGAAACCCTGTCTCAAAAAACCAAAAAATAAAAAAATAAAATAAATAAAAATAAAAAAAAATTAACTCTCACATTTATATTCTATCTTTTTCATATATGTCAGCAGATTCTTTACAGGTCTTTTCTTGGAGGTGGTCATCTTTCTTCTGCCTGTGACTACTCTCACCAAGGTGTTTACCGTAAAACAAAACTACAGTTACTTCTTTGTATGGCCTAGTAGTTTCTTAAATCACCCCATCAGATTTTCCTTTTAGCTCTGACTCCTTTGTTTGGGGAAAGAAAAATCAAGAGTAAGATATACTCTAATAACAACATTATATAGCAGAAATCCAGGGGATAGACAGGCATATTTAATACTTGGCATATCTATTGTAGAAGAGGAAAATTGTTAAGTTAATTTGCTCTAAACTCCAAGGTATGGGTTCATCTTTTCCTTTTTAGTGAATAGCTTTAATAGCTTTGTCACACTGAGGCCCTAAGAGTTACAGGGACACACATGCGTACATGTTGCTGGGTTTTTCCATAAACATAACTATAACCACACAAACATATTGTGTGTGTGCTTGAGTGAGCAGACTGATCAGTCCTCACTCATCATCATATCAACCATCCAACCACACATTTTGCTCAAATTCTTGTTAAGTATGGAGTATTCAGAGAAACCATCACAATCTGTTGGTGAGGAACTCAAGTGCTGGGATCATGCTTCTATGAGAGCCCAGTATGGTGTCTTGTAGCACTAAGCACTCTGAGGTAGGAGAATTGCTGTGAGTTTGAGAGCAGCCTGTTCTATGTAAGAGTTTCAGACCAGTGAGGCTGTATAGCGAGTCTCTTGTCTCCAAAAACAAAACAAATAAAAACAAAACCCAGAAGGTTTAGTTTCCTTTGGCTGTGTTGTGATGTCATGATGAAAAGCATGGTTTGTTTTCCTTTGGCTGTGTTGTGATGTCATGATGAAAAGCATGGTTTGTTTTCCTTTGGCTGTGCTGTGATGTCATGATGAAAAGCATGGTTTGTTTTCCTTTGGCTGTGCTGTGATGTCATAATAAAAAGCATGTTTTGGTTTCATGTAGTCTGACACCTTAGCTATGGATATGCACTCTTAACATCATCTGTAAAGTTGAGATAATAGTTAGCTTTATCATAGATGTTTTAAATGTTAGATGTGTTTAAAGCTGAGCAACAAGCCAGGCATGGTGGTGCAGACCTGTCATTGTAGCACTTGGGGTGGGGTTGGGGGTGTGCAGCAGGAAGATTTTAGCAATCAAATTGTTGCAAATAAATAAATAGCACATACTGAAATAGAAGACTTGATATTTTTGAGGTAATTCAACAAATAATTTTTACCTTGAAGATGAGAGCTCAGGTTGTATAGAATGACAATAAAAGGAGTTCCTCCTGTTAAGGAATCTTCTGGACAGTGAGAGTTTTCATGTTTAGTGTCTACCTTTACTCTCCTCCATGAATGTCAGAAAATGGAGAGTCACTGAAAAGTGCATTTTGAATGTAGCAGAAAATATTTGCATATAGAATGTATGGCTTTTAACAAGATAACACTGCTGGCAATATTCTGAAGGCTACTGTATACTTGAGGTAAACAAGCCAACATTTTATCTTACTGGTTTGTAAATGTCACCTGTATTCAATATACTAAGTAGAGTTGGTCTAATTTCCAGAGAAATTGCTGAAAGAATGCCCAGTCCCCGGGCCTTTCTGCTCCTCGGGGATGCATACATGAACATTCAAGAGGTAAAATTTCTAATTCTACTGAACTCAAGTTAAGGGAAAAAATTGGGGGCTGGAGAGATGGCTCAGAGGTTAACAGCCCTGGCAGCTCTTTCAGAGGTCCTGAGTTCAATTTCCCAGCAACTGAGGTCTGGTGCCCTCTTCTGGCATGCAGGCACATATGCAGGCAGAACACAGTATACATAATAAATAAATAAAACTTAAAAAGAAAAAAATTATAGAACTCTATAATTAGTATAACTTTTATTAAAGGGAATTTGGCCTTTTGTCATGATTAATATCTGAGTTTTAGTGATTTTAATAAAAGGTTAGCTTCTGCAATGTTTTTAACATCAAGACTTAACTCAGTGATCTTATCTACAATAGAGACATTGCTAGAAGAATGTCGATAGTTTCCTCTAAACAGAAGGGTGGAGAGAGATCTACTGACAGTTATAATGACTGCCTGGAAATGCAAAGTTGCTGTAGTCAGAGTGTGGTCATTGTGGGTATGATTACAGTGATGAATATCTGGCCTACTTTCCATCTAGAATTATTTACTTTTATGTTCTTGAATGTATACTGTGCTAAAACAAAGTATTACAAGTTGGGAGGACCTTAATTATGGAAATGTTGCTCTTTAATGAATTCACATAAGCTGTTTATTCACGTTTGTCATTTGTGTCTGACAATGTTAGCCTGAAGAAGCCATAGTGGCCTATGAACAAGCATTAAACCAGAACCCCAAAGATGGAACACTGGCAAGAAAAATTGGGAAAGCACTTATCAAAACTCATAACTACACAAAGGTAATTGCTTCATAGTGTCAGTACATTAAGTTGACCCAGATCTGCTGTGGAGAAGTTTTCAGCAGCATCCATCTTCTGCAGTTTTGGTGATTTTAAGCCCCACATTCGTGTGTGCAAACTGGTATTTGTGTCATGTCAGATTTTTCCCATGGACTTGCTCTCTTCACTACTGCACTTCATGAAGATTGTTTTGACCCTAACATTATTTTAAGCTGCTTCTCAGTCTTTGCAAGTAAATAGTAGTCATAAAGTCACTCATATCATATCTCCTTTATTATATAATGTAGCATAATCGTTTTCCTTTCTGCTGTGCCAGTTTGGTCAAGCTATGTGTTCAAGGAGGTTGTTTGTTGGCTTTTAGTAGGGATGCAGTGTTTTCCTTGACTGGTGTATTCTTATGTGATTCCTGGTCATTGTTAAGTATATGTATACCAAGTAGGAAAGCAAATGCTTTTAGGAAGGCTTGCTAACCTCTAGAGTAATCTCTATGCATATTTTGCCAAGTATTGTTCATTATTCCTTTATTGTAAGAAAATGCTGGTTGCCATGTGATCTATGATTCTCTAAGAAAAGCAGCTTACTTCTCTGGCAGCACAGATGTATGCCTAAAATTCTTTATATATTATTTCTAATTATCAATATGCCTTGTGCCTGGGATGTATGAAATTTCTGTGCTTTTAAAGGCCTAACGAATATGGACTTTGTTTAGGCAATCACCTATTATGAAGCTGCTCTGAAAAGTGGACAACAGAATTGCCTTTGCTATGACCTGGCTGAGCTCTTACTAAGACTGAAGTTGTATGAGAAAGCAGAGAAAATTCTCCAGCATTCTCTAGCTCATGAACCTGGTAGGAAAGTCATTCCGATTGTAAAAAAAGTTTGCTTGATAAATCTATTCAATTGATTTTTATAATACATAATTATATATTGATTTTTCTTGATATTTTTTGCATGTGGTTGGTTATATGAATTCACATGTATTTATTCTTCTTTCAGAAGTCAACTTTGCCAAAGGGGTATGTTTTGAATCTAATATTAAATGTAATAAATAGTTTATTGTGTTATAAAAGAACTTAATTCTAATTTTTTTAAAAAGAATTTGAGCATCTTCAGAGGTTGCAGAGATAGCTCTATTGCTGAAGTGCTTCCTTGAAGACCTGGGTTTAGATCCCTAGCACTGACATTAAAAAAAAGAAGAAGCAGCACAGCAACCTGTGCCTATAATCTCTGAGACAGGATTTGTATTTGGTACTGGCCAGACACTATGACCAAGTTATCCCACTCTAGGTTCAGTGAGACCCTATCTCAAAGTGAGGGTGAAGAGTGGGCCTGACACCAACAATAGCCTCTACATAACACACACATGTACAGACACAAACACATGTATGCAAAAAAAATGCAGGCATTATAAAAGTACAGCTGATATATACATCAGCTGTTTTCCAATAAATTCTGCTTACTCTCTTCTCTTTACTTTCCATATAGGTAGAATGTGATTAAATATATATTCACTATACATTTGTTGGTGTTTTTATAGAAATGTGGTCACTGTGATCTTCCTTTTCAAAAAATGTATTACCTGTTCAGCTATTTTCTCTATATACAATGTGAGGAAATATGTCAATACCAGTGCATTCATAACATTTGATCAAATAGCATTAATGTTTTCTAACTTGGTAATGTTTTTAATTTTACAAGTATTGTTGAGCATTTATTTTGTTTTCCCATGTTGGTGCCATAAGCCACATGACAACTAATGTACTTATATCTTAGTCCTTGGGGTTCACTTACATTTATTTACTATTTGGGTTTATAATGTATGTTGCAGGTATGCTCTTATGTCATTGGTAGGTGTTGAGGTCAGAGGACAACTTGACTAAGTACGTCCCAGGGAATGAACTCAGTTTGTCAGACACAGCCATCTTTTACCAATGAGCCATCCCCCTAGTACTTGCTTATATTTCTTAAGAATAAGGTGCTGGGAAAACCTTTGTGCATTTAGATATTTTTTCCAGTATTTCACATTGCTTTCAGGAGTGCAAGTTTATTTTTTGAGACTTTCAATTTTTAGTAAAATATAGTGCTTATTCATCTCAGAGTTTAAAGCTTGCTGAAGTAAGTGAAAGCCTTGCTTTCTCCTGCTCACCAGAGAACACTCCAATTAGCCTCCTGCATATGTTCCTCAGTGGGCCTACTCCTGTCTCTGTTCTGATGCACACACAGATACAGTGATGTTCTGGAATCCACTGACCAAGCCAATCATGGATCATAAATATTTCAAAGAAAAGTTGTTCCTGAAAAGTTGTTCTGAACATGGAGAGATACTTTAATTGTCATTGATTCCTAACTAGCACAGGAGATGAGCTATTTATTTAACATTTGCATTATTCTGGGTGTTATTAGTAATTTAAAGATGATTTAAATGATATCAGAGGACACATGCATGTTATGGGAAAATACTGCATCACTTATATAAAGGACTTGCACACCCATGGATTTAGGTATTGGCTGCAAGTGCTCTAAACCAATTCCCCAGGTACTGAGGGATGGCTGTATTTATAGTATGTGTGTAATTCTATAGCGTTGCGTGTTCGTCTTATAATTTCTTTTCTTATTTGCAAATATAGCCCTTTGTCTTTGTATGTATTAATATCACAGAATATTGTATATCACCTATTGATTAGTAATTGAAGAAAAATAAGCAAAGAAGTATGATAAGATTTCAGTTTATATACCTCTGTGTACATACTAGAATTGAATATTGTTTCATTCTTTTTTATTGCTTTGTTTTATGGGAAGGATGAACTCACTCCAGGCCCAGGCTGACCTAGAATTCATGCCAATTGTCCTTTTTCTGCTGCCCAAATTCATGAGTCACCTTAGATTACACTGTCTTAATGATAAAAATGCCCAAGTACTGTGTAGTGCTCATTATGAGAATGAAACATAACCCTGATTTTAATTTACACCTCATTGATGACAGAGGTTAGTCTTGCTGTTTGTGGATCACAGTCTCTTTTTAATATGTCCTCTTGGCCCTCAATCCTTTGCCTATTTTTCTGGTAGATAGTCTTGCTAGAGCTGGTATGTTTGTTTGTTTGTTTGTTTGTTTGTTTGTTTTTAACCAAGTTTATTTATTGTGTGTTAGCATATATTGTATCTGACCATCTTTCTTCATTGGTTTCTAAGTTACTTTATCCTTTGAAAAAACTTTCCCAATTGTGTTTTAAAAGTCTTATGACTTTTGTCTATATTTTTTGAATCAAGACTTTAAGCCACATAAATTTTTTCTGTATCATATTCAAAATAGGTAGTCAATTTTTAATTTAGCTTTTTTCAATGCCACCCTTATTTCATAATAAATCCCATATATATGACTCTATAGAAAACTTAATCTTGTTCCATTGATTTTCTTTTGCTAATGCCATGTATGTTTCCATCTGTAAAAGGAGTCTACCCTATGCTTTTTAATACTCCCAAATGTCTTACTTTAGTTTTAATAAAGCTGACCCATAAATCCTCCCTATTAGGAGGATTAGCATTTACTATGTGATTTCTTACTTGTGCCAAACAGTGTATACTGGTTGGTCAGATCTCACTATTAAACACAAAGGGGCCTAAGTTGTAGGGGAAAATACAAATACATATTTATATAAGTTAGCTGTGTTGTGTTTATGTAGCAAAGCTTACTGAATGTTTTCAGAATATAGCCTGAGGCATACACTGGTACCTTCATACACATTTCGTGTATTACTGTATTAATTAGCTTTAAATTGTCCCTGTTTTATAAATCAGCAATCTACAGGTCACTTTCCTTCATGTATACAGGTTTCCACAGCTCATAAACACAATACCTGACCTCTAACAGACATTTTTAATTTTTTTCTGGCTACACCTGAATTCCTAATGTACCTCCCACTGATGTTGTGCATGGAACCCTCCTCCTATCATTCATTACAAGTTTACTTTTGGTTGGTAAGAACCAAAATCTTGGCTTCTGCCTTCTCGTTACAGTTAAATGCTGATGACTCATATCTGAGTCTCACTGATCCCACGACTCAGTTTCCATTACTTTCTACCCCCGTTTGCCTCTCCTGGATTAGGATGATAGCTTTCTGGCCTGCCTCATTGCATCCTCCCTGCTTCCTCCACCAGTCTGGCCTGCTTCTAATCTCAGCTGTTGCTACAGCCTCCGTGAATCCAGAAGTGAT
Organism: Cricetulus griseus; assembly: GCF_003668045.3. Lineage (NCBI taxonomy): Eukaryota > Metazoa > Chordata > Mammalia > Rodentia > Cricetidae > Cricetulus > Cricetulus griseus. The sequence continues at coordinate 108,836,536 of NC_048599.1, forward strand.
CTGAAGCTTTTCAGTATAAATCCAGCCACATTACTTTTACAGCCCTGTCACTCTATCCCTCTAATTAGGCCAGAGTGAAGACTTACATGGCTTTCACACTGTCTCTATTTGTTACTGATGTCCACTTCACAGTTTTTCTTACCTGTAAAGTAACCATGGCAAATTTTGGAAACATATTCATGCTAGACTGAGTTTTTGTTACTCAAATTTGTTAATTAACTATAAAACAAAACACTATTTTACAAGTTAAAATGTTAAACAGTGCTTGCACCAGCAAGATGGCTCAGCAGGTAAAGGTGCTTGCTGCCAAGTCTAAGACTTCAGATTCAACTCCAGGATCCATGTGAAAGAAGGAGAAAACCAACCCCTACAAATAGTGCTCTGATTGACCTACAGGTGCAGTGTATATGAAAGCCTGAGGCAGAATGTGGCCTGGATTGTACACTCCATACCTGGTTCACAAACTTAATTTGTCCTTATTTAGGTGACTGACATGCCCCTTAAGTCACAAAGCATTCCTTAGATCACCACATGCCACTTTGTTTGGATTATTTATTGGACTTATTTGAAGTTTTACCTTGCTACCGTGCTAGGTAGGTAGTTGTATTCTACAGGGGAGGAGAAAAGTAGCTAGAGATGAACCTAGACTAGAAAGCAGACCTATTGGCATTACAATTTGTACCCTTAATGATGGTAATTTATTGAGAATTTAAAAAGCAAGTTCCTTCTTAATTGTATGTAGAGACTATTTTAATGGTTTCAACAAACAGACATTCTTACAATACAATGAAAATTGCCATCTTGATATGAGTGATGAGACTATCTGCTAGTAAGTGTGTAAAAACAAGTGTTAGTTACTGTTCAGCTCTCTACATTTTCTTCCAGCCAATTACTATCCTAGTTTTTTAAGGTTTTGCTATACTTTAACTATATAAAATTTTAAGTTATTTACTGTTGAAATCTTTTTTAAGGTCATTTTTTTAGTGTAAAGAAATATAGACATTTATTTAAGGTGACATTACCCCTTTGCATTCCACCCTTAGTAAATGAATTGTCAGCTCTCATGGAAGATGGGCGTTCCCAAGTCCTTCTAGCCAAAGTTTACTCAAAAATGGAAAGACCCAGTGATGCGATTGCCTCGTTACAGCAGGTACAGTGTGTATGACTGTGGGCAGAGGGTCGGAGACCGGCTGCAAATACTGTTAGCCAACCCCCCCCCCCCCAGTTACAGAGGATGTATCTAAACAAATAAGGACTCAGTGCCTAGAGATGGTCCACATAAAACACTGTATTGTAACAGTTAAGCATGCTTCGGCGTCTTAATTCTGTTCTGCAGCCCAAAAACTGGGAAAGTGTTATGATTTGGGTTTTAATTCTGTTCTGCAGCCCAAAAACTGGGAAAGTGTTATGATTTGGGTTTTAATTCTGTTCTGCAGCCCAAAAACTGGGAAAGTGTTATGACTCGGGTTTAAACTCAATGCTTCATATCTCTATTTACTTTAATCTTTAATTTTTCCTAATATTTTGTGGTTTTCAAAGTAGAAGTTTTACATTTCCTTGGTTGTTTTCCTAAGAAGTGAAATGGCTTTCAGTCATTTTTTTTCCCAATTTCTTGCTTACTAACAATTTTTTAATAAGACAGTGAATGTCATTATTCTATCAAGATGGTTATATGCCATTTATTTTTGTCTATTAATAGGTAACTAAGAAATTAATCACTTCCTAAGTGATTTTGCCATTATTTAAAGATGTTTTCTGACATTTTGTTCAGATTTTCTGCATGTAGGTCCATGAAAGAAAAGTCTGGGGGAATACTGTTTGTTAAAGTTGAGAACACTGCAATTTTGAAAGCACTGAAGCCTCAACACTGCCTTTATAGAAACTATTTCTTAATTCAACAACTTTAATAGATTTCACACTGACCACTTTAAACTTCCTCCTTGGTCAGTTTAGATGGTCATGTTTTTAAAACTAATTTGTTCAGTTGTCAAATATAGTAAATCTTCTGATGTCCTGTATCTGTTATGAAAATTCTATTTTATAATCTTGATATTTTAATTTTATTTGCCTTCTTTTTAAAAAAGCATGCAGGGATTTATTCTTGTTAATATTATTCATGAACCACCCTTTTCCTCTCTGGCTGTGGATGGTTAGCTAGCCCTCAGTATTCTACCAGGCACTGCACCCACTGCTGTACTTCATAAAGAAGGAAGCATACACAGGGCAGAGCCAGAAAGATGGAACATGTTTCAGCACATTAAAAACTATACATATATATGACAACAGAAATATATACATGCATTCATAAACATATATTTATATAATCAAATATAAGTTATATGAAGAGAATGAATCTTTGCTGTATACTATGTACATTGATGGTTTGTCTTCTTTTGATTTCCAAAAGACTGTTGTAACCCTCTAAACAGGTGATTCAAAAATAAAAATTTTGAAATGTTGTAAATCTTACCCATCAACTATAAGTTGTCAACCAACATTTATGCAGGAGTCCTTGAAACAGTGTCCTGTGTGCAGCCTAGTGTGTGGTGTATAGCAAGCACTCACTATCTACTAAATGTGTCACAGTGAATGATTGTCAATAAGTCATGGTTTGATTTTACTTGTTAAGCACTAAAGAATAGGCATTCTCTCCTACTTATTAATGTTCTAGAAACCAGAAGTATGAATTGGAAGGAATAGATCCTTCCAATCTAGCAATCTGCTTACTATTCTTATGCCAGTGAGGACACCTCATTCTAGGGTGCCTGTGCTTAGCATTGGTCCATGTTTATAGACACTGACAGGTGATTACCCATCAGTAGACATTTAGCCTCAAGGGTTCTTTGTTCTGTTGCTATCATTGTTAGTATTCAGGCATTTGTACTGGCCTGTCCTTGGGGTTCTGACAGGATATGCCCTCAGCTGCAGCCACTAAGAGCACCACCTGTGCACATTCACTATGTTCCCTTTTACAAGGGCCCTGCCCACCTCCCATCTTAATCTTTCTTTCTCTCCCTCTCTCTCCCCCTTTTTTCCTTTCTCTCCCCCACTTTCCTCTCTCCTCTCTCCTCCTGCTGCTCCTGTCTCTGGAGGCTGGTCTCCCCCATTCCCTTTCCCCTTTTTATTATCCCTTTCCAAAAAAAACCTGTCGAGTGGCCTTTTTCTCTCTTGCACCACTTTTCCTAAATTACAACAACATTTTTTGTTAGTTCTTATATCTTACAATACAGATATGTCTTTACAATGGGTAACTAGTTGTTGTATTTTGTTTCCATCCCTTCTGAATAAATCCTTGATTACCTTCACAAGACTGGAAAAGCCAAGTTCAACAACCTGGTTAGGTTTTGGTATTGCTTAATTTTTTTTACAAAATATTTGATTAATTCATCATCTATCAACATGCAATGTACTTGTTACTTACAATCTACCAATATTTAATTTTATGATTGCATTTCATTAATGTAGTAAACATTTAGCATTTATAATTATTTACTTTTAGCATCTAGTGATCTTCCTAATTGTTCCATCACCGTTTCCTTTGTGGTGATTTTTTCTGTTTGTCTCTATCACATAAAAAAAAGACTTAATATTGCAGTACTTTGGTTGGACAGATACTGCCTGTTGGCTAATTTGCAAGTTGTTGCATGTTTGAGATCTCAATAAGGCTCACAGATCATCAATGCTCATATAATTCTTATTGTAAAATTATACTGTTATATGACCTGTTGAAAATTGCTCCTTTCCCTTTCCTGATTCTTTCTGATTTCTTAATGCTTACTGTTTTCTAGGCTCGAGAACTGCAGGCTCGGATATTGAAGCGCGTTCAGATGGAGCAGCCAGATGCAGTTCCCTCACAGAAACACTTCGCAGCTGAAATTTGTGCAGAGATTGCAAAACACTCTGCTGCTCAGCGAGATTATGAAAAAGCAATTACGTTTTATAGAGAGGCCCTGGTTCATTGTGAAACAGATAGTAAGGTCAGTACTATTACAAAAAAAAAAAAGTACGTACCTTTTATTCCAGGTACCATCAAGTTTGCTCAGATGTAGAAGCCTTATAAGATTATTAATAAAGAATATTTGAAAATGTGTGCAAAAAAAGAACCAGGTTTAAAAAAAATCCATTCTGTTTCTAGAAAACTTTCAGAATGCATATGGGGCTAGGAGTGGAGCTCCACAGTAGATTGCTTGCAAAACATTTGCCAAGCTCTAGGTTCAATCCCCAGTAATGCATGCTTTAAATTGGAGGAACTGCAGAGCTGGCACATTCAGTGAAATGCTTGCCACACAAGCATAAGGACTCACCTAAAAGGTGTATAAGAAAGCTGGACACAGTAGAACATCTAGTACTGGCAAGTCAGAGATAGGAAGATCACGGGATTGCTGGACAGTCAGCCTCTCTGAATTGGTGAGCTGTATGTTCAGTGAAAGACCATTTCAGAACATGCAACAGAAAGTAACAGGATAGTACACCTGATATTGAACTCAGGCCCCCTGCACACGTGCTCTCACATGTGTACACACACACACGTACTCACAAACACACAATTATAGTGGAATAACTAATATAAATCTGAAATTTCCTTATTTTAAATATTCATCTGTACGTCTTCGATAATCAGTTTAAAGCTATTTTTTTAGTCAGATATCTCGGTCTAGGTAATTTGATTCAGTTAGGTTAAATAATGCTGTCCACTTCAGCATCTATAGCTTGATGGTTCCCTGGTCATCAGACTGTGAAATTGACTATAGTGACTTGGTATGGTCACTGCACTGATGGAATAGTCTTTGGTAAGGCATACCCAAGCAGGTACCGTTTCCAGTGGTGGCTGAAAGAGCAGAAACAGTAGTTGTGGCTCAGAAGCATGTCTTATGATTGTCTACCAGTTGAACTTTTCCACTTTATAGTGAGAAAGCAGGTTTAAAGAGGTTCGCCTTGGTCCTTTCAGAGAAGTTGGTACTGAAATACAGTATCCATCCTTAAAATCAGCAATAGCGTTTATCTCTCCACCATTTGAGTGAGTTATCACCTGCTTCCCAATGTTTTCCTGAAGAGCCTGTAGAGATGGACCTGCCTATCGTTTATCTTCTCCATTGTGCACAACAGTTTTATTGTGATAACTTTCCAACAAGTAAAGTTTAGTCTCCAGACATTTCATTCATTTTATTGTGAAACCAGTTTCTGACTGTCTTGATTTGCTGCCTAGATAATGCTGGAACTGGCACAATTATACTTGGCACAAGAAGACCTTGATGCCTCACTGAGGCACTGTGCACTGCTTCTCCAGAGGGACCAGGATAATGAACCAGCCACCATGGTCAGTCTGGACTTCTCTGCTGCTTCAGCACTTGAGGTTTATTTTATATCAGAAATGTTCAAAGTTTACCCATAGAACTTTATTAAATAGTGAGGTGCTGTTCATTTTTGCTTATGGAAGAATAACGTTTGTCTAACATGGGCATATTTACCAACAAATATCAAAGATCGCCAGCCATGCAGTGACAGGAGTGACAACACATCCAGATTACATTTTCCTTTCCCTTTAGAGCTAGTTAGCATTTCTTCATGCCTAAGGAACAGGTGTAGTTCTGTAGTCATCCTTCATGAGATTTGTTAAACCCTGGCTCTGACATTCTGGGCTAATGTAAGATTTCAGTAGATCTGTAGAACTTCTGAAGTTACAAAAGGGAAAAATAGAAGAGCAAATCTCAATGTACCACTAGATTGTTTCACATGGATTTTCTTTTCCTCCTGGGTAAAAGTTTTTTTCAGCTTTTAAATATCTAGTGTGGATGACATTTATGAGGCTCACTCAGGCTTATCATTACAACTAAGTAGAATGTAAGTCATCTTGCTTTAAAACATATGGAAAATCTTGGCAGGTATTGCATGTTTTCCATTTGAAACATGTGACTTAAGTTTTTTTTATGTTTTTATTGTCACTTTACTGCAGTGTGGCATGTTTCTACAGTAGCACAGTGGAATGTTAAATAACCTTTGAATTGGTTTTGTAGATATATGTTTATAATATTTATTTGTATTGTAAGGGCAATAGGGGGTGTGCATTTTAGCCCAGTTGCCTTAGAGGTCAGAGGCGTTGGGTCACCCTGGAGCTGGAGTTAGAAGTGATTGTGAGCTGCCCATCGTGGGTGCTGGGAATTGAACTTGGGTCTTCTACAAGAGCAGTACACACTCTTAAACACTAAGCCATCTCTCCATTCCTTCAAATTTGTTTTTATGCCACCACTTGAAACATTTTATTTTTTTTTCTAAAAATAAAAATTTGTGAGCAGAGAAATCTGGTTTGCATGCTTGATTAAATTTTACAAATTTAATCCCTTCTATTTTTCATAAATATTTTTATAGTGCTAAACCTTCTTTAAGAGAATATGCCTTGCAAAAATGTGTGGTACTGTTTTTAGAGCCAACTTATCTTTACAGTTGATGGCTGACCTCATGTTCAGAAAACAGGACTATGAACAAGCAGTGTTTCATTTGCAGCAGCTTTTAGAACGCAAACCAGGTAATTGCACACTGTTTTTGTTCAAATGTAGTCATCCCTGTGTCTTTAGGTTGTGTTTGTTTGTTTTGCTTTTTTAGCTTATCCGCTGTTCTGGAAGGAGCCGTTGATTGAAACTGGCTCTGCTAATCCCACACTTGGGTCTAAGTAGCTCAAGTGGCCATCAGAAGAATGCTTCACTGTCTATTGGTCTCTACAAACTGTGGGCACAGCCTAGCTCGTCTGCTTTGCAGTATGCCTGTATTACTTTAATGGCTTCACCATCCCAACTGCTTTTCACACTTTCTCCTGTCTCCTTAAACTTCTAGCACTCTTACCACCTTCCTTCCCCTCACCTAAATAAACCTTGCCATTTCCAGACTGAGAAAATGTAAGGAATTGGAAGAGAATTCCATTCCCAGTCACCAGTGCCTCTCCCCAACCCTCATCCTTCCTAATTCTGATTCCATTTGTCACCTACTTTTCCCTGTGCACTGCACACAGCCCCCTGCCTATCAAAGAGCTTAACTCCTGTTTCTTCTCTCCCATGTCATTGTTCCCTAATCAGTACGCAGCTCTTCAGTGACAATGCTCAGACATAAATTACTTCATGGTCTCCCTACTCACTTTGCCCAAACCTACCTCTGTTTCCTATAGGTCTCTGTCCTTTCTACTTCCCATTCCACATGCTGTTTTCATTCTACCTCAAGCTGTTCTGTATTGCTATGAAGGAATTATCTAATCTTATTTAAGGCACAGACTTTGCTTCCTCATGAGTAGATTTAAGCTATTCTTGACCGTATTGCCCTCATACATTAGAGTTTCCTTTACAAGCTTCAGAGCAGCCCCCTCTTGTGTCACATGGGTTTTCTCTCACCTAGGTTCCTGTTCCTCAACACCAGCATTGGTTGCAAACAGTTGATAGTTATTGAGTTGGTAGACTGGCTGCTTTGTAAACAAACACGTCTCTTCTTTTTTACAAGTGTATAGTAATTGTACAAAGAGGTTTGTTGTGGCATTTTCATATATATATTGTGAGTCCATCATGTTCATTTCCATTAACCTGTTCTGTCCCTCTCTCTGTTACTCTCATCCCTTCCTCTCTCAAAGAGCATCACTTGGGTAATTAGTTTAAATGTGTTCCTATGTCGTATGTGTGAGAAAGATGGAGGATGGGCATATGTGGACACCAGAGGACAACTTTGAGCATCAGTCACAGGAAGCTGCCCATCTCTTTAGAGACAAACAAGGTGTCTCATTGGACTAGAGCTCATGGATCAGGCTAGGGTGACAGGCCAGTAAGCCTAAGGATCATCTATCTCTGTCTCCTTAGCACTGGGATTACAGGCACATGCATTTTTACATGGGTTTCAGAGATCTGAGGTATCTCCCCATCCCCTACCTTTGTGTCTTTTTCTTTAATCTATTCATAATTTCAGTATAAGGACATTGTAATCCATCAATACTGAAAGACATGAACCCATACCCCTGATGCTTTATGTAGATTTTCCCCTTTTTTGCCTATCATATATTCTGTCTTCCTTCTTTTTCCCTCTTTCTCACTACATTATCTAGAATATATCACCTTGAGAGAGCATTAAGCAGTGCCTTATGCACTGAGTGCCTTACCCAGAATTACAAGGGCTCTAGATTCACAAATTCTCATGCTAAGGAAATTCTAAGTCACAGTGGGATGAACTGATGATCACCCTAATCCATATCAATTGTCAATAAATACCTCCTTGTTACTTAAGAGTATCTGCAAGTCAGGTGTTTTGGCACTTGACTTTAATCCCAGCACTCAGGAGGCAGAGGAAGGCAAATCTCTGTGAATTCAAACCCAGCCTGGTCTACAAAGTGAGTTCTGGGACAGCCAAGGCTATTATTCAGAAAAACCCTCTCTGAAAAAAAGAAAGAAAAGGACCAACAAACAAAAAAAGTATTTGCTAATATGTATGTAAATATGTACATTTATAATTTACATATTTGTCTTCTCTGTTAGACTGTATACTTTTCAAGGTCAGCAATAATGTGTTCATCTTAAATCTGACAGACACATAGCACAGAGTCAATAATTATTGATTGAATGGGTCTGTGAATGACAGGATATGAATAGACAGGGAACAGAATTCTCTTCTGACTGCTCATATTTTCCTAGTCTGGTAACCTAGTGAGGTTTTTAGGTGAGAGTAGGGAATGTTGTTTGTGTGAGTAAATTTGTTAGAGAATGCATTGATTACATCATTCCTCTCGTAGTTGGTGAATGGATCCATGTCAGTACTTAAACTTACTAAATTTTGATTAAAATTTTTGTCCACATGACCTTTGTTCTTCATAACGTATACTTTATTGTAATGGGTCTTTCTTTGAACTACCAACTCCAGAATAATGACACAGAAACCTTTTATTAATTGTGTAAGTTTGGCCTTAGCTTAGGCTTGTTCCCAACTAGCTCTTAATACTTAAATTGTATTAATTTATATTGATCTGCCATGTGGCTCATTACCTCTCCTCAATACTGTACATCTGACTTCTTCTGAGTCTGACTGGCGAATCTCCCACATCTATGATTCCTTCCCAGAGTTCCTATCTCTCTGGAAATCCCGCCTATCCTCTCCTTCCTAGCTATTGGTCATTCAGCTCTATGTTAAACCAATCACAAGGTACCTTGGGCAGGTGAGATAAAACATCTTCACACAGTGTACAAAAAGGTTATCCCAACACTTTATTCCTGTTAGCACTTCATCTATTTATAAATTTGTGTAATTTCTTCTAAAGCATACTCATACACAATGATATTATGTACACATTGTTGATCATCACCAGTACCATAACTTAGAGTATGACTGTGTTTGGCTTGTTTTGAAATGTACTGTCCAAGACCTGAAGTGATGGTGTAGTTGTTAAGGGCTTTGGGTTCCCAGAACCCATGTCACATAGCTAATCACCTATAAACTCCAGTTCCAGAGAATCTGATGCCTCTGGCCTGGAAGACACCTGCCTCAGGTATACACACATACACACACACACACACACACACACACACACACACACACACACACACACACACACATACACACACAGTTAAAAATAAGATATTTGTAAAAAGAAATGTACTGTCCAATTTTATTGCTAATTGAAAATACCTTTTACAATTGTAACTCTGTTATAACATACTGCATCTTGTCTCCAATTTTCCCAATCATCTTGACTTTTCTCCTTTTCAATTTTAATTAGTTAACAAATACCCCAGTTCCATCTGTTTAGTTACTAAGTAACACACTGCTGTATTTCATACCCTTGTCACCTCACCTGTTCTTCAAACCCTGGGCTCTTGTTTCTGCTGGCTGTCATGTCATCAGATCAATACTCAAAGCTACCCCTTGCTCAAAGTAGGTTGTGCTTCAGAGAAAAGCCTAAAATTATAGCATGATTTTAATAATATCATGGCCTGTGTGAGTTTTTTACTTATATTTTCATTCCTCTTCCTGTTCTTCAGTAACATCAAGATTGCCATACTCCCCGGGCTGTACTCTGCTCTTTGTGTGCCCATACCATCAGTTACTGGGAATGCCTTTGTCAGTCTGGCAGTGTCTGGCCCCCTTCTTGAGGCTACTCAAAGGTCAGCTCTTTGAGGAGAGCACGCCTGACCTCTCTGGTACTGTGTATTTTCACAGCACTCCACTCCACATGTCCCTTTCATTATCTTAATATCTTTGTACTGTTCATCAATAAAAAAATACACCAGCTACTATTTTTACTCATGATATACTGCCATTTCTAAAAATGAAAACACTCATTCTCTCAAATGTCAAGACTAATGAAAAGATTACTCAATGTAGTTTAGTCTTTCTCTGGTCATTATTACTTTAGCTAATGATGAATACATCCCAGCAATACAATTCAGAAGGAGAGAATTTTTTAAGAAACTGGCTTCCCAGTGTTGAGTGTAGATATTTGCAAAATATTTTGTAAACATATATTAGCAATAGCATACAAAGAGTTTGGCCAAATATTTTAACTTTTAATCCTTGCTTAGATGAATTCTACCTTTAGCGTCTTTGGCCTTTATGATGGATTATGCATCCTATTGTACAAAGACTTGTAAATGTAGCTAACCATACTTATAAATCTCTTTCATACCTTCATTTGGTTCAATTTCTGCAATGCTCTGAAACTTGGTACTATAATCACTTTAAGAAAAATGAGTCCATTTTTAGGTAGAGATAATTTCCTTGTCTTCACACCACTAAAAGAAAAGACCAGTTTTTAATTCCCTTTTCCTAAATCCCTGTTCTTTATAATGATACTACTATGCAGGATAAATAAAATCTATAGACTCAAAATTAAGTTTTAGAGAGGGCAAAGGATTTGATTGTTTTCACATACAAAACTGAATAAATGCACACCTTCCAAAGTTCTTTTCTTAATTTTTTATTCTGACAAAATGGGTAACATAAAAATTTATCATCTTAACATTTTTCTTTTTTATGATTTAGTTATTTTATGTGTAAGTACTGCACATACAACTTTATATTAGAAAAGGTCACGAGATCCCACTCTAGATGGTTTGAGCCACCATGTGAGTGTTGGAAATTGAACTCAGGACCTCTGGAAGAACAGCCAGTACTCTTAACTGCTGAGCCATCTCTCCAGACCAATCTTAACTACTCTTAGGCATACAGTTCAGTGGCATTAGTATGTTGACATTGTTGTGTAAGCAGTGGTTATCTATCCCCAGAACTTGTGTAATCTTTCTAAACTGTAACTTTGTGCACAGTTTCCCTCCACCTCTTTCCTCTGCTGACAATCTCCATTTTGCTGTCTGCTTCTGTAATTAGTGGCAAGTCCAGGTGGCTAATAGGATATATGCAGCATTTGTCTATGTGTCTGGCTTATTTTACCTAGCATAATCTTCAGAGATCATCTCAGTTGTTATGTTAAGGGTTTGCTTACATATTTGAGAAACTAATGTTTTATGTGTGCTTATAGCAGATTTATCTGTCATCTTTAGTGGACATACAGGTAGTTCCCTCTTCCTGATGACTGCAAGTAACACTGCTGTGGATATGTGCACAAATATCTGCTTATGGCTTTATTCAGTGCATAGTCTTCATTAGAGTACTGATACATCATATAATACTGTCTCTTCATTTAAAAAAATTAGAATCAAGGATAATTTATTTTAAAAATTGGGGCTATATTTGTTTGCTTGTGTAAATACTTTAGTCACCCTAAGAAAGTTCTCACATTATGGTGTGTAAGAGTTTTAACAAATTCTCTATGAGTTCTATGATAATTGAACATGGGGCCCTACTACCCAAAAACAGAGTCCCAGAGAAATTACCTACTAATGTAATGGACTATCAGGCAGCTGTTAAAATCAAAACATTAAGGTCACTCAGTGACAATTGGGAAATAGTTATTGTTTAATGTTGAGTCAAAATCAAAACCCTAAGTGTCAGCCAAATTTTATTTACAAGTAATTGACTATTAGTCATGTGTATATGACTTTCCTCACTGCTGTGTCATGAGAGTGAGTTATTTTTTTCTTCTCCACACACAATTTTGTATATTTTTCCTTCCTTTGATATTCATGAATCTAGGTCAAAATCATCCTCAAATCCTAGTACATTACTGATAAGGAAAACCTAGAAGGAACTAAACTTTCTAGGAAAGTTATACTGGAAACCAGGGAACTGAATTAATAATTTCCTCTAGGAAAAGGTGAAATCAGATTAAAATCCTGGGACTAATATGGTAAGGCTGCAGAATGGCCCACTGAGTCTAGTCTGACATTTCACGCATTAAATAAATTCTGGAATAAATCTTGTGATTGTCTACCTAAATCACTGTCACACACTTCTGTTACCGCCTCCCATCTGCAAGCAGGCAAAGAGTCTCAGAAACAGTGGTCAATCCATCTTCCTGAATCTTAAAGTTTAGATGACCTAGATGAGATGCATATTTCTAGAAGGTTTGACTCCAGGAAAATCGAAAAGTAGCAACAAAACAAACCTTTTTGTAGACATGCCTGCATTACACTTTCTTCCACAATAGCCAGCATAGTGAAACAGGTATCATTTGATAGATGATCAAGGCTATACATCTCATTAGGAAGTTATACCACATAAAATATTCATTTGATTATTATGTTGTGTTTCGTTTGAAGTAAATTGTACATTAATAAAGTAGAATTATTACCATCAGAACAAATGTCTGACCATGTTATCTATCTATATCTGAAATACTGCTTGTTTCTAGATAATTTTATGACTTTGTCTCGTTTGATTGATCTCCTGAGAAGATGTGGGAAACTTGAGGATGTTCCGAGATTTTTTTCAATGGCTGAGAAACACAATTCCAGAACAAAATTGGAGCCAGGATATCAGTACTGTAAAGGATTACATTTTTGGTAAGTCAATAGACTTGGTATTGTGCAAGAAGTAGAAAAGTATTTTCTGCATATTTAAAAGTAAATATTGTGCAAGAAGTAGAAAAGTATTTTCTGCATATTTAAAAGTAAATATGCAATTTAAAGTGTTTTAATAGATTTATTTGAAGCATATTATGATCTGATACAAAATTTGTAATCAGTGATTGAAATTTTTTTCAATTATTCAATAAGGTATACTGGAGAACCAAATGATGCCCTTCGACATTTTAATAAAGCTCGAAAAGATAGTGATTGGGGTCAAAATGCACTTTATAATATGATAGAAATCTGCTTGAATCCAGATAATGAAACTATTGGAGGTGAAGTGTTTGAAAACCTTGATGGAGACCTGGGGTGAGTAGCAGTTGACACATTTCCTTTGGTACAGTTTTTAAAGCATTTTGGGGGATAATAAGCAGCAAAGCAAAAGAAAACCACTTTCTAGCATGATGCTAAGGAAAAGGCAGATTGAATATCTATAATATTTTAGCATATATATATATATATATATATATGTATATATATATATGCATGTAGGATAAAATAATGATTCTAAAGGTAATAAAGTAATGATTCCCATCTCAGTGTATAGTGTGAATGAATGGAGCTCCCATAGGCTCATATATCTCAATATTTGGTCCCCAGTTGGTAGCACATTTTGGAAAGCATTAGGAGGTGTGACTGTGTTGGAGGAGGTATGTCATTGGGGGTCGGCTTTGAGGTTTCCAAAGACTTGGGAAATTCCCAGTGCTCTTTCTCTACCTTGTGTTTGTGAATCAGGATGTGAACTCTCAACTTTCCTTTGTGGTGTCGTCATGGACTCTTAACCAATTTAGCCAATTAAACACTTTATTTTATAAGTTGCCCTGGTCATGGTGTTTTATCACAACAATAAAAAGTAAAACAATTAGACATGAAATACTTTCCATTTCCAAAATCATAATAGATGGATTACAAAGGCATCCTCCTAGTTACTCTGTCAAAAATAAAATAAATTACAGAATTTGACACAGTCCACATAATAATGGTGATGACTGGCACTGGGGGGATGCCTCAGTAGATAAAATGTTTGCTACACAAATATGAGGACTTGAGTTCAAGTCCCCAGACCCCACATAAATGCTCCGTGGGTTTGCTGGCTGGCTTGTAATTCAGTTACTCAATAGCCAGAGGCAGAGGATTTGCAGAGAAAGCTGGCTAACTAGATTGGCTGTATAGGCAAACTCCATTGAGACACCCTTCCTGAATATAGTAGAGAGTGATTGAAGAGCATTCCTTATGTCAACCTCAGGCTTCCATGTGAACACATGCAATATATATGCATACATATATGCATACCATACACACACTGTACAGTCAAAACAAAGAAAAAATAATAATTCCTACTTAATACATGGTAGCTTTATGCTAGCCCTATGTTCTTGGTTCTTTATATGTATTATCTCCCTGATTTCCTGAAACAGCATTGTGAAATAAGCTCAGAGTCTTTATCTGAGGCAATGACTAGAAAAGATAGAACTGAGGCTCAAACTGAGTGCTCACCCGCCACACAGCTTTACAGTGTTCACCCTGGATTATTGCTGGAAACTGGTGGCATCCCCTCAAACTCTTGTTATTCTCTGAGAAGGAATGGGGATGGTTAAAGATATAAAGGGTTGTAACAGATAGTGGCTGCTTTTCATTGGCATGGAATCCATTTTTAGTGCATGGTAATATGTGAGCCCATTCAGTTGCCCACACCACCAATAGTGATCTGAAAGGAAGCTGATGTTCAGTGCTGTGAAAGGACATAGAGTACACAGTGCGTAGCTGTCAGGGGAAGGTGCATTCAGGAGTGGAGGGATGGTACAACTAGAGAGGACAAAGCTCAAGATTGGAATAGAGAGACCTCACTGGTCTTAAAAGTAGAGAAATGGCCTATTTGTTAAGAAAACAAATATACTGTTATAGATATGTGGGTACCCTAATACAGACCATCAACTAAACAGTTAGAATGCAAACTAGAACTCAGGAGGAGTTGCCGGTGCACATACAGATTTGAGAGACACCTCCAGGGTTGATCTGTGTGAAGGGCCCTTTTGCAAATTGTTATCTGTAGCCACAGCAAACAGACTAGATTTTGGGTGTGCTAAAGCTAGCAGTCTCGAAGTAAAAAATGAAAATCATATCACGCAGTTATGGAAGCCAGAGCATAGGAACTGCAGAGAAGATAGCAAGAGCAGATGTTTTCAGTGAAAATACTAAAATCAGTTGGGCCTGTGCCAGGGAGATGACCCAGTAGTTAAAAGCATGTACTACTTTTCCACAGGACCTGCGTTTGGTTCATAGTACCCAAGTTGGTTGGCTCACAACTGCCTGTTGCCTCTGGCCTGTACTTATATACACAGACACACACACTACCCAGCACACATACATTGAAAGAAGTAGTTTCAGCTGGGCGGTAGTGGCACATAACTTTAGTCCTAGAACTCGGGAGGCAGAGGCAGATGGATCTCTGTGAGTTCGAGACCAGCCTGGTCTACAAGAGCTTCCAGGACAGCCTCCAAAGCCACAGAGAAACCCTGTCTCAAAAAACCAAAACAAATAAACAAAAAAAGGATAGTTTCTGAAAAGTTCAAGGGTAAGGAAAGGTGAGCGTGTGTGTGTGTGTGTGTGTGTGTGTGTGTGTGTGTGTGTGTGTGTGTGTAGGAAATTTGCTATCAAGCATTGGACTTGTCACTATGCCTGAGATCTGCCACCTTGTATCACATAATATTCCTTTCCAGGTGAAGAAAAGAGAGATTTTATATGTTTGATAAACTAAGACTCAGATGGGAGATTTACCATTTGTGATCTTTGAGAATTTGTTCTACTTTCTGATTCTCAATTTCCCCAAATAGACGATGCATTCAGCATGTATTGAATGAACATGTACTGAAAGAATACATACTGATTCAGCATGCACTGAGTGAAATCATGTAGAATTTGACCCATTTCCTCCCTTTTCTCTTCTCTTGTTCTTTCTGTGAATACTGAATATAGAACACCACTGGACAATGTCATGATTCTACTTAGAATTTTTTTCTCTTTTTGTAGAGCTAGGAACTGAACCCAGGACCTTACCTATACTAGCCTAGGAAGATTCTATGTTTATTCTAATTATATAGTAGCTAAATTTAATATGTTTATCATGTATAGATATTGTCTAATTTCATTCTAGAGCGATTCCGGGTTTAATGGTGGTGTCTCACTGAGGACATATTAATTTTTATTAAAATTCATTTATACTGCCCCTCTTGGTATTAGAAGAGAATGAATGAATGCTCTTTACCAAGAATTCTTTAATGAGTGATAAAGAGGAGCCAGTGCCCAGAGTTCTCACATCAGTCAGTGCTATGTCATGGGTAACAGATACATGTGATTGATTCTGTGTCCACAGTAGTTCCACTGAGAAGCAGGAATCTGTGCAGTTAGCAGTGAGGACAGCAGAAAAGCTCCTGAAAGAACTAAAGCCTCAGACGGTCCAGGGCCGCTTGCAACTCCGAGTAATGGAGAATTGCTGCTTAATGGCCACTAAGCAGAAGTCCAGTGTGGAGCAGGCACTGAGCACCTTCACTGAAATAGCAGCCTCTGAGGTCAGTGGCTTTCCTCTTTTGCTTTGTCTACCTTTGCTTGGTAAAACAACATGCTGTTTTGGATAGCTGATTGTTTCCTGAACATGACCTAATAGCTCACATGTAATAAAAAGCAAATAGATACATACTTTTGTTACTCTTCCATGGTGTACTATCCATTATTGTGGGTTAGTCTCTGGGGGAGCATGGAATTAATTCTACAGAAGGGAAATTCTTCATGAGAACACAAGATAAAGGGAAGAACTTGCTTCTGGAAGATTCCCATGCTGTAATTGTGTCAGAGTCCAAGTTACTGAGTGAAAATGAATGTTGCTGGGCTCGTTCACCTTCTCACTCAGGTGTCCTTGAAATTTCTCCAGCTGAAGAACTAAATGGGATCAGCTGACAACATGTAATTCAGTTAGCAAACCATGATTTTTCTTTTTTTCTTTTTCTTTTCTTTTTTTTGTTTTTTGAGACAGGGTTTCTCTGTGTAGCTTTGGAGCCTTATCCTGGCACTCGCTCTGGTGACCAGGCTGGCCTCGAACTCACAGAGATCTGCCTGCCTCTGCCTCTCAAGTGCTGGGATTAACCAACACCCGGCATCCATGATTTTTCTTTAGCAACACTGAAATAACCTCCTTGAATATTTATTGTTACTTCTTTTTCTTTTCATGCCCTACTCAAGTCTAAGTCTGTCATTCTGTTTGGTTAGGCCTTCCTCTTCTCATACACACTACTACTAGAGAAGGAATAGCATAGTTAGTAATACCTATTTTGAACCATCACAGATCTCTTTTCTACTGCTCTAGGACACTGAAAACTCACAATCATGTGCCTCTCTCAGGATATTACAAGTTTTTCTATTTTGTTTGGCTTGGAGGTCACAGTGGTAGATAAGCTACCAAAACCCTCTTATTGTGGCTCCACTGCCCACTTTCCAGAACTCTGAGGAAGAATAAAATGTCATGGATTTGTGTAGACTTGCTTTAGATGGCAGCTTCATTATTACTGTAAACCACTACAAGACAAAACAGCAAGCTGGCCTCAGCATCAGCACCACACAGAGCAGAGCCCTTCTGCAAATACTAATTTCTAAAAGGTATTGCCCCATGCCCTGCAGGATGGACTAGGGAAAAAAGGCAAATATGCTGTCTTAGAGTTTCTATAGCTGTGAAGAGACACCATGACCATAACAACTATCAATAAGGAAAATATTTAGTTGGGGCAGGCTTATGTTTTCAGAGGTTTAATCCTTTTATCATCATGGCAGAGAACATGGCAGCATGCAGGCTGACATGGTGCTGGAGAGGTAGCTGTGAGTTCTATATCTGGGTCAGCAGGTAACAGGAAGAAAGTAGGCCTGGCATCAGCATCTGAAACCTCAAAGCCCACCCCCAAATGACCAACTGCCTCCGACAAGGGCACACCTACTCCAACTGCCTGTGAGCCTGTGGCGGACATTTTTATTCAGACCACCACACGTGCCATTCAGTATTGCTTCAGTTTCCTTCTTTGTGGGAGAGTGTTATATTGTTAATGTCAGGCCTGACTCAAAACCCAGGAAAATATATTTGTGAACACTCCCTTAAATGAAGTGCTCATGGTCATGACTATTTTAGAATGATGATTTACGTCTATTACGTAAAATATAGAATTTATCAGATCTAGAAACATGCTAATTTGTATAGATTTTCTCACTAAAAATAATTAAAATAGTACATAAAACTGTAATATCATGTTAAATGTTTCAATAAAGGAGAGTCATTCTTTGTTAACAAAAGTCATCAATGAAGGCGAAAGAAAGTAACAAGGGTTCTTTAGTTAATTTCTGTATATTATAGGTTAGGTCATAGTTTTTGAAGGTTATACTATATACATATTGTGTGGAATTTATAAGACCTAAAATACAGCTTAATTTTCAGAACATGACTCTTGGGAGGGAGGCTTTCACGGTTATTGTTCCCATTTTAAGGATGAGCAGTCTGACTTCAAAGGTTAGCAGTCTATTCATTGTGTCATCTTATGTACTTTTTTATAAATATATATATATATATATAATATACATATCATATGTATATTATATATATATATATATATTCAATCAATGTGTTGTTTCTGTGGTGTGGTTTTTAAAAAGATAAGAAAAGACTAGGCCTCCCCAAATTGGCATTCTGTAACAGATGGATGTCAACTACCGAAAAAATGGGAAATGGAATGTTCATGCAAATCTAAAAGAATTTTTAAGGGAACAATTTGCAGTTAGGTGTCACAGCCACCAACTGCTGTGAAGTGGTATTCTATCACATAGTAATGAATTTTTATTGAGTAAATCCATCATTCCTACTGTAAAGTTTAAAAGAAATAAGAACCAGATGCAGTGAATGACATTGCAGCTCTATTGTAGAGAGACTAAGCAGGGTTTTCTGTGAAGACGAGATTGCATGTTGCATGACTGTCTGTGCTGCTCAGGTATTACCTGCAAATCTGTTTACTAACTGGATCAGCCAAGAGATGATGATGGGTGAACTAAAATTCAGGAACACTGTGTTTGTGTTGCATTTTTTTCTCATTTAACTCATAGGCAATATATTCAATACGATGAATATTCAGTAAGCAGCCAGTATATATTCAGTATAGTGGGAATCACAAGAATAATGTATCCTTCCCTTTTTTCAAATTTCTCATAATCTTCAGGGTAAAAAAAAAAAATGGGATAGATGTACTGGATAGAATGGCTATCTGAATTAAAGAAAATACTTTCTGTTCTCCCCTGCAGTTGCAAATGGAAGTACTTTAGGTCATGGTCTAAAGAGAGTCTGGAGAATCTTGTAAAGAAGCTTTGATTCTAGAAACAGCTGTGATTCAAGAGCTAAGGAAATTTGTGTTTTTACAGATAGAAGTGGGCAGAGTGTCTTCTGAGTGAAGGAAATGTGAGCAAAGGCAGAGAAACATGGTGTCTAATCAAAGCACTATGTCACTCAGTGGAATGTGACAGGAAAAGGTGCATGGTGCACTAGCCCATGAAGCACTGGCCCACTTGCTCTTATGGACCCACTTGAACCATGTGGAGAGACTTTATTGGCCATACCTGAGTTTGTCTTCTGCAGCGGCTGCGAGTAAAGGACTTGTGCTTCATAAGCTGTACCAGGAAAGTGCTAAGTCTACACCTAAGGGCATAAGAAGGCCTGATGGTCTATGCTGAGATTCGAACTCGGTTTTCACTTTCAGAAAACTATTAGCTTATGAAGGTTGGGGAGATGACTCTGTTGATAAAGTGCTTGTCAATCAAGCATGGACTCAGATTCCCCAGTACCCACATAAACAGTCAGAAGTAGAGTTGCCCCCTGTAGTCCCAGCACCTGGGAGGCTGAGGCAGGCAGCTCCCTGGAGTTATTACATAGACAGCCCTCGCCAAATCATTGAGCTCCGTGTCTAGTTTGTGACCCTGACTCAGAAAATAAGATTTGGAAAGTGACTGAGAAAGACACCTGGCATCAGTCTGTGGTCTGGACACACACACACACACACACACACACACACACACACACACACACACACACACACACACACACACACACGGAAACTGTTCACATAGCAATGACCAAGCAGTGAAGGGCTAGTTCATGCTAATCAGATTGAAAGCTGTAAAATCAAAGACGTATTTTTAAATCTGTACTGCATGGACATTTTTGTTGTTTGAATAGATGCAGGACTAGTCTCTTCTTAGGTTCTTTTAGGACCAGTTGACAAATACATGATAGGTCACCATTATCTGCCATTCTCTGTCCGTCCAAGATAGAGTAAGGTATGGCTTCATAGTTTATAACAAAAACTATTACCATTTCATTGGATTTGGTGACCAAATGAAACTCTTTTGTCATGCCTTCTTATTTGGAAGAAGAAACTAAATTTTGAAAAAAAAATTAGAGACTGGGAGTGTTGGCACACACTTTTCATCTCAACTCTAGGGAGGCAGAGGCAGGTGGATCTCTAGGTTAGAGACCAGGCTGGTCTGCGTAGTGAGTTTCAGGACAGCCAGGGCTATGTAGAGAGACACTGTCTCAAAAGCAATAAATAAATAGATAGATAGATAGATAGATAGATAGATAGATAGATAGATAGATAGATAGATAGATAGAGTTTCAGGACAGCCAGGGCTATGTAGAGAGACACTGTCTCAAAAGCAATAAATAAATAGATAGATAGATAGATAGATAGATAGATAGATAGATAGATAGATAGATAAATAAATAAATAGAGCCAAGAGAGTAGTGTATTCCTCCTGTTTGCATCGGGCCCTAATACATTCCATTCTCTCTTCTGACTTGAACCAAGACCAGTCTTGGGCATGCTCCTTTTTGGATAGTGCTAATAGTTGCCCAAATGCGCCTTGCTTACTGACAGCCTTTGTTATAGCCACAATATTGCAATTTCTTACCACATTTCTACTCTCCTAACATTAAACAGAGGCCCTCCCCCTGAAAGTATCATAATCCCCCTGCTGAGCTTATTTGGGGATTTGCACACCGTTGTTTATGTCCGTTTTCTCGTAGATTCTAATGTTGTATATGTTGTATGTCTTTCTTATTAGCCTCTTGGCTTTATAGAAGACTGACATTTGGGGCTTTAACTCTATCTAAAGGAATATTGTGCATTATAGATTCTGTAAAGAGACTGTAGGCTCTACCTCTAGAAGTCTGCTTCAAACCATGATTATTCCATGGACTGTGCAAATGATTTAGGTTTGGGGAGAGGGGTAGAGTTTTATTGTTATTTTTGTTAATAAAAGGGGGAAAATGGCAGTAAGATCCCTCATCTGGAGGTGAATGTGTTACTTCTGTGTGACACGTGAAAAGAACCAAGGAGGCAAAACTTTAAATCTGAAAGAAAAGCTGCTTTTCTTTACAGTGAAGGCAGATTTCATGCTTTGGGTTTTGTACAAAGCTGCATCAGCCCATCAATCCCATTAGAGATGAAGTTGCACTAGTTGCTGGGACTGTGCTTTAACATCGGCATTGTGAATTCATTTGGGTCACATGTGTGCTGATTTCCTCAGTGGATTGCTTGGGATTCCTTGCTGTGTTAAACAGTGGTAGTCACACTGACCCTGCACGCAGCCAGCCAGAGGCACAGGTGAGTTGCTGCTTGCTGTGCAGTGCATCTTGTGGTCTAAAGTTCAGTTTTCTTACAGAAGGATCATATCCCAGCTCTCTTGGGAATGGCAACAGCTTATATGATCTTGAAACAGACGCCAAAAGCCAGAAACCAGCTGAAGCGGATTGCAAAAATGTCTTGGAATCCTATTGAAGCCGAAGACCTGGAGAAGAGCTGGCTGCTGCTTGCTGATATTTATATTCAGTCAGCAAAATATGACATGGCAGAAGAATTACTAAAACGGTGCCTGTGCCATAACCGTGTAGGTGGCTGAGAAACGATGGTTAAATGTGTTATGTAATCGTCCTACAGTAGAGCAATGGGTCGGTCAATTTCTCTCTCTCTCTCTCTCTCTCTCTCTCTCTCTCTCTCTCTCTCTCTCTCTCTCTCTCTCTCTCTCTCTCTCTCTCTCGGAGCTGGGTTTCAAGACAGGGTTTCTCTGTTGTTTTGGAGGCTGTCCTGGAACTAGTTCTTGTAGACCAGGCTGGTCTCGAGCTCACAGAGTTCCACCTGCCTCTGCCTCCTGAGTGCTGGAACTAAAGGCATGCTCCACCACCGCCCAGTGGGTTGGTCAATTTCTGAAGCTTCCCAGTGTGTCCTGAACTTTAAATCTTTATTCTCACTATAAGCAGGAAATGAACATTAATGGTAAAGAAAGAAGCTGTGTTCCCTTGAAGGTAACTGGAAGATAGATTTATGCAGCTTCAAGCTTCAGCTGGTGATGCCCTACTTACAGGAAGTACTTTCAGAATGTCAAGCATTCACCATGATTACTCATCTCATCCCAGAACTAATGAAAATTGCAGATTATTAATTGTAGCAGTCTGTCCCTCCCTTTAAGAAGTGTTTTTGATGAACTTACTGCAGCTGCATGTCATTTCCATATTATTAGACTCCACTATGCATAATATATATGGGGGATTCCAATTCAACTTAAATAAAAGTTCTTATCTTTAGGTATAATATGGAAAACTTCAAGTCTGTACAACATAAGACCTATTACTTATATTCTGTTGTTAAAACACTTAAAGATGTCTTATTGTGAATAGTCTTTAAATTTTAGGTATGAATTAGTATTTGCTGAGAAATAATTATATTTAATTTAGAAAGTTGAGATTGTTTATATTCATAGATTCATACTAATTAGCTAAAAATGTTAATCACAGTAAATCAGTTTTTTATTCTCTTTGAGCAAATTAGACTCTAAAATGGATCATTTACTTTTTAAGGAGGAGTTATGATTACCTACCTATTTCTTAGGGATTAAAAACCTATGATGCATCAGCCCTTTATCAATTGGTAGACTGCTTTAAGTGACCAGTTTCATCAAATTTAACTTAAATTGACCTTGAAAATAAAATCATCATTAATAAGCTTTAAAATATATACGAGTGCATAGTTAAACACTGTGTGCCTGATCTGAGATTAAGCAACTTTGGACAGGAATTAAAGCTTTGACACAGATAGATCCCTGGTCAACAATGACCAGGCAGCAACACCTTGTGTGATTAAACTTCATTCAGCCTTGTTGGTTTGGCATGTCTATTTGAATGCATGAGGCTCAGGAATCAAAGCTTAGGAACCTTGAGTTATATCATTTTCAAATGAAAATCACTGATAATTGGACCAAGAAAGCGTAAGACAGCATTAGAGCATCTTGCCATAGCAGATGGTAAGAAAGCTATCAAAGACAGAGAGTGCCGTGCCAAGCACTCGGGAGCCACACTGAAGACAGTCCAGTAGCCAGAGTTAGGACACCAAGTACCAAAGGGAATGAGAGCCGCAATAGATTAAAACACATCCAATATGTTAAACCCATGACTGCTTAGAAATACAAAACAGCAAATAGAATTAGTGAACACTGCAGTATGCTAATGAACTGACTTCTGTCAGACGATAGGGAGGAATTCAGCACTGTTCTGGGTTTCTGTATAAACTGCACTGCTAAGTAGTCAATTCTTCAGTAAGACATCTTGATGTAGAGAGTTTTTTCCAAGTAATAAATAAGCAATGATATGTATACTATTTTTCAACATTGGTGAGTTTATGAATGGACAGAATATTATAAAAAGGGAGAAAGTCAAACATCCTATTGTTTGTCATGGAAGAACAAAATGTCTGGCAGAGATGGCTCTGGTAGACAGAACACACAATAATTAAGGTAAACGCAACAGTGCACTATATTTTCAAACAGGTGAAATGGAAAAAGTAATATCAAAACGTTAAGACTGCTCTGTGATGAGCTATGGAACATCTGAGTGGTGAAGGGGGACTTTCCCAGATTCACATGATGTCTTTGTTTTAGTGGAAATACTAATGAAATGTCTTAGAATAAGGATAAATGTTATAATAAATTCTGTTAGCATATAAAGGAAATATTGAGACTAAGCCTCTAAAACAGCAGCTCTCAACCTGTGTGTTGCGACCCCTTTGGGGGTCACATATGCTGCATATCAGATATTTACATTACAATTCACATTGGTAACAAAATTACAGTTATGAAGTAGCAATGAAAATAATTTTATACTTGGGGGTCACCACAACATGAGGAACTATATTAAAGGATCTCAGCATTAGGAAGGATGAGAACCATGGCAAGTAGCAGAAACTATCAGTAATTTTGGACTATATTATAGAAGCACCACAAAGATGCAATTAACTAAACCCATGTGGAGATAAATGCTCCTGTAAAGGTTTTTTTTACTACTTTTGGTTAACATAAGAGAGACAGAAGAGAAATTCTCTAGATCAGAACAGATTTGAGCTATTTCAAACCACTCACAATCTGTGACATGGATTGGATTCTCAGTCTAACAAACTTTTTAAAAATTAAATGATATTTTAACAGTTTGAAATATGACTATTGTCTGCAATGGGTGATTTAGAAGTTGGTACATTCTGAGTTTGGGTTGTATTTAAGGAAGTCTTTGTCTTTTAGAGAAGCATCCTAGCATTTATATGGTTAAAATTATACAGTATCTGAGGATGTTTTCTTGGTCATATGAAAGTGTAAGTGTGAGGCAG
Organism: Cricetulus griseus; assembly: GCF_003668045.3. NCBI lineage: Eukaryota > Metazoa > Chordata > Mammalia > Rodentia > Cricetidae > Cricetulus > Cricetulus griseus. The sequence continues at coordinate 108,861,245 of NC_048599.1, forward strand.
GAGCTGAGTCAGTAGTTAAGTTTTGAAGGAAAGTTATATATCCATATTAAGTCGATATGTGTGTAGATTTTTCACAATAAACTAGGTACCTGTATATGAGTAAAATATGCATACATTATGTATATTTCTGTAAAAAGAAATTCTGCTTCTGAAAGGTTTATACTGCTCTTGGAATCAGAGTCATTCCCTGTGTCCTGTCCATACTTGAATGATATACTCAAGTTTGAAAACAATTCCTTTATCACTATTTAGATGGGTTAATATGAATGGTATGAATGTCATACACATCCCATAAGATTTTATTTGTATGGAGCTTGATCTCTTCATGTCTTCCATTTTCCACTTAGTCTTGTTGCAAAGCTTATGAATACATGGGATACATTATGGAGAAAGAGCAAGCATATACAGATGCAGCCTTCAACTATGAGATGGCATGGAAACACAGTAACCAGACAAATCCAGCAGTGGGTGAGTTCAGCAAATTGGGCTCAGGGTGTTCACAAGAAATGATATAGCATGGAAGGCCTCACTTTCTGTGGGGAGCAGAAAGGGGATGGGATAGGTAGGGTGTTAGTGGGGGGCAGGGGAGGAGGGGAGGGAGAGGGAACTGGGATGGACATGTAAAACAATCTTGTTTCTAATTTAAATAAAAAATGGGGAAAAAAGAAATGGTATATCATTTGTAAATCTTTGAAATTCATTTTTAGGAATAATATGTGTATATGTATATTGTATATAATATATGTAATGTATATATCATATATATAAACCAACATACATGGTTAATATTTTATATTCATGATGAATTATTACCTATAAATAGTTAAGTATAATTTCCTGAAGTTCCATCTTCAGTCACTTTCTTCTAGACTAATTCTGCCTTTTTTTTTCTCTGCTTTGACTCTGCTATTTGGAAAATGGTAATGTTGTGGACAAAAAGTGTTCCATTGTCAAATTATGCAAATTACATCATCACCGAAGTTTCCTTTACTGTTGATCTTCTAAAGCCTTTTAACATTCAAGTACAGTTTTGGGGATGTCACAAAGGGCTACATTTCCCCTAAGCATCTAGAACCATTTTTATTTGTGTCTGTAGAGTCTTGCTTGAAAAATGTCTACAGTGTCTGAACAGTTAGGTGGCATCAGTAGTGCACTCAGTGACTAACCTCAGCTGCCTGCTAACTGGGCTCCTCCCACTTAGCTGAGTCTGATTCACTGCCACAGTGCAGATCTGTACTGTGATGAGGATGGCCCTTCATTGGGAGCATTCTCCTGAGGTGACCATCAAGTACTTTCTGTTCTTCCTGAGAAGATTGTCATCTTTCCCTTTTTTATGTGGTGCCTTGAAACTGCTAAGCAGACTTCATTTATTCTCCCTTAAAATTTGGGTGTGAAGCTGGGCACCACTCGGGAGGCAGAGGCAGGCAGATCTCTGTGAGTTCGAGACCAGCCTAATCTACAGAGCGAGTGCCAGGATAGGCTCCAAAGCCACAGTGAAACCCTGTCTCGAAAAAACCGAAAAAAAAGAAAAAATAAAAAACAACATTGGTGTGAGATTTTTTATAGGAGAGAGAGAGAGAGAGAGAAAGAGAGAGAGAGGAGAAAGAGTTTCTGAAAGCAATCACTTTCTTTGCTGTGACCCTTCTGATCTGTTTTACTAGGTGTGAATGTGTTTCTAAATGGTTTGGCTCATTGTGCGCATAAAGGTGTTGATGTTCATTAGATTAGGTGATTTGAAGTTATTAACGCAGCCTAAGATGGCACCAGTCTTCAACAGCTGTGTCACAATGTTTGACTTGCCTTCAGATATTCCTCCTTACACTCAATGCCATCTCTTTAGCTTGTCCCTGACTGGTGTTTCTTTAGGATTTGTTAAATTACTGGATTGGACAAAGTGCAGTAACTAATGGTTGTTTAGAAATTTTCATCCCCTGGTATTATATATCATATGAGGTAGGGTCACCTTGTAATATGGAATTTTTTTAATACCCACAAAATATAAATAATTTTGATAATTTATTCCTCCAGAGTAAGATGTTTCCAAGTTATTTATATGCTCTTCCTTAGAAAGCTTCCAGAAAACAGAGACTCCAACTCTCCAGTTTTTCCTTATAGTATTGTAGTTTATAAATGATCTTGGCAGCTCTCCCAGTGTCCCTCTCATGGGTGTTCCATTGACACTTTCAATTACTTAGCTTCCCCCTTAAGACTGTCACTGTATTCAGTACTCTAGTGTGACCGGCCAAATTAACAGTGCCTTTCACTGTCACTTGTCAAGAAACCCTTGAAATCTACCTACTGTTTCCTTAGAATTCAGAATCGGGTGCTGTCACTGCAAATGGGACCAAGATAAATATGCTAGTAATATATTTATCATTCACATTTAACATATATAGTTGTATATATACCTAGTATAAATATGCCCAAGAACACATTTAAAGTGAAATGTCATATGAAACTAGAAGAACACTAAGAACTGAGAGCCGGTAAGGGAAGGATCCACCCACACCTACACTTAGGTTACATGGCAGTAACTAGACTGCTGGTTCCCTTTCTCTTTTTCCTGCTTGCCCTATAATTGAGTGTATATGCTTTTGACAGGTGTAGTGTGCTTGCCTTGCACATGTGCACTTGTTCCTTGTGCTTCCTAGCCCTTCATTGCCTTTCTCATTTTGTTTTTGTTAAAGATAGCCTTATTGACTTCTAACATTAAAGTTATGATTTTAATATAGAGTTTGTTTATCAGGAAAAAATGCTAGTATTTATGTTGTGGTACTGCAAAGTTTTTTTTAAAGCATTTCATAATAAGATTACTATTTGATCTTTAAAATTGTACTAAGAGGGACTAGGGGGATGGCTCAGCAGTTAAGAGCACTAGCTGCACTTGCAGAGGACCCAGGCTCCATTTCTAGCACCCACATGGTGACTCACAACCATCTCTAACTCCAGTTCCAGGGGATCTGACTTCCTCTTCTGACTTCTACTGGAACCAGATACACAGTTGGTGCACATCACCCACAGACATAAAGAAAAACAAAAATACAATTACACTATGAGACATTAATAATTGTTTCCCTAACAGTTAAGTGAACTGAAAATCAAAAACTCAAGCAATGTGCCTGTGGTTCCAAAGTTAATCACTGCCTTAGTCAGTGTTATATTACTGTGAAGAGACACCATGACCACAGCAACTCTTTTAAAGGAAAACATTTAATAGGGGCTTGCTTACAGTTTCAGTTGTTTAGTCCATCATCCTCATGGTGGGACATGGCAGCATGCAGGCAGACATGGTGCCAGAGAAGGAGCTGTGTACATCTTACAGGCAACAGGAAGTAAATTGTCTAACTGGGCGTGCCTTGAACATGTATTAGACCTCAAAGCCCACCTCCACAGTGACACACTTCCTCCCACAAGACCACTCCTATTCTAACAAGTCTCTGCCTCCTAACAGTGCCACTCCTTTTGAGAACCATTTTTTTTCATACTACCACAGTTAGCAAGCCAGAAGCCCACACTTGTACACTTTAAAAGTTTGAGTAGTTCTCATTTAAATTGTGTTTGATGTGACATGATGTCTTAGAGTCTTTGATTTTTTAATATCACTGAATATTAGTCCATTTTAGAATTTCTTGGTTATACCTTGAATTTACCTCTCAGAAACTTGTTTTTACTTTTGCATAAGTACATGTATGCATGATTATAAATTTAAGATATAAAACATTTACATCCATATAAGTTTATAGCAAACATTGTAAATTTGGGACAATTCTTATTTCTTTTTCTGCTATATGATTATATTTGCCAGTTATTCAAATGTTTGTTTGAAATTTTAAAAATTTGTTCCAGCCTGTGATTGTTTTTAATTTTCAATATGTCACAAGCTAGAATCACCTGAAGAAGAGGTCCTCAATTGAGGAAGATCAGATTTTCCTGTGGCATGTCTGTGGTGAAATGTCTTGTTAATTTTATATGGGAAAACCCAGTCTATGTGGGTAAGACTATTCTCTAGGCAGGGTGTACTGAACAGTAAGAGAAAGGGAAGCACAGAGCAAGCAAGCAAAGATGCTTTGTTCTCTCTTTGTTCTTGGGTATGGATGTGATATAACCGTGTGAGTTCTACCTTGCTTTCCTTGAAATGATGGACTATACCTGAACTGTAAGCCGTATAAACCCTTCCCTCCTTTAAGTTGCTTTGGTTATGGTATTTTATCATAAGCAATAGACATGAAGCCACAACACAGTCCTTTCATTAGAGCCCATGACCAACATTTTCATTTCCTATTTGTAAGTTATAAAATTAAATGGCTACTATATTTTATTTTATATTAATTATATTTTCCAAAGTAGCCCAATATTAAATAGCTATCCTATTTTTAGCTTTCTCTTCTTTAAGTTTTCATTAGTTCTTTGAGCAATAATTTTTTGTACAGTAATCTTTGACTATATTCACTCCTGCCCCAACTTCTCCCAGATCTACTTGCTTTCCCTAGCCACCAAACTTTGTGTTCTGTCTTTTTCACTTACCAAGTCCAATTTGTGCTACCCACATATTCATAATGTGTGGCCTTCCACTGGAATATGCCAGCCTACTAATGGTGGCACTCTTACAGAAAACTGACTCTCTCCCTCTCCTAGTAGCTAGCAATTACTAATGACTCATTAATTTGGGGATTTGTGTCTACCTTCCCCTCCATCGTAGGGTATGGTCTGGCTTGAGCTTGCATGAGACTTGTGTATGCTATCATAACCACTGTGAGTTCTGTTGTATACAGGGGACACTTGTTTCCTTGTATTTGAGTTTTTTCTTTTAGAGTTTCTGGCCAATGAAGTCTCATAAACACTTAATCATTGCACGATGTTGTCAATGCTGTCTTTACCCTCCTGAACTTGACCCTTTTGCTGAAGGTATCACTTGAGTCAATGAACTTGGAGACATTAAGTTAACATTGACATGGAAGCTTTCCTACTGGCTAGCTTTCATAGTGCTGAAAGCTGATGATCATGCTACTAGATGAGAAAAGTTGTCATTTTTACCCAGATGTGAAACCTGTGAGATACAATAATTACTTTCCTGGCAAGACATATCCATTGATGCAATAGTGGCACAAATGTCATGGGAGTAACCCCCTACTTTCTAAATTGGTTTCTAAATTGCTGTTCACAAAATGAAACCCATCCTTGGCTCCATTGTTGGGCTAAGAACTTGTGGTTAACATGTCATAGGCCCTAAAGGAGAACCTATTAGAATTACTCTGCTAAATGGACAGAATATCAAACTGACTCCTAACAAATGACTTATTGCTAGCCCCATAGATTAATATACCTCTGAACCCTCATTAGAGAAGTTTCTATTTGTAGTAGATGGTGATTAACAGAGAAACCCACAAGTGGCCAAGGTGCAGATAGTAACAGCATGAGAAATGCTCAGCTCTAAATTGGGCATCTGTGCTGCACCCTCTCCTCCAACAACTTAGGGATCATTGTGGGAGAAGTGGAATTTAGTTTTAATTTTAGTTTCATTTTAATTTTAGTTTTCTTATTCTTGGAATAGTCTTGTAGGAGAGCAATAATCATTTTTGAGTGTCTTAAAACTTCTAATTGTCAACACTAGAAGAGTGAGATTTCTGTGTGCATAATTGTGAAGAGACTTGCTGTTCATTAATTGGGCATCTGATGACTAATCTACCCACCTATGCTGCTCTCTGATTTGCTGTCTTCTAAGCAAGGACTCTGAAGTGGTTTGGTTTCTTATATGTCTTGATATATGCAGTCATCCTTTCTCTCTTCCCTACCTGAAGAGAAAGTGTTTTTGATTACCAGTCTAGCTCAGCTTAGGCCTTTTTTTTTTTTTTTTTTTTTTGGTTTTTCAAGACAGGGTTTCTCTGTGTAGCTCTGGAGCCGGTCCTGGCACTCACTCTGGAGACCAGGCTGGACTCACAGAGATCCACCTGCCTCTGTCTCCCAAGTGCTGGGATTAAAGGCGTGTGCCACCAATGCCCGGCTACTGTAACTTTGAGTTTTGATTTGGATCTTTCTATCATGGAATTTATAGCTCTGTTTGAAATTATTCATCTACTCATGCAATTACTTAAATAAGGTATTTCTTCTTCTAATAGAAGTTTGACTACAGGTATCAGTTTCCCTACTAAGTACTAAATGAACGTATACTGTATAAATCAATGGGTATGTTGATTTTTACTGCCTTGTGATGAGTTTTTACTGTAACCTGACATCAATGAGACCTTTTTAGTAAATTGGAGAAACCACACTGTGGAATATCTCTCCCAACAGGTATTCACTGTAGTCCTTTTTTCCAACTTTGTTCCTTTCTGTTTGCTCTTCTTAATTTTACTTTGCTTTCTAATACCGTGTCACTTTTCTCTGTGATAGTGTGACCAACAGCCTACCTAATGGCTTCTCTACTGAATCAACAAAGAGAAAGAAAAAAGCATATACCACTATATCTCTTTTTTTGTCTTAACAGGATACAAATTGGCATTTAATTACTTAAAGGCAAAACGATATGTGGATGCAATTGACATATGTCACCAGGTAAATGCTTAAATTACAGTTTCTTTAAATAGTACAGATGAAGGCTGGAGATGACTCAGCTCTTAAGACTAAGATTCATAACTCAAAGTATATATGGACAATTTTCTTTTACTCTCAAAATGTCATTGAATAGAAAGAAATAGAAGATGCACTCCTTTAGCTAGTGCATTAAATAAATTGTGGAGAAATTGTCAGTGTTCAGTTCAAAATAAGTGTATTTAAAACAAGGATATGTTTATATTGGGGTTCCAAGAGGAAAATGTTTGTGCCAATTTAAAAACACAAGCTAGTAGAGAAAACATTTTAACAAACCCCAATTTGAAGGCCTGGAGAGATGACTCAGCAATTAGGAACATTTGCTGCTCTTGCAGAGGACCCGGGTGTGGTTGCCATCACTGATGCGCAGCTCTCAACCATCTGTAACTCCAGCTCCAGGGTCTCCACCACCCTGTCTGTCCTCTGCAGGCACCAGGCACACATTTGAAGATAGTATTGATTTCCTAGGTCATTATTTTAAGTGGAACTTTTTGTGAGTATATTTAAGTCTATTTACTAGAGAATTTTGATTTGCAAATTACAGATAAAAATACTCCATAATTTAGAAAGTACATCTGCATTTTGTTGCATTAAAATCCCACAATTAAAATAACATATATCAATTTTTTCCGGGTTTAGAATTTCCACCGCTTCTTTGGTCTTCCATGAAAGGTGATAGTTCCAGAATAAACTCCTTACGATTTTTTCATGTCCCTTCCATCAGATAGTTCTGTTCCAACATTGTTGTAGTAAACATCTGGCTAGGGGATTGCTGTTGACTGCTTACTCCTGTAAGGTAGTGTTTCTCACAAAGGTAACTGTGGGCAATACTTTAGTAAGGCCATGCTTTAGAACCTTACTGAGGGTAAGAGTGATCACAAGAGGGTAAGCAAGGCTATGCATTAGAATCACTTTTGGAGGTCTGTCTTTTTAAATCAGTAGCTCCTTACTCTTAGACATAGTGTCCCTGGGAATCTGAATGTTCCAAAATAGGTCCAGGAAAACCTGATGTGTGCTCCCTGTGAGTGAATATCACTCTCCCGGAGTTATTAGAAGTTACAGAAGTATTTAATTTGCCTTCGAACTCATCTGTTTAGGAAGCATGTATGGGATGTTTCCCTATGAGGTTCCATTTCTGCTGCTCTTACCTGTTCATCTAAATGAGTCACCACTTCATTGCTATGGTCATCTTTGCAAACTGTTACAGTTATGGTGTTAATACAGTGGGCTCTTGGTCATAATGCCCATTTATGGCAAAAGTCATAGTTCCCTCATTCTCAACCCTCAAATTATTTTGGCTTTCTTCCCCCAGGTTCTTGAAGCACATCCAGCTTACCCCAAAATCAGAAAGGATATACTTGATAAGGCCCGTGCATCTTTAAGACCTTGAAAATGATTGTTTTCGTCAAACTGTTGAGCAGGAGACAGCATGGATCCGACAGCCTTTGCAATACACACAGCTCCTGCTGACAGTGTCACAGAAGCATGTCCCCCTTTCTCCAGCAGAGGCTGCTGCTGTCCATGGACAAACACTGTGGCATTTGCTGGTGGAGAGGCTGGGTGAGACCTGACCTTTCTCTCTTCCATTAGGCGCAAATGAGGCAGTTCTGTGATAAAGACTAGCTCATTTCTACAGAGGATATTTTTGTTAAAGTCAAGGTGATATACCTTTTCTAAAGAGTATTAGATTTTCCACGATCCTATTTAAAGTCAACAGTTACCTGTTAATTTTTTATTATACTTTATGATATAATCTTGTGTAACTTATGAAAAATAGTATTTTTAATGTATATTTTAATAAAGGTTTTGTGAATATATGGCTTTACTTTGTTCTCAGAACTCAAAAGATATGTTGTTTTTTTTAAAAAAAAATAAATAAAGGTAGTCTCACAGGGCAGTCTGCAGTGTTGCGTAAGTGGCATTTCTTTTTTATGTTTTTTATTAATTTTATTTAAATTAAAAACAATCTTATTTTACATACCAACCCCAGTTCCCTCTTCCTCCCAACCTCCCAGTTCCTCCACTACCCCTCCATCCCACCCCCATCTACTCCTCAGGGATTATCAAAGACTGCCACATCATTTGGAGCAGGACCTGGGCCCTCTTCCATGTATCTAGGCTGAGAGAGTATCCCTCCATAGGGAATGGGCTCCCAAGTCCATTCCTGCACTAGGGAAAAATAACTGGTTCCACTGCCAGAGGCCCCATAGACTGTTCAAGCCCCCAACTGACACACACATTCAGGGAACCTGATTCGGTCTTACACTGGTTCCCTAGTTGTCAGACTGGGATCCGTGAGCTCCCGCTTGTTCAGGTCAGCTGTTTCTGTGGGTTACTCCAGCCTGGTCTTGGCCCCTTTGCTCATCACCCCTCCCTCTCTACAACTGGATTCCAGGAGTTCAGCTCAGTGCTTAGCTGTGAATCTGTGCTTCTGCTTCTATCAGCTACTGGATGAAAGCTCTAGGATGGTATATAAGGTAGTCATAATCAATCTCATTATAGGGGAAGGGCATTAAAGGTAGCCTCTCCACTATTGCTTAGATTATTAGTTGGGGACATCTTTGTGGATCCCTGGAGGTTTCCTAGTGCCAGGTCTCTTGTTAAGCCCATAATGGCTTCCTCTATTAAGGCATTTCTTTCCTTGCTCTCCTCTGTTCTCCCAACTCAACCTTCCTGATCCCTCATGTTCTCCTCCCCGATCCTCTTCTCCCCTCCTCTTTCTCTTCTCTCCCCCTCCCTCCCCCCATGCTCCCAATTTTTTCCTGGGAGGGCGGTTCTTGTCTTTTCTGCTCACTGGACCATGTATGTCTCTCTTACAGTCCTCCTTGTTTCCTAGCTTCTCTTGGCAGTGTGGATTGTAGGCTGGTAATCCTTTGCTCTATGTCTAATATCCACTTATGAGTGCATACATACCGTGTTTTTCTTTCTGTGTCTGGGTTACCTCACTCAGGATGGTTTCTTCTCGTTCCATCCATTTGCCTGTGAATTTCAAGATTTTATTGTTTTTTTTTTTTGTTGTTGTTGTTTTTGTTTTTTGTTTTTTTCTGTTGAGTAGTACACCATTGTGTAAATGTACCACATTTTCTTTATCCATTCTTCAGTTGAGGGGCATCTAGGTTGCTTCCAGGTTCTGGCTATTACAAATAATGCTGCGATTAACATAGTTGAACAGATGTCCTTGTTGTATGAATATGCATCCTTTCAGTATAAGCCTAAGAGTTAGAATTGCTGGATCTTGAGGTAGACTGATTCTCTTTTCTGAGAAACCACCATACTGATTTCCAAAGTGGCTGTACAATTTGCATTCCCACCAACAATGGAGGAGTGTTCCCCTTTCTGCACATCCTCTCCAGCATAGACTGTCATTGGTGTTTTTTACTTTAGCCATTCTGACAGATATAAGATGGTATCTCAGTGTTGTTTTGATTTGCATTTCCCTGATGGCTAAGGATGTTGAACAATTTCTTAAATACTTTCGGCCATTTGAGATTCCACTATTGAAAATTCTCTAATTTGATCTGTAACCCATTTTTTAATTGGATTATTTGGTATTTTGATGACTAGCTTCTTGAGTTCTTTGTATATTTTGGAAATCAGTCCTCTGTTAGATGTGGGGTTGGTGAATGACTTTTCCCATTTTGTGGGCTGCTGTTTTGTCTCTGCTACTGGTGTTATATTCAGGAAGCAGTCTCTTGTACCAATTCGTTCAAGGGTACCTCCTACTTTCTCTTCTCTTCTAAGAGGTTCAGTGTGGATAGATTTATGTTGAGGTCTTTGATCCATTTGGACTTAGGTTTTATGCATAGTGATAGATATGGATCTCCTGCAATCTTGTACATGTCTGAATCCAGCTATGCCAGCACCATTTGTTGAAGATACTTTCTTTTTTTCATTGTATAAATTTAGCTTCTTTGTCAAAAATCAGGTGTTGGTAGGTGTGTGGGTTAATATCAGGGTTTTCAATTTGATCCCATTGGTCTATCTGTCTACTTTTGTGCCAATATGTTTTCAGGACTATTTATGGCTCTATAGTAGAGCTTGAAGTCAGGGATAGTGATGCCTCCAGAAGTTTCTTTATTGTACAGGGTTGTTTTGGCTATCATGGGTTTTTTTATTTTTACATATAAACTTGAGTATTGTTTTTTTCAAAGTCTGTGAAGAATTGTGCTGGGATTTTGATGGGTATTGCATTGGATTTGTAGATTGCTTTTGGTAAGATTGTCATTTTTATTGTGTTGATCCTACCTATCCAAGAATATGGGAGATCCTTCCATTTTCAGGTATCTTCTTTAATTTCTTTCTTTAAAGACTTGAAGTTCTTGTCATACAGGTCTTTCACTTGTTTGGTTAGAATTACCCCAAGATATTTTATGTTGTTTGTGTCTATTGTGAAAGATGATGTTTCTCTGATTTCTTTCTCAGCCCATTTATCATCTATATGTAGAAGGGCTATTGATCTTTCTTTTTTTTTTTTTTTTTTTTTGTTAATCTTGTATCCTGGGAAGTGGCATTTCTTAGAGAAACCTTTCCTGGAAAAATATAAAAGTATTGCCTCCCTATGTTATATTCATGCTTCCCATTCTCAAACCTAGTTTAAATAGGTAAGCCTTACAGCAGTTTTTAACCAGAAGCCGCAGAGTGTGTCTAATGTATCCCAGTCTAATGTAGCTAATGTATCCCTGACACGGGTCCAGTGTAGCAGGGTGAAATTGCTTCTGCTCATCAGGGACTCAAAAAGCATAGAATGTAAGGGCAGCTGCAGGCCCTGCCCTGGCAAATAGCCATCGTCGATAACCAGTCTCAACCTTTTAACACCAAAATACCCAATCTTAACCAGCTCGGTCCTTAGCATTCTCTTCAATAGCTCATGTACATCATTTTAAAAATCTAATAGTCTCCAGTTTTATTTTCACTTACAATAAAATACTTTAATAATTTATTTTTCTTTACAAGAGATTACTTTGGGGATCACATCTCCATGATTTTAGGGTCCCTTTACTACCAATTATGTGTTATAAAATTCTAATCATCCTTCACCAAAATTGCAATTATAGCATTTCATAAAACCCTGATAATGACATTTAGGAACTATTTCATATCTAATAAAAACACTTTTACATGTCTTACTACATTTGCTTATCACAACTCTGGGAAAATGTATTATTCCTATTCTAACTATTCCAAATTGCTCAACCCTTGTGTGAAGAACTATGGGCATTCACAACTTCTAAGAGAGAATTACTCTTCCCTGGTAGGGAGACTTTAACTTCCAAACTATGCCCATTCTTTCCTTAACAAAGAATGAACAACGTGTGCACACAGTGATTTGAATGAGAAATGCCCCACCCCCCACTCGTATTTGTACACCTTGTGCCCAGTTGGTAGTACTTTTGTGAACATCATGGACCCTTTAGGAGTACAGCCTGCATGAGGAAGTGCGTCATTGGGTGGGGACTACTCCTTTCATTATTTTTGCTGTCACTTAAGAAAAGCCATTGCCACATCCAGGCAAAGTTTAATGTAACCCACCCTCCGTTCTGGCTCCTGCCACCCTAGTCTAAACTCTGCAGCATTGACTGCCCCAGATTTTTTTTCTTCACTAAGATTTGATTTTTTGTAACATGTCTAAATCATAAGTATGTAAAACTGGGAGCTCAGACTAGGCAAAGTTCCATTCCAAAATGCAACTTTAGCAACCGCAGTACATTGAGTCGAAGTCTGTGCCTCCTTCAGGATGGAAGTCAGAAATTTCTAACAGAAGCAGCTCCCATGGAGCCTGGATCTCAGTAAATGGCCTCAGGAAAAAAGGAAGTGTTTGCAAGGTTAGTGTGCTTTGACTTGTAACAAGTCTAGTGTGATAAGTGGGGTACCCTGGAGGAAATAGCTTTCTTCCCCCAAAGAAGGGGGGAGGGCTTCCTTCAGGGATGGTAGAAGCATTGAGGTTGAACTTCCAACTAGGGTTCAAGTAGATTGGAATCTATGGACCAATTAAGAGTCTGAGAAGAGCCAGGCTACATTGGGACCAAAGAAGATGTAATTTGCAGAGAGATTCAAGTGGCACGGCTGGTGCTGATTGAGCTCTTTATAAATAATGCATGGGAGGCAAGTGCTATGCATATGCACTGCCCTTAGAAATAAGGCAGCACACCGAGTCTGTCCCCTGCCAACTGTCCTATTTAGAGAAGCACTGTTGGGACTACTCAGGCATGGGGGAGGGGAGGCAGCATGGCTCTCTTTTTGTTTGTCTTTTTAGTGTCACTGAATTGAAACTGTCCACATTTTTTAAAAAATATGGCCAAATATATTCACATTTATCTAATGATACTAAATATATTCAGACCCTCCGTAAATGTTTTCCAAAGATAGTTGTCAAAATTCTAAAAGCTGGAAAAGTATAATTGTTGAAGTAATATACCCATCTGTCTAAATAAATAAATAAATAAACCCATCTATAAACAGCCGGCACATACACAGAAAACTGAATATATAACCCACCTGTTGACTGAGTTGTAATTGTTTTCTTTGCCATGATAAAAGTCAACTACAATAAACATTTTACACTGAAAATAGGACATTTTTAATATAGTTTTTAGAAGACAACTATTGCAAACTTTTCACTTTTTAAAGCTCTTTTCTTGACAAAGATGAGTAGGGAAAAAAAAGACTGATATTCAGTTCTTTTTTATTTTCTTTTTTTTATTAGTTCAAATTAGGAACAATCTTTTTTCACATGTCAATCCCTTTCTCTCTCCCTCTCCTCCCCGCCACACCTCCTGCCCCATCCCTAACCTACCCCCTACCCCATTCACCCTCCACTCCCCAGGCAGGGTAGGGCCCTCAACAGGGACTCCCCAAAGTCCACCACATCATCCTGAGCCAGGCCTAATCCCTCCCTCATGTATCCAGGCCAAGAGTGCATCCCTTCACGTGGAATGGGCTCTCAAGTCCCTTCTTACACCAGGGAAAAATACTAATCCACTACCAGGGGGCCCCTAGAGTGCAGAGGCCTCTTTATTGACATCCATGTTCAGGGGTCTGGATCAGTCCTGTACTGGCCTCCCAGACAGCATCTGGGGTCGATGTGTTCCCCTTGTTCAGGCCAGCTGTTTCTGTGGGTTTCACCAGCCTGGTCCCGACCCCTTTGATCTTCATTCTTCCCTCTCTGCAACTAAGTTCCAGAGTTCAGTTCAGTGTATATCTGTGGATGTCTGCCTCTGCTTCCATCAGCCACTGGATGAGGGCTCTGAGGCTCAGGTACCCGCCACAGGACCAATATTCAGTTCTTAAGTCAAGTTTTTCTAATTGTTCCCACAAAATACATTCTAATTTCCTTTGATTACCCAAGATCCAGTGTGAGAAGACAGAAAAGAGACTTCCAGAAAATGGCACAAGTGCAATAACAACAGAGTGACAGAATAGGGTAGCCCTTGAAGTGTCACAAAAAAGAACACCTTACCCAAAGGGTCACAGAGCACATCTTTGGGAATCCAGGAGCCAGTTGTCTCACTTTGGGTCTTTAATGAATTGGAATGGTGGAAATGACTGAAGTCATTCAAGGCCACAACACCTGGTTATGCAATGCACCCTTCGGAGGAGACATAAATAGTCTTACATGACACTGGCTCCTTGAATGAGGAGGAGGAGACCCCCTTTTCAAGTTTGGACAAACCTTACTTGTAGATTAGTGACACCCTGAGAATGGAAGGCAAGGATCAGGAGACAGAATGGATACCTAATATTTACATAGAGGACAGAGGAAAAAAGGGGGGGGTAGGGGAAGTTTTGATTTGCTTGATTACCTTTTAAGATAGAAGTATTTGACATATTAAACTATTTACGGGGAAAAGCCAGTAAATATCGAAGGTAAGAGAAATAAAATATTTGGGGAAAACTAATGGGGTGCAGGAAAGTTGCACAATTTTTGTAAAGGAAGTGAAGAAACAAAACTTCAGAAGGAGATGGTGCATACAAGGTGGCTGGAGGAACACTCATGCTAATAGGCTTTAGTTGTTTTATAATAAATAAGAGTCCTTGACCAAAGGGCAGCCCTTTGTCCTGCATGAACATGGAGTCTTGGCCTCTGTTTGGCTTGGGCATGAGCAATTTTCCCACTTACTTCCATGTTCCTGGTTGTGGTTGCTGGAAGTCTGCCTGCCAGATTTGAGCTAGGGCATGGAGGGTGTGACACTGTGACATGATAAATTATAGTTATGAGTAAAAATGTGTCACCTAACTCCTAAGACTGTTCTTCAGAACCAGATGTTTTTGAGAAAAAGCACTTCACTTTCCAATCTGCCTTACATCGGCCATCAGTGACTGGCACAGTGCCCACAAATGCCCTCTGAGCCCATAAATGAGGAAAGCTGAGTAATGGGGTTCCCAATGCGGGGGGGGGGGGGGGGGGGGGGTGGCTAACCTTAGAAGAGAAGACAGGCTTTAAAGCAGCCTGCTTTCAGATAGTATGTGTCATTTTTATCTTCCTTCAAGCAAATTCTTTTGGCAATCTTAAACTGTTTTTAAGAAAGCACGGATATATTTTAGGAAGGTAATTACTACTTCCGTTTCCGCCCAAGGCAGCCTCAGTGTATTTTTAATGGGGGAAGTGATGTAAGAGCCTGAGAAAACACTTACAGCAGGACAGGTGCTTTGCTGTAGTTGGCAGCATCCCACTCGGATTCAGTCTCATTGAAAGGCTCACTGAGCTGACCTGCTTTCAGGAAAAATGGTGAGCCAAAATACTGACCTCAGAAGTGCTCTTTCCACATGGTTAATGTAAGATCATTGAAATCAACCGATTCAATATGTGAAAAGTCTTGCCTGATAGCAGTGTTTGTTGAAAATTTCTATTCACTTTCTCACCAGGACTGAAATGACAAAGTACAAAAGATATTTTGACACAAGAATCACAGAATAAAGTCTACACACACACACACACACACACACACACACACACACAAGAGATAGAACATGGACCTGTGTCCTGGTGTCATTTCTCTGCAGTTAAAAATAAATCTTGCTGAAGTGTTGGCTATTTGTGTATTTCTCTGTCTCTGTCCCTGTGTGTGTGTGTGTGTGTGTGTGTGTGTGTGTGTGTGTGTGTGTGTGTGTGTGTACTTGTGTTGTGCATGTGCATGCACATAGGTATTGGAAGTGTGTACATGTGTATGTCTGTATGTGTATTCAGGCACATAGAGGCCAGAGAAAAACATTGGCTTTCATGTCTAGGGACCATCCACACTTTTTTTGTAATTTTCTTGTTTGTTTTACTCATAGTGTCTCATTGTCCTGAAACTTGCCAACTGTGCTAGGCTAGATGACCAGCCCCAGAAATTCACCTGTCTTGTCTTCTCCAGTACTGGGTTACAAGAATGAATTATCATGTCTTGATTTCACTATGTGGATTCTGAAGGCAAGAACTCTAGTCCTCATGCTTCATTAATAAATACTAAGCTATCACTCCAGCTCTTCATATGTTTCTTAAAACGTTAAGTATTCATTTGCATTCCAATATAAATTACTTTTTCCCCAAACAGGAAGTTTTAATGAACATTTCATTTGGAAATAATTTCAGGTTTACAGAAAGTTGCATGGATGAGAAGACTACAGAGGCTCCCACACCAAAACAGAGATTTGCCCAGATACTTACTAAATATCTCTAATATTTTGTCTTTCTGCATAAATACAAATTTTATACACATTCACACAATCACAAATAGATTAAGCATGGCTTGTTTTTCAGAGCATTCTGAGAATGGGTTAAGAAGCATGTAAGGTACACACAGCTCCCTAAGAAGGTAGTCTCCTGTGTGGTCAAACTGCTGCTGTTATCAACCTTAGGAAATTCAGAATGGATACAATACCTTCTCACCTCTTATAGCTCATTTATTCCATAGGGTCTTGCCCCACTCCCAACTCCACCCCCTGTATTAAGATCCATTCTCTAGTGGTCAGATGGTGTCTAAATAGTGTTGTTTAAATTGCTAACTTAAGGGCTGGAGAGGTATCTCAGTGGTTAAGATAACTGGCTGCTCTTCCAGAGGTCCTGAGTTCAGTTATCAGCACACACACACACACACACACACACACACACACACACACACACACACACACACACACACACACGGTGGCTCCAAACCATCTATCTTTGGATCTAACGCCCTCTTCTGGCATAAGTCCTATGTGCAGATAGGGCAGTCATATCCATAAAATAAATAAATACATCTTTAAATTTCAAACTTTCTCTGTCTTTTATGCCATGCAGAGTCTGGATAAGTGCAGTCCTCCACAACACCTGAACATTTATGCTAGAATACTTGGGTTTGTCTGCTATTTCCATTTGAGATCAGAAGCATCCATGGCCATAACAGACCATGAGTGTATGTCCTCAGACAATCACATCTCGAAGCACACATGTCCCATTTGCAATGGCAGATGAGTTATCTTTGATTATGCAGAGTTCTCTGTGTATAGCTGTATTTCTCCTTGCATCTATAAATCTCTAGAGAGACACTTTGGGATCACATCGACTTCCTGGTCTTCTTCCAAAATTCCCCCTGCCTGTGTTGTTAGTCTTGTCTGATCTCATTTCCTCGTGATGGTCATAAAAGGTAGTATTCTAATATCACCCCTTCTCCTCCAATGTCAGCAGTCAGTGACCAGCAGTTTACCATATATCAGAATATTATCTCCATTTTAAATTTATAATTTAACCTGTAGGCTCATAAATTCCAGGTTTTCAGGATCCTTCATAATTTGCTAATGTCATTAATAATTCTGGTGCTCATGTTTTTTCAGGTTTGGCCAGCTGAAACCCCTTCGGTTGATTCCTGTGTCCTTGTGACACACTGCATCATTTGTGTGTGTGTGTGTGTGTGTGTGTGTGTGTGTGTGTGTGTGTGTGTGTGTGTAGGTCCCTAGATTCAATTTCTAATTACCCTGCCCCGGCTTTGGAATCCAACCATTTCCATTCTGTGACTTTTAAACAAGACTGAAAAGACATGATTGCCTTTACTGGGGTTGGTATTTGAAATTAAAATCTGAGATAGAAGAGAAAACCAGCTCAGCAGATTGAAAGCATTTTCTGCCAAATCTGAAGACCAGAGTTTGATCCTTAGAACCAACAGAATGGATGCGGGACATGGCACCCACAAGTTGTTCTCCATTTTCCACACACATAGAAGAACCCTTTTACTCATGCATTTATAAAACAAATAAATAAATGTAAAATAACAATGAAATATGGATACAAAAAGTCTGTTATTTGATCCCAGGGTGTAATACTGTGTCCTTTGGGTAGTTAGTAAATATGTATACATGCATGAATACACATATACATGGATCGCAATACTTCTTTTTATGTGTATTTTAGGAATCACAAAATCACATCAATTCCAACAATTCCAAATCATTCCACAGAGCTTCTTGCTTCCTCAAAATTATTTGCACGTCTTCATTCTAATGCATTCATTTCTCATTAATACAACTAAAGTGTTTCAGAATTAACTCACTCCAACATCCATCACAACACAAACCCACTGAAGCCTATTTGCTTGCAGTCTTCCCTGCCCACCACACACACTACCAACTTTGATTTTCAGTATTGATACATGCAACCTATCTTAAAATATCCCCATAACCACACTGCAGTGGCATGAAACATTGAAAAAGCCACACTAAGGAATTTCTTGCAGATCAGAGTGACTATTGTGCTCTGTAGAGCAGCTTTGCCATTTCCTTCTAAATGTTCCCCTCCTTGCAAACTGTGTTCCATCTCTTCCCATGTCAACAGTGTCACATTAAGGAGGTAGTGACAGAAAGGACAGTAGCAGACTCTAGAGCTTTCAACAAGCCACCATGTGGTGAATAATGAGACAGGAGCATTATTGTTAAAAATGTGTACAGCAATGGCATCAGAAACTATCTTTCTACTGACCCGAAGTATTTTCAGATTCTGCTGTGATGGTCTACATGGCCGTTATAGATGTCTCCAAAAGAATACCAAGGGAAATAATGTCTTCCTGTATTATTTTTTAAAATGTGAGTTTCTGATTTATAGCAGCCAACTCGACTTTCACCCTCAACCTATCCCTCCAGACTGCTGCCTAGCTCATTGAGCGAATCTTGGTCTTTGCTTGAAAAGGATTTATTTCCCCTATTCTTTATTTTGCATTTACATTTTATATCTACTTTCTTAAGTCCTACAGACTCATAAAATGGTTTTGAATAGCATAGCTGCAGAGATGATGGGGAGGTCAGCTATGTTAATTTCAAAGCGCCCCAGACTTTGGTGTGAGGTTGCCTAGCAACCCATCTCTCAGGCCTCCTTTGTGGGTGAGAGAAGAGAAAGCAATTCTTCTGTATACTCTCAAGCTGAGATGGCTTTATAAAGTAAAAAATCCTTTTGCAAAAGGTCCGGCATAACCCCTGTTTCCCCTCTCCTGCCCACTTTGTGCACTTCACACATGATGAGAGAAAGATCCTGTCCTTTGATGATTGAGATCTGATACAGACATAAAATAGAACTAGGTGAGATATGGTCAAACAGTGCAAGTGACCTGTTTCCTTACATTAGATTGAGATGCATTAATTAAACTGCTCAGCTTCCCCTTTCTCTTCTATGAAAGCATGCTTTCCCCTCAAGTTCTTAAAGCCGGTGATGTTAAATGAAACAGCAACTGCCTGCTGAGCATCGGTTACCATAGCGACCCAAGCCAGGAGTGGTGTTTTTCTCCGTCGGCACTGGATGGCTGAAATATGTTCAACCAGGGAACCCAAGCGGCATGCTGACTAGAAATCAGCATCTGGGAGGAACCTGCTCTGTTCCCTTTTATTCACATGAACTTGAAAAAATAATGAACCCCTCTGCTATCCCCTCAACAGCTGAAAACTGAACTTCAGTGGGTGGCAGAAGTGCCCCCACGGAGGGCATAGAGAAGGGGGAAAGAGTAGTAAAACCTACATCAATGGCTGGGAGATCTAGACAAGACATGCTGCCTTTTCAAACAGCACTAAAAACAAAACGAAAGAGGACAGCTGAAGACTCGCATTGTAAAAATACTTATGTACAATTTTGAAACCATCTCTAACCCATCCTCTATCGTTATTTTCTAAGCAGACAGAGCGTTACAGGAGCACAGTTTGGCTCAGATCAATATCATTTTAATAGAGAGTCTTTCTGACTTAGAACAGTGTGAGGCACACCACTTTGTACTCGTCTGACCTGCCTCTGATCGTGGATGAGAAGAGAGAGGCTCCAGTAGCATCTTGCACTTTGGAGTCAGACAAGCTGGGTTTTTCATCCTCCGCCCCTTCTTAGCAGTGTTACTTGGAGCAAATCCTCCAGGCTTTTGAAGCCTCTGTTTTCTGGTATTTAAGACAGTACTTAAGAGTAGACTGTTGACATGCAAACAAGCCGATGGATGTGAAGCAGCTGATTCAACACTGACCTGCTGTTTGGAATGTGGCTTGAGCAGGATGTGCTCACAGAACAGGTGGTAAATGCCCTGCATTGCACTTAGTAAGGGAGTAATAATGCAATCCCAGCCAGGAGGACATGCCCACATAGGAGCCTGACTGCAAATTACTCACCTTTTCACACCTTGGTTGCTATGTCAACCTCTGTGCATACTGACATGGTGCTCCTTGAGGGTCAGCCCCCAGAACCATTTCAAAGGAAAACAACCTTACTTATATTTTACAGCTAAATCTTATTTCTGTGCTCAAGTGAGTGTTCCTAGCACAGCCATCAGCATATGATGCTGACTAACTTGCCTTTATGGATATAATGAAAAGAATGGCCAGCTAGGTCCAAGTGCAGTTTCCTAAAGGGATGGCCAATGCTGCTGGCCATACTATAAAATGCAACATGTATAAATTTCTGAAATGCCTTTTCTGGGCATTCATTTAAAACAAAGGTGTGTATTCTGGTGATTAACAGGCCACTGACATAACTTACGGAATGCATATGCTTCTTAACATTTTGTATTACTGAACCCAGTCCCTTCATTTCAGAAATGAGGGGTAGAGCTCAGAAAATATGACTTTCTTTTTAACCACATCCACTCCCCAATGTGCACATATATACATCTGTATATACATACAAACAATTTTATTTATGGAACTCCTCCACCCAAGGTCTCATGTGCTCAAGGCGGCATGTTCCCTAGTGTGCTGACACTAAAAAGTAGTGAAAACTTGAAGATGTGAGGCCTAGTGAAAAATGATTGGGTCACCTAAACATTCCCATCTGAAGAGATTAATGCAGTCCTCCCAAGACTCCAGCAAATGCCTCCAGTACTAGCAGAACTGTCTCCCAACCCCTGCCTCTGGCTGCCTGTTTTCGTCTGTGATCTCTCCTTCCATTATACTAAGTTATCCAACCATGAGACCATCTCTGGAGACCAGATCAATAGTGCTGCCCATAAATGACCATCAGCCTCCAACACTGTATTCTGAGTAAGCCTTGTTTATTCATAAACTATCCACCCTCAGGTATTTCATTATAGCAACAGAAAATAGACTAATGTACATATTAGTATGCATACACACCACACATACATTCAACATGTTCTTCCAAATAAACAAAAAATCAGGTTCACACATGCATAAAGGTTTTCAATGTTACCTCAAAGTAGCCTCAAATATACTCAAAATTAGATGTGGACAGGACTGCATTTTTAAATGTTCATTCATGTCCATATTCATTCACCTATCTAGCCATTCACCAGTTCCAGTGATGACCTCTTCAGTGCTAAGCACTGTGCCAAGCAGAGGGCCCACACACATGGCTCACAGTGCTCACAGAATTGTAATTGCTTTCTTGTTGCCAGTTTATTACTGCATATACAGCCCTTGGGTTCCCAGTCCCTGCTAATGTAGACAGGAGAAAGGAAAACAAGTGAGTTTCCTTTTTACTAATTAATTAAATTTTATGTGTATGGGTGTTTTACCTGCACATAGTCTGTGTACCATGTGTGTGACTGTTGACCTCAAAGGTGAGAAGACACAAGATCTGAAGTTACAGATGGTTGTGAGTTACCATATGGGTGCTAGGAATTGAACCTGGTTCCTCTAGAAGAGCAGCCACTGCTCTTAACTTCTGAACTACTGTCTGGCGATTTTTTTGTCATCTTTTTGAGACAGTGTCTTATCAAGTAGCCCAGGATGGCCTGCCTCAAGTGTGTGATGTGTGTGATCTTCTTGTTATAGCCCCACAAGTGAACCAGCACACCTGTCTCAACACTGTAATTCTGTTTATTTTCTTTCCACCAGATGTCTGCCATCTACTAGAACTACTACAAGGCTTTCCACTTTCCAAATCAAAGGCAGTCATAAAGATCTATGTGCCTGAATTTTGGCACTATGTTGATATAGAACTGTTTGAACTTTGTATTACTCTTAAGTAATTATGAGTTATGAGTTTTATATTTATACATTATTTAAGCATCATGTAATAATGCACCTTAACTATAATCTCAACTGTTTTGAAAGATAAGGAGAAACTTGAAGAAGACCAAATCAGGCTGGCTTCCTTGAGCCCTAAGGATTCCCTATTATACCATTTACTAAGTGTGTATCATACCACTTTCATCTTCTTGGGCTCAATGTCTGTCCTGGGGCATTGTAAACTAGCATCAGTCAAACAAGGCAGCTCAATCCTAGGAGATAAATGAGCATCACTCCTTCAGGAGGTCAGTGCAAACAAGATGTTATCTGGTAAAGTGAACTTATTAGGAGAGGCAGAAGGCAAGTTAAGATGCCGAGCCCTTAGGGAGAAAGAAATGATTCTTCTCTGGATGGATTCTAGGACTCAGCCTGGTAATAACTCCGCTGTGGAACCGCACCTTGCTGACACATACTCAGAGCAAAAAATATCATTGCATGGTTGCTCAAGGTCCTAGCAATTCAACTATAAAGCTATGACCTTCTCTCTCTCCCTCCCTCATCTCATATACACAGTGTACTAACCTCTCTCTTCATCTGTTTCCACAGAAGAACCCCTTACTTTATTGAAAGGAACTCAACTCTCTTCTGTTTATAGTTTAGATATTTTTGTTAATGCTCCAATTTTCCTGCTGTGGCTCTTATCCAAGGAATTTATCATTTTAATAATAACTAATATAAAAATTCCCCGATATTCAACTCTTGCATAATAAACCTTATGTCTTTAGACACAAATGTCTAACAGCATGAACCCAAACCAGTCTTTTATTACTCAACTACAAGAGATTCTGAAACTAGGCCCTCTTCCAATGCAACAAAGAACAAAAGAAAAACAGAACTACTGGTTCCATATGAAAATAATAGGAATGTTTGTCTTCCCCTACCACACACTGAATAGTTCTGGACAATCAGTATTACAAGTACTGGGCAGATATTACAGAATTAGAAAAGTAAAGAAAATATGCTTGTAAAATATTATTTAAGAAAAGCAACAATATTACTGAAGAATTTGGAAAAATATTACTGAGACATCAGAAAAGGAAAGAAAAAGAAAGAAAGAAAGAAAGAAAGAAAGAAAGAAAGAAAGAAAGAACGAAAGGAAGGAAGGAAGGAAGGAAGGAAGGAAGGAAGGAAGGAAGGAAGAAAAGTGTCCTTGTGTAAAGAGCTCCTGGATTGTGCTTGCCTTTCTATGTCAATCATCCTGCTGCCTCCATGTAGATGTCCCGCCTATCCTAGACTTCCATCTGTCGGAAGAACATGGCCATCTGGACCAGTACCGATGATCAGTCCTTCCACACAGCCAAGCTCGTTCTTAAAATGTCTAATATTGTACAACTGAGAAGTCTTTGTTGAAATTGTCTCTGGTTCTTCTTACATTAGGGTTCCCTTCCAGTTGAGGATCAAGTCAGAATGACTTGGGAGAAGCCATGGCTTCAGGATAAAAAGCTCTGCCCTTGGGGCAGAGGTAGGGTTCTGTACTAGTTTCCTACTGCTATTCCCAGAAAATCATAGCACAGTGGTTGGTTCCCAACAGTGCAGGTTTACTTTCCTCTATTTTAGGTCAGAAGTCTGAAATGTGTCTTCAATGACTAAAAGCAGGGGGTGCCAAGCTGTCTTCCTTTGGCCTCCCTAAGGTAGTTTGTTGTTTGAACTCACCAGGTTCTAGAAGCCACCTCCACTTTTTTTTTTTTTTTTTTGGCTCATGGACACATCACTCCAACTGGTTTCTGCCACCATATCTGGCCTTAACTTCCATCTCCTTCCTTCTATGGTTAGGAGTCCATGCGGACAAGGCAAGGTGCCCTCCCCACTAATGCAGCCACACCTGCGGTCTGTCTTGCCTTGTCAGTTCACTCACTGTTGTGGAGATTGGGATGCTGACATCTTTGAGAAAGAGCATTGCTCTACTTCTCACAAGGTTAAAATCACATCAGGCACACCTTTATTCCCAGCACTCGGGAGGCAGAGGCAGGTGGATCTCTGTGAGTTCGAGACCACCCTGGTCTACAAGAACTAGTTCCAGGACAGCCTACAAAGCCACAGAGAAACCCTGTCTTAAAAAAACCCAAACAACAACAACAATAACAAAAAATTCATATCAGGCTGACAACCTGGAACTTACAAAAGCTTACTGCGCTGCATCCGGATGGTGTGTGAGGATGGCAGGGTCTTTGACATCTCCTTTGACTTGTTGGACTGTACCCATTCTTCTGGTCCTAGGCTACAGGTAGTGTGGGGACTTTATGTGAGACAGTCATGGGCTCTCAGGACCATGGGACCTTGAAGAGTTTCTCAGACTCTCTGAGCCTCCATATTCATTTCTCTTGTCAGGTACCATCTAGGGGAAAAAGGCAGAGGTTCACCTGAAGAAGCCACTTTAGGAATAAGACTGATGAAAGAGGGGGGTAAGAGGCAGGGCTGGAGTGTGCAGCAGGTTTCTGTTGATCTCCATGGGCTCTCTGCTCCTGGAGCGGCCCTTCAGGGTTGGCCTTTTTAAGTCAAAGTAGACACGCCTTTTGTCTCTGTAGGACAAATCCAGTTAGATTTGTTAAAGGTTAAAGTGGGTGAGTGATGTGTTTGCATGGAGGAGACATTTTGGCCCACCAAATATTCAGTAGCCAAAATAGTGAATGTATTAACATGTTATTGTCTAAAATAATATAAAATCATAAAAATCACAATGGGCAAGATATTAAAATCTGTAAATAAATGTGAGATCAGTGTTTATGTGGAGACATATCCAAGTCACTGGCAAAAAAGAAAAACTTATCCACATTGATGCTATTATTAGGTACAACTGTGATATTTTGATCATCATAGAATCTGACGTTTTGCATTCAGCTGAGGAGACCAGCTCCTCACTTACCTTTGCCCAGGCCTGGCCCTGCACTGTGCATAGGCAGGCTGCTCCCTACCCACATGAGAGAAAGCAGTCTTATGCCAAGGACAGTTCCTGGAGAGGCTTGGCTGTGAGCCATCCTGCAACCAACACTTCCAGCATCTGACAGGTGATGGCCTTGATCCTGTCCTAAGACACGATGGGGGAAACATGAAAAGCATCCTCTGTGGGATGACGCTTCCTTCCCAGAAGGGTCCCTTGATGCCATCCAATAGTTTACTTTTGGAGGCAGATGAAGCACTTGCAGACTCCTGCAGCCCCCGAGGCTAATTGTTTCAGGTGCTGGGGAATGTAGTCTCAGCCCAGCAGGGACCTGACCTCTTCTTTCCCTTTCCCTGACAGCTTGAGAGTGAATGAAAGGTCCAGGTCACTGACTCAGACCTGAAGCCGCCATTAATATCGCTGATGAAACACTGCTTTGATCTATGGCTCACTGGCTTTGGCTAGAATTTCTAAGCAAATAATCCAAAGAGAAGTATCATTCTATCCCCTGGCCTTTTAATCCCAAACCACCTTCTTAGGGTGGTGATCACCACCAAGCTGCTGGACGGATGTAAATCCTCTGTTGCTGCAAAAATGAAAAGAAGTCAAGAGTGAGCTCTCCTCAAGGCTAGGGCCCTTCTCCGTGCATTTCTCGGTGCATCCAGCAAGCGTGTCATGTTCTAGAACACCAGCATGAAGACCAACTGCAAATTCTCTGTCTTCATGCAAAGACAAGGGCTTTCCAAAGGGAGAGGGAGTTTACAACATCTGAGAATAGGGGTGATTCTTCAAAAGGGGAGGGGTTTGCAAATCAGGGCAGAGGGGCACACATCAGAATCTCCTGAGAAAGATTCTCACCTAAGGCAACGTCCCTCAGAGGGGTTTGATCACTTCACATCAGCTCCTCTGAAAGCTGTCTCACTACTACAAATCACTGAGACTGCTGGGAGAACAAAGTTGTATCAGATAAGCCCAGACCAAAAAGGAAGGGAGGCTGCCATGAGCTGGTTCAGAGGCAGTCAGTACACAGGAATTGGGAGATCGAGCAGTTACACCAGTCGCTGAAATGCAAGCAACTCTAGTTTTGTCATGAGTCATATTCAATAGTAGCTACTGAATGGGATTTATAGCATATCATTTGTTGAAAACAAAACCCTTTTTCAGCAACACTGGGGATTTTTTATATTAATTTTAAGCATAAATTAACAGAAGGAAAAGGATGGCACTTGATTTTCTTTCACTGAGCCTTTTTGGAAGTGAAGCTGGTGTTTCTTGGCTATGTCTGACATGTGGCAGTTGTCTGGCTGTTTTCTTTCTATATATTACACCATCCACACTAATGCAAGGCTCATATTGATTCCCACGAGAGAAGCTACAAACCCTTCTGGGTGCTATACCATTTAGATAACACATTTCCACAACGAATAGGTTTCTTTTTCTAACTTTCAGATCATTTAGCAAAATGTTCTAAAGAGGTATTGCAAATGCTTTTCCATTAGATGCTTTTATAATATCTGCATTGATGCACAATGGGTAAGTCACTATGTTTTGGCTGCTATGTTGAAGTGATGAGATTCAGCCAGGCCACTCACAGTACCTCAGGCTTTCTGACTGGCCTTTGGAACAACCCAGTTTACCTCTATCACAAAGTTTGCTCCACAATTGCACATCTAGGTAGAAGTTACAATTCTGAGTTACTCACTGGAAATACCAACAATTCCTTTTCTTCCCCCTCATTAAGGCAATGTGGATGAACAGCCTGCACCACCTGATAACAGGAATGATGTAGTGATTTTAAGTTAAAAAAAGAAATTGTACCTAGCACTCGGGAGGCAGAGGCAGGTGAATCTCTGTGAGTTGGAGGCCAGCCTGGTCTCCAGAAAGAGTTCCAGGACAAGCTCGAAAACTATATAGAGTAACCTGTCTCGGAAAACAAAACAAACAAGCAAAATTATAGGGATGCCCACTTAGGTTTCACAGAGTGTTTTGAAGAAATATCTCCCCAAACATCATTGGGAAGAAAATGCTCATAGTTTTTTAAAACTTGGGAAGGACTTTTCATCCCTGAATGTTAAAGGGAAGTTGTAGATGAGTTAGGCATGGAAATACGCTATGAAGTTGTGATAGATTGCCAAAGAATTGGGACATAGAGGCACTGTGAAGGTACAAAGTATAACAAGTATGTGTTTTAAATGTTTATTAGTGCATAATAGCTATCTAAAACAATAGGCTGGTTTGTGACTTTTCACACATGCAAGTAACATAGTTTGTGGTAGGAATACTGCAGGAAGAAGTGAGGAATGTTGTAATCCAGGCAGACCCAGCCCCACTTCTTGAGAATTTGGCTCAGTGCCTCTGTGCGCCCTGGCTCTGTATGCAGGCACAGAGGTCTCTCTAAGAGAAAAACTCCACCCACCTCCCCCTCTTCTGTTGTCTCTCTCAGGAGGAAGCTCTTCTCTCTCTCTCTCTCTCTCTCTCTCTCTCTCTCTCTCTCTCTCTCTCTCTCTCTTCCCCTCCCCCTCTCTGTCTCTCCCTCTTTCTCCAGTAACCCTGCCATCAAAAAACCCTTTATGAATCATGTCTGCAGGTCTTTGTTTCCCATCCACTGTCCACACCCACCGTAGTCCCAGACTTCAGACTATGGTCCCACCCTCCATATTCACCTTCGTGACACATTCCTAACATTTTGGTCATATTCTTTGTTAATTTCATGAATTTTGAATGTTTTGATTTTTGTAGCAAGTCAAAAAGCACTTTTCTAAATGAGTACTCTTAAATAAAATTTGTATTATTTTAAATTTGAATTTATATTACATTCACTGTAATTTATGTGCCTAGAAGAAGAAAGTTTTAATATTTGCTAGTGCTTATATCACAGAGCAGAAAAAAAATCTTATAATCTTATATTAGAGCAAGTTTCAAGCCTGGACCCTATGATCTTTTTCACTGGTGCAAATTGGTCCAATTATTTTCTGAATTTTCCTCATCAAAAATGCTTATCACATGGAGCTGCATCCAGTTTCCCTACCCAGCCAAATGTGTCCAATCCTTCTCCAGGGGCTAGCTTGGAGAGTCTCACTGATACTATCCATCCATATACCTTTCCCAACCCACCAGCAGATACAGTGCTCCCACCGAGTCTGGTCACCCTGCTCATACAGCAACAAGTCTCTAGCCTTCTGTCAGACCTTTTCTATTGACCTCCCGAGTCATAGGCCCTCAAGTCACATCAAACTTTTTAGACAGCTAGATCTACCCTAACACTCCAGGCTCGGACCAGGAGACACCGGTACACTACCCCAGCACCATCACTCCACATGACTTCATTCCACCCAAGCCATTCCATCCTCTAAGCCCAACTTACCCATATATCATCTATCCTGCCACAGCCTGCTCTGCTCTGCTCTATCTGAATTAGAATTAACAAAAGTCACATTGCAAAAATACCAACAATATGAAAGATCAAGCCAGTATCTTCTCCCCAGAGCCTGCCATTCCTGTAGACATGGTTGCCCATGAGAATTACTTAGATGAATCCCAGGATACAACACTTAAAAAACAGTTATGAACTTCATCAAAGAATGCAAGGAGTTTAGAGAAGACACAAAGAAACAGGAGAGAGAACTTAAGGAATATAAATGCTAAGTGAGGCCCAAGCAAACACAAACACAAGGCTCACAAAAATAATAAAGACAATCCAACACTTGAGAATGAAATTCAAAAAGCAGATAGAAACATTGAAGAAGACAAGCTGAAATGAAGAAGGAACTGAAAAATCCAATAACTCAACTGAAAAAAAAAAACCTTTTAACTACAACTACCCAAGTCACCAAAATGAAAGGAGGAAAACCTACAACGCCTCAACCCTACATAAAAATTAGGGAATGCTGAGAACAGGAGAAATAGCCTTCCCCAGGAAAGAGAACACCCACTGGTTACCCAATACCAAACAGTCAGTCCTAAAAGCACACATACAAGTAACATTTTACAGACTGAGTAGGTTATATTTAGGAATCTATCAACTATCTATCTGTCTGTCTGTCTGTCTGTATATGCATATACACATATATGCATGCAGAAAAGAGTCTGTCAATTTGAGAGAGCGCAAGGAAGCATATTTGGAAGAGTTCAGTGGGAGGAAAAGGAAGGGAGAAATGATGTAATTGTATTATAATCTCAAAAATAAAAGAAAAAAATTTTAGTGTTTAACACTTGTTGGTAATATTTTTATCACACACAACTATAACTAAATATTTTGTACATGTTGGAGCATACACATGTTGGTGGTTACATGAGACTATAAGGTACTTAACTTATTTTGGGGTCAGAATTCAACCTCAGGTATCTGTCCTTTGTGGCCTTCTGTTTTTATTTGAGACAGGGTCTTTCCTGGCTTGGAACTCTTCATCAAGGATAGGCTGGACAGCCATGGAGTTCTAATGGTCTGCCTTCCTCCACTTCCCCAGTGCTAGGATTGTAGGCATGACCTACCACACATTATTTTTAGTTATGTTCTGGGAATTGAACTCATGTTATCAATATTGCTAGGCAATCTCTTTATTAACTGAGACATCTCCCCAACCACTTTTGACACTTTTGGAGAGGACTAAGCATAACATGTAAATTCATGCTTTGACAATGTAATGAAGATACTAGATTTTCATCAAAACATTTTATCAACATGACATCAGGGTTGGCTATACATCAAATTTTTAATTTAACTATTGTTATGTATGTTGCTCTCTCTCTCTCTCTCTCTCTCTCTCTCTCTCTCTCTCTCTCTCTCTGTGTGTGTGTGTGTGTGTGTGTGTGTGTGTGTGTCTGTGTCTATGTCTGTGTGTGCGTGTGCGTCAAAGGATAATGATGTGGAGTCAGTTCTCTCTTTTCACATGAACATGAGTTCTTGGGGTTAAAATGAATTTACCATGATCACTCAGCAAATACTTTTATCCACTGAACCATCTTTCTGACCTTGTATATCAGTATTTAGTACTATTAAGGAAATGTATGGAGGGCAGGGGAGATGGTTCAATCTGTAAAGTCCTTTCCATGGAAGTATGAGTTCAATCCCCCAGCACCCCATAAAACATAGCCTGGTGATGTCCCTCAGGGTCCCCAGTGCTGGAGAGGCAGAGACAGTGGGATCCCTGGGACTTGTTGCTCAAACAGTCAGGCCAAGTCAGTGAGCTCCAGGTTCAGGGAGAGACTCTGCCTAAACAAACTAAAATGGAGCCATTGAGATGGCTCAGTGGGAAAGGTTCTTGCTACTTGAGCCTGGTGACCTGAGTTTAACCACTAGAAGCCAAGAAAAGATGGAAATAGAAAGCCAAATCCATAAAGTTGTAGTCTGACCCCCACATACACTATGGTGTACACACACACACACACACACACACACACACACACACACACACACACACAGAAAGAGAGAGAGAGAGAGAGAGAGAGAGAGAGAGAGAAGAAGGAGGAGGAGAGAGAAATCATATACACAATAATGTAAAAATTTTAAAAGTACATATGGTAGAGAGAAACTGAGAAAGACCCCTGATGTTGACCTCTATCCTATAGCACACACACATATATATCATGTGTACCCACATAAAGGTATGTACCTCCACGCAAATAAACATACATACACCACACATACACCATACACACATATTAAAGAAATGGAAGTTAAAATTAAAGGATAATTTTCAATTGTTTCTGGAAAACAATTGGAGAGCCCTTGAAAAATTAATTTCTATTAACACTAATTTAAGAAATTATTGGATTAGAAAATGCCTAGCCCTTTGTATTTGATTCTAGGAATCTACATAATGCAATTTAAAAGTCTGCCCTTTAAACCTGTAAGTATGGTTTTCATTATGTACCAATAGCTGATATATATATATATATATATATATATATATATATATATATACATATATACATACATACATATATATATTATATATATATATATATATATATATAATCACTCCCGAAGTAACTGAGTTGTCCTTTTGTTGGTCAATGGTCATTTGATTGAAATAGAAGTACATCAAATACATGGTGCAGAGTGCAGACCACCCAGCCCCTCTTCAACAATTATACTTCTGCAAAAAGAACTGGTGTTTGATGCATAGGGAGACTAAAATGAAAGAAGGTAGACTGATGTGAGCACGCTATTAAATTCCTTTGCTTCCAAGTTTAGGTAGCAGCCTGGGGAGACAGATACATCTTTTTTCATTGTGTCCATTGGAGCCACTTGACTATTATTATTTTCATTCCTAAAAATGAAATAATCCAATTCAGTAGTAAATGTTATTTTAAGATTAGTTGAAAGTAAACCATGTATCATTACTAAAGCTCTGTACATTGTGTTTGAAGGATTGATGTTTGCAGGGCACACTTCAGGTATCAGTAGTCATGCTAAGAGTCTAACTTCAAAGGACTTCCAGTGAAAACATTATCGGGTTACAGTTACTAAGGCTGAGTTTGTATTCACAGCCACATGCATGGGCATTTCCTACCTTATCTATCTAGAAGGTGATGTTTGAGTGTGCAGAAAAGGCTTGGGTTCTCTTCAGACCTCTTCACATTATATAATGTTTATACCTTCCAATGCTAAATTTTGCTGGTTCTGTAACTAAAGACAAATAAGATCCAGATTATGGCTGGGGCCTTGGTGGTGCACACCTTTAATCCCAGCACTCAGGCGGCAGAGGCAGGCTGATCTCTGTGAGTTTGAGGCCAGCCTGGTATACAGAGCAAGTTCCAGGACAGGCTGCAAAGCAATACAGAGAAACCCTGTCTTGAAACAAACAAACAAACAAACAAAAGATTAAGATTCAGATTATATTTTGGGCTTTTGAAAAACTGGTTAGTGGAAGATAGAAAAGGAAAAATGATTTCAAACTCACCAGTAAAATTCAAGAGCTGTGGCAGGTAAAAATTCTACTCATGAACACCTTTAAAAGTGGAATGAAAAACGAACAGCAAAAGGATACACAAAGAGCTACTTGTGGACAAATTTGATATGAAATTAAAGTGGATAGGAAGGATTGCCTATGCTGGGTACCACAAAGCTTTTGTGTTTCCCTTGGGTATTTGAAACAACTATAGAAGCCTTGAAGGAAAGAGAAAGCAATTTGTCTACATGTTTTGTACCAAACACAGGAATTTTGTTTTTTCCACATGGAAAGATGTGTCTATATTAGCTATGAGAATGGTCAAGGAATGGAGTAACACCTAAAATAAAGACAGAGAACAAAAACATCCACAAAACACAAGCTTGCAAGCTGCAAATGATCTTCTAAAAAACAAACAAAACAAGACAAAACAAAATACACAAAAAACACCACAACTTGTGTATATAAGATGAATCTCTAGTGTTATTAATGTAACCCTAAACTCTGATGCCCCAAGGCTGTTATAGGCATTTCTGGACAGCACTCAATAAAGCCACTGAGACACCAGAAAAAGGTGTATGACTCATTTCTATTCACTAAAAACATTAGAATATTTTATTAAAATTGTTTAATTTTCTAAAAAATTGTAGGTGAATTCAAAAGAAGTCATCAAGTTAAATAATGACACATGTATAGAGTCCATCATTCTCAATCAACACAGTTAAATGACATACCTTCTTATTTAGCTTATTTTGGACATTCCTCTCATCAGATGATCTTGTGGGGTTTGTCATAAGGACATGCATCCTATATTTACTGGTTCATATTTTGCTCTTCTTTCATTTGTCTGCTTATTTTTAATTTCATCAATTACATATAATTTCTAACTTTATAAATGAACTATAAAACTCTTCCTTCCTTGAAAATATATTCTGGGCCCCATATCTAAAAATGTCAAAGGTATATGATTTAGAGGAAGAGGAAATGTAACAGCTATCATAGCAGTTTCTTACTTATCAAATAAGATTGAACAAGATTAAAAATATATGTGTTTCATTGGTATATTCTTTATTTTTAAGCAAGGTGGTCATGTAGACCTGAGTGAGCTGTTTTACTATACAGCACATTCCCTTGTTTGTTGTTGTTGTTCATATGGAATTATTGGGGTTGGTTAGAATATTTGCCCACCAAGCTTCTTTGGACATGAAGTATGGCTGAAAATTAATAATTAGTGTTTGTTGAGATAGCTCTGTGGGTAGAAGCATGTCCCACAGAGTTTGATCATCACATCCCACAGTAGAAGAGAACCAACTCCTGAAAGTTGTTTTCAGAAGTCCACACTGGTGTCATGGCAAGTGTACTCTCACAATCATGTTCACACACACACACACACACACACACACACACACACACACACACACACACAAAGAATAAATTAAATATGCTTATAAATTAGATTTTGTAAGGCATTCTGCCTAGACTTTAGTAGTACTGGTTAGTCAGAAATCTTGTATCATCTCTCAGATTTGATAAATACCTGATCTTTGACATTTTATAAAATCTTACAAGAGAAGTTCTTTGGGTATTTGATGTGGAGTGGGAAGCCAGCAAATTAACTTTTGAGAGGAGATGGAAAAGAAAAGAGAGCACTCTCCCAGACTTTTGTGTTTTTCCTCTTTAGAAAGTGTCTTTTATGTGGCTCTGGCTGGCCTGGAACTCTCTGTGTCATGGGTCACAGTGCCCTTGAACTTTGAGAGATCCTTCCGCCTCAGCTTCTCAAGTATTTGGATTGTAGGTGTGAGCCACTGTGCCAGGCTAGAGATCTTTTGTTAGGATTTCCTCTCTCTCTCTCCATCTGACTTCCCTTTTAAAACCAATGCAGTAGTAAACAGGTCTCTAAAACTCATTTAACATTGTTCTAACATTGTTTAATAAAAAGGTCATTACCTACCCAAGCTTAGGTAAAACTATTCTTCTATGCTTCATTTCCCTAAACTATAAAATAAATTGGAATTGATAATTTCTGAGGTATTAATCTTGTTCCAAATCCCTTGACTCCATGCCCCCTAAAGCCCCGAGGACATCACATAATGTTGGGAAGTAGTTATTATTGGAAGCCAATCAGGCCCAGTATCTCAGCCAGCCGATGTGAGACTCCACCAGTAAGCTCTTTGTGCAAACTGCCAGAAGTTGTCTACCCACGGAAAATGCCTCACAGAAAGGCATGGCCTCTGCCATGCACACAGCTTTTCTGATGCTGCAAAGGATGGTCTCCAAGTTCACAGAACTGGCAAAAATGTTCCTGATGCTGATGTTATAATCACCCGAGGCTCTAGCTTCAAAAGAAATCAGTGGTGTACTGCAGAGGACAAGGTGGTGTTGTCCTGTGACTGACAATCTATTCATATAAATTCCTGGATACTCCAGTTTGGGACAGGGGCTACTGCTGGACTCATTTATCCAAACATCATTCGCCTGGGCTCCTTCTGAAGGCTGAAGAGAATGTTTGCATTTCAAAAATCCTTTCTTCCCCACCCCTCTCTCTTTCTGTCCATCCTTTTCTCTAGCTCTCCTATAAATGTACTTAAAATGTTTTGGCCGTGGTAAAACAATCAGATTTAGAAGGAGGCCACTGTCTACCAAGAGAAACTTACCATTGCCTTTGCTGGGTGAGGATTCCTCACACTGCACTTCCTCTGCCCCAGAACCTTTAATCATCATTTCCTTGCTTTTTTTGGACCCCATATATTTATTCCCTTCAGCTCCTCCTAAGGCCTCACTACCTGGCGACACCCTGTGCTTCATCTCCATGGAGGAAAAAGCTGCACAACCAGCTGCTTGGTCACTGTTCATATGTCACTTAAACCTCCACTGGTTTTATGGCTAAAGAAGGTGAGTCCTACCCAGCAGTCATATTTCCTTGGTTAATCTCTATTTATTTGGTTTTTAAATGCCCTAAAAGATAAATCCTTTCTTTTGTGTCTTACCTGTTGACAGGAGGACAGTCAAAATAATTTTTGTTCAGGTTTGGCTCTGAGCAGAATAATCATGAGCTGGGAAGATCCAAAAGAAAGTAGAACTGAATCTAAAAATTCGAGTCCTAGAACACAGTGCTCACTTGTACCACATGTCACCATCCAAGTTGGAGACCTTAACATGAAAATATATCATGGAGAATATTAATTACATATAGAATCCTATATAATATAAAATAATGCACTTCTTTAGAAATAAGAATGTACTGGCGTTAGTCAACTTTATTCATGATTATAATATCTTGTGATTGTCTATTAATCATTTATTGTGTATCATTTTTCAACAACCTAATGAAATTCTCATGTTGATAAGCTGTTAAATATAATCATTTTGAGACCAGTCTTGTTTATTTTACAAATACTTTATTAGCAACTCTTATGAAATAGTAGAAATGTATAAATGCCCATTCTTGAAGGTATAAAACTGATACAGGTGAGTATCTACTTACATTGAAAAATATAAGCCAGGTGGTGGTGGTGCACATTTTTAATTCCAGCACTAGGGAGGCAGAGGCAGGCAGATCTCTACGAATTTGAGGTCAGCCTGGTCTACAAAGCAAGTTTCAGGACAGCCAAAACTGTTACACATAGAAACACTGTCTCAAAAAAACAAAGCAAAAAATAAAGGAAGGAAAGAAGAAAAAAGAAAGAACGAAAGAAAGGAGGGAAGGAAGGAAGGAAGGAAGGAAGGAAGGAAGGAAGGAAGGAAGGAAGGAAAGTATCCAGGAAATATTTTAATTTGGAAAACAAAAATGCTTTTACTTATGAGTTTTACTCCAAAAGTTTTAGACCTCTTCAAGGAGTGATCTCCCTTCCTCAATCCCCCTTTATAATGGGCAAAGAAAGTGTTAAACTACTCTTTATGGGGAAAAAAATCTTTATACATAATGATTTGTTCATTAAATCATTAAGGGTGTATTTTATTCAAGCCTTTATGATTGTGATTTAATAATAAATACAGCAGTCACTTTTAGAATGATCTACTTTAAACTTTTATACATGCGTTTATTTATTGGGGTTTGTGTGCATGCATGAGGTCAGAGGACAACTTGAGGGAGTGGGTTCTTCCTTTCCAGCGAGTGGGTTCCTGGGGTTGAGCTCAACTCCTGAAGCTTGGCAGCAAGTGCCATCACCTGCTAAGCCATCTCTCTGGCATGTAGTAGTAAAGGTGTTAAGGTAAGAGTGAATGAAGGAAAGATGTCACAATCTCATCAGGTTCTTTACACCACTCAAAAGAGTGTCTCAGCTTCAAAGCAGATCGATGCAACGGCAAGCCTACAGGCATGCATAATTGATTAAAGCCAAGCAAACCCCACAAAAGTAGAAGTCTGTATCCAATTTTCATTAAGTAGATTGATCTAAGTAGATCACTGGCAGTTGGCTAACTCCCCGTACTAATTTAATGATGACAAGCCACATATATACTGTGATTTCTCAGATTCACAATTAAAAAGCATGTTCACTTACAGTTGTCACTTGACTCTGATGATGACCTTTGAAGGCACCCTTTCGTTCTCAAAACAGGATTTATGGATCACACATATGTTATCTTCAGGAGCGAGTTACAAAAATAAATATCAGTAAGCCATCACAGACAAAGTAAACTGTTCTTTCCTGAGTTCAGCCATGTGGCCTAGGACTTTTGCACTGATTCCATTCAGGAGAGGCTCGGGCCTCTTCACTCTCTGCTGCCCCGTTTGCACCTTATGGTTCATGGTGGCTCTACCCACAGGCCTGCATTCTGGCCACCAGAAGGAAAGCACAGAAGGAAATGGCACCCTTTCTTCTGTTCTAAGGCCACTTCTCAGGCATTGCAGACACATTTCTATTATCTACTCTGCAGACCAACAACAACTGTGAAATGCACAGAACTGCAAGGGAGTCCAAGGATGGAATTTCATTCTGGAAAGCATCTGGGCCTAGCTACTTTGGGGGGATTATTTTTTTTTGTATTGATAAACAACAAGAAAAATATATTTAGGTTAAAACAAACAGTTGTGTCACAAGTTATAGCTCCTATTCTACAAATAAGAAGTTAATAAATACACTTCATGTTACTGGTAAATAACGGTTTGGTTAAAACTCATGGTCTCGCCAGGCGTTGGTGGCGCAAGCACTTGGGAGGCAGAGGCAAGCAGATCTTTGTGAGTTTGAGGCCAGCCTGGTCTCCAGAGTGAGTGCCAGGATAGGCTCCAAAGCTACACAGAGAAACCCTGTCTCGAAAAACAAAAAACAAAAAACAAAACAAAACAAAACAAAACAAAAAACTCATGGTCTCTCCACAATAGTATGCTCTCTAGACTCTTAATCAATTTCCTAAGACACTTAGAACTCAAATAATCATACATAAAACACTTAACCCAAAAGACAACTAACAAAGATTTGATTTTGGTCTAAGCACGTTTCTTGCATTAACTATTCTGCTAGACCTGGAGAAAGCCAGTATTCCATTTATATTTGCAGTCAATGTGCACTTGAAAAATGGGAGTTCCTGGGGTGGATTACAATATTTCCACCTAATAGCTATAGCTACATTCAACGGAGAATAATAAGAAAACTCTTAAGGACTGATGCAGTCATGACATCCCCTATGCCCACCAAGGTTACCACTCACCTCAGTATTAGCAACTATGACATGTAGAATAACACTAGTCTAATGATATCTCAGAGAACAAAATAACACAGCTCACTGCTATATACTATGTGCTGAGTGTCATATTCTGTGACTGAAGTAGAGATGTATATGGCTACCTGCATAACATCTGTTGGGCACTTGTTATGTAGCTGGCCAAAATGGACATGTAAGACTATATGAAATTAATACTGTAAATGAATTTGTGAAATTTTGATTGAATTTTGAAATGCTAACTTGCATGTATTGGACTAAATAAAATATGTGACTAACTATATTTTCACCAGTTTTGGCTAACCTTTAAATTTAGTTATTAGACAAATATAAACTTTGTATGTACTTATATATGAGGATCAAGTTACATATCCTTTAGATAGTGATAATCTACCCAAGCAACAATTGAAAAACAAAACAAAAACAAAAAGCCAGCGGGTTCTCAACCATTACCAAAGGTAAAACAAAACAAAAGTAAAAATGATTGTTTTTAGTCTCTGGCATCTCAAAGTGACTATCAAAAGGCAGCTTCTTTCTAGGTATTTTCTAACCAGCTGTTAAAACTCTTTGAACACCCACCCTATTCATTTTTAAAGGACACCACACTAAACAGGGCTCAGGAGAGTCATTTCTGATTACTAGTAGAGTTTCCTAGATCTTCTATTACAGTGGGGGATTACCTAGGGGAAGAGACAAGCATATTGTAGTTATTGGGAAGAATATGCCTCACTGGAAGGAAATCCATTGATCTTGATTCAACTATAATGCATTTAGCTGCAACGAGCAGAAAAACAGACTTAAGCTATAAGGCAATGTATTGTCTCAGCACTAATGGAAGCTTCTGCTTGACCTTCTGTAGGTTCATCAGCTGCACTTTCCCAGGCATGTTGGCTTTACATTCAGATGGTATTTAAATGCATAATGCATCAGTTGCTGCATATCTTTCTATCATTATGTTTAATTACCACCCTTTCATGATGAAAACCTCCCCAATATAATCACACAAATCGTTTCACAAGCTCTTGCTGTGCTGGCATCCACACAGCCTCATTTAGTGAATATATTTCCTATTCATAATGTGGGGCCGACACAAGACAATCCTCAGTTCTTTCTCTTAGTGTGAGTTACTGTTTTTCTCAAAGTAGAGACAACTGACAAATGTACAGTAATCACAACATCAAATTTATCAAACTGCTAAGACTTCTCACTAGGCTTCAAAGTATCCGTTCTCAAAACATGCCTTCAAAGTTTCCATCTCTGAGATACAGCAACTAAAGAGATGAGAAAGCAAGTCTGGCCAGTGATAGGCATTTCTGACGTAGAGCCTTATGCAGCCGTCTTCTGTTTCTCAATCATTTAGATCCCAGCAAAAGTAAGTCTAAGGACATTTCTTATCAAATGTCATTTTGAAAGGAGAAGAGCAGGCTTTGATTCTCTGTGAAATTCCGTGTTTCTTCCTGTCCAGCAGACACATTAAGGGGACTCTCTGGAGCGTGACCCTAGGAAGAAGACTGACTGTTTTTACTGCAATGACACCATTTCTCAAAACACATCTCACAGCCCCGAGGGCCAGGTATCCAGGGAGTCACATTCTCCTTTGAACTAAAGGAGATTTTGTGTCATGATATCAAACAGCATGTGGGTCTCTTGAACACAGAACCAGCGGGTCTTTGTTTCAAGCTCCTACCTTTGCAATCTGAGACATGTCCTCTCTGGTGCAAAGATCAGGGTCTTCATAGAAGTTACTTCTTTAACTTTTTGTGAAGTGGATTTTGTTTCATTTTTTAAAAAATGTTCATTTGAAACATGAGAAGAATGAAGCTCAGCGAGGGACTGACCACTTGACCCCTCAACTCTTAACAACCATGGGGAACTCTGTGACATTGAACCCTGATAGCTTCTTCCTGAAAACCAAGAGGCCCAAGGACTGGCCATCCAGCACACAATAAGTGTCCATACCTTGAATAGAGAACTCATTGAATAAAGAGATGTGGCTTCTTTTTCTGTTTCTCAGCCACAGGCATTGGGCTGTTATACTCCTTTACTGTTTCAAACCTTAGTTAGGCAACAAAGTACTGTACCTCCCAGGGCCGGTCATAAAATCCCACTGAAGTGATACATGAATGAATGGGCTCAAATCTTCTCAACATGGATCTTGCTAAGAAGTTCTCAGAATTTTCACAGGCTAGTCTCAGAAAGAATAATTGGATGACATGATGAAGAGTTTTCAGGTACAGTTACTTTTCAGTAGCCACAGGCCATTGGTTCCAGAACCCCTCTGATACTGAAATCCCTGGATGCTAATGATCTTTACATCTAATGACACAGAATCTGCATATAACCTATGAATGTTCTCCTGAATCCTTCAAATCATCTCTATATAGTCCCAAATACAATGGTCATGTATGAAAATATTTGTTACACTATACTATTTAGGGAATAATAAAAATAATATATGTACAAGTTGAATTTTAACATGATTTTTAAAAAAATATTCTGGAACCATGGTTGTTTGCCTCCAGGAATGAAAAGATTATTGATATGGAGGGACAATTTCCTTGGGCTTCATTCTAACATCCTTGTTAAATTGTGTTACCATTACTTTGCAGGACATACATTTATCCTAAGACCAAGAGTACATAATTTGTCTTAAGTACTGCTCAGTTTCCCCACATATATGATCAAGACATAGAAAAGAAAACAAAACATAGCAAGAATGACCGGATCCTTAGTTGGTTCTTCTTAGGTAGAACAAAGGCAGTTCCTGCATGGGGGTAAAACTTTTAATATTGGACTCTTCATAGATAAGTGAACAGTGGATAATTATAAATGGGCATGTAGACATAGGCCCAAAGCTGCTGAATCTTGGGTACATACACAAATATTTGAATCCCACACCTCGATGAGTTATATATTATTAGAGGCAGATCCATTGTTAATCATGATGGTTAAGATTCTCTTGGCATGAAATCGGGAATTTAGTTGAAGAGAGGGAGGAATGAAGAACGAAGGGGTCTGTACCAGGTTGGAGAAACCCACAGGAACAGTTGACCTGAACAAGGGAGAGCACATGGACCCCAGATGCTGTCGGGGAGACCAGTACAAGACTGATCCAGACCCCTGAACATGGATGTCAATAAGGAGGCCTCTGCACTCCAGGGAGCCTCTGGTGGTGGATTAGTATTTTTCCCTGGTGCAAGAAGGGACTTTGAGAGCCCATCCCACGTGAAGGGTTACACTCTGGCCCTGGACACATGGGGAAGGGCCCAGGACCAGCACAGGAAGATTTGGTGGACTTTGCAGAGCCCCTGTTGAGGGCCCTACCCTGCCTGGGGAGTGGTGGGTGGATGGGTGGGGGTGGGCTGGGGGTGGGGTAGAGGGTTGGGGGTGAGGGAAGGGAGAGGGAGAAGGGACTTGAAATAAGCTTGTTCCCTAACTAGAACTAATAAAATAAAAAAAAATTAAAAAAAGATCATGATGGAGAAACTCAAAGAGACAGCTGACCTGAGGTCATAGGAGCTCATGGACTCTAAAGCAACAGCTGGGGAGCCTGCATGGGACCTAACTAGGCCCTCTGCATATGGATGACAGTTTTATAACTTGGTCTGTTTGAGGGGCCCCTGGCAGTGGGACCAGAATCTATTCCTGGTGCATGAGCTGGCTTTTTGGAACCCATTCCCTATGGTGGATGCCTTGCCCAGCCTTGATAGGAGGAGTGGGGGGGTTGGTTTGTCCTGCTTCAACCTAAGGTGCCAGACTTTTTTGACTCCCCATAGGAGGCACTAGCCTTTCTGAGGAGTGGGTGGGGGTGAGTTGGAGGGGAGGAAGGGGGAACTGTGGTTGTACTATAAAATGAATAAAAGTGAATATATATGCCTTTCAAAAAAAAAAAAGATTCTCTTGGCATGCCATAAGGTCATGTCATTGCATTTCTTGATTTGGTAGTGACACAGAAAATTGTCCTTATTTATGCTTCATAACCTTAATGGTGAATCTATAACACACATACTCACACATTTATTGCAAAGAGGTGGTAACATACACACACATGCATGTAGATGGAGACTACAATGAAT
Organism: Cricetulus griseus; assembly: GCF_003668045.3. Taxonomy (NCBI): domain Eukaryota; kingdom Metazoa; phylum Chordata; class Mammalia; order Rodentia; family Cricetidae; genus Cricetulus; species Cricetulus griseus. Next base: position 108,902,785 of record NC_048599.1, read on the forward strand.
GACTTTGCAGCTTAGCACTTAAAACAATCCAGACTCTCCAACAATGTTCCCATGATATTCCTGATTCACAAGGGAAATCATCACAAAGCCAAGAGAATAAAAAGATTTCCATGTCTCTAACTGGTCTACCAAACATCCTGTCATCTTAGCCTTTTTCTTTGCTCTGAAAAAGAGAAAAACACAGTATCTAAATAAAGATATTTTCCAGAAACTGGAGAGATAGTTCAGGGGTTAAGAGCACTAGCTGCTGTTCCAGAGCATCCAGGTTCAATTAGCAGCACCCATACAGCAGCTCACAATCATCTGTAACTCCAGTTTCAGAGGATTGGATGTTCCCTTCTGCCCTTTGGCCACTGCATACATGAGATGCACAAATGTACATGCAGATAAAACATCTATATACACTTGAAATAAGAATAAACAAATCTTGGGTTTGAGGGATGGCTCAGCTGATAAAGGCTAGGCTCACATCCAAAAATATAAAAAAGAAACAAATCTTAATTTAAAAAGATATATTTTCCAATGATTAAAATATCCTAAAAGTGGCACACACTTCATCAATGTTGTTAGTATTCAGGCATCTGTACTGGCCTATCCTTGGGGTTCTGACAGGATACGTCCTCAGCTGCAGACACTAAGAGCACCAACTGTGCACATTCACTATGTTCACTTCTAAAAGGGTCCTGCCCACTTCCCATCCTTTCCCCTCTTTCTCTTTCTTTCTCTTCCTCTGTCTGTTCACCCCTTTCTTTTCTCTCCCTCCACCCTTTCCTCTCTCCTGCTGCTCCAATCCCCAGAGGCTATCTCATTCTTCCCCTTTCCCATTTTAATGATCCCCTTCCCTAATTTAAAAAAAAAAATCTGTTTCAACCCTGTTGCATGGCATCTTTATCTCTCTCACACCTCTTAAATTACAACAAATGTAATATGTTAATTCTTAATGCTGGAGGATAGCTATGGAAAGAAGTTAATGCTTTGATCTGACCGTTTTAGTTTTTCATATTGAAGGAGAAAAATGTAAAGATCATAAAGACAATAAATGAGCTGTTTCAGTAGCACTAATGATCACTAGGGCTTCAATAGGCAATTTAAGTATCATGGGCTTTCCCCCTCTGTGGTGGTTTAAAAAATGGCTTCCATATGCTCATAGGGAGTAGCCCTATTAGGAGATGTGGCCTTGTTGGAGAAGTGTGTCACTAGGGGAGGGCTTAGAAGCTTCAGATGCTCAAGCCAGGGGCAGTGTGGCATTCTCTTCTTGCTGCCTCCAAATCCAGATGCCCTAACTAAGACACCCTTCTAACTGAATGTTATAAGTAGTATTAACACTAAGCTTTTATTCTTTTGTTGTGGTTACTAAGGAATATACAGGTGTCACATAATCACATAAGTCACTTGGATTAGCTACCATGGAGCACTGTGGAAATATCACTGATCTAAATTCTGTGACTTGCAGCCTAATTGTTGCAATATGTACAGTATGAAGTCTTCAAAGTAAAGGTTGGAATGAGATGCTGGTCTTCTTACCACTTGACAGTATAAATCTCAGCTCTCGGAGTCATATTTTCTGTTAAAATCAATTTTAGAAGGATAAAGAGGTAGCTCTGTGGGTAAAGCTCTTGCTATGAAAGGATAAGGAACTGAGCTCAGATCCCCATTGGCCATTTGAGAAGCTAGGTGTGGAACCCCAGCACTGACAATTCAGAGAATAGTGAATCCCAGGGCTTGCTGGCCAGCGACTAATCCAAAACCTCAAGCTCCAGATTCAATAATGGACTCCACCTTAAAAAAAATCTTTTGAAAAATTAAGATGGAGAAATGATTGACGAAGACATCCTGACATTGGCTTCTGGTCTCCTCATATATACTTGCATTGGACAGTATACTCACCCACCACACAAACACACACACAATTAATTTCATAATATATGCCTTACAGTATTGCACATCACATAAGACAATGTGCATATTTATTATAAAAACGTAGATTACCTAAATAATAAACCTAACAGTGATGATGATAACAAATGTAATGTTAGTTAGTGTTGCTAAAGGCACAAACACAAGTCCTTTGGCTTCTTTTCAGTGTCAGGAGGTTGAAAGCAACCTATAGTCCCAACTATCCTCTGGAGCCTGTGAGTTTCTTGAATATTTCCTGGGTCCTCTTCTAGTTGGGGCTCCGTTTTTATCTCTAACTTATCTCTGATTTCCAACTCACAGAGAATCCTTGCTCTGAGTCCTAGACACCACCTCCCACTGGTTGTCTCCATCTGTGTGTCCTCAACCGACCATAATTTCCTTCAGAACTGGGTGCAGGAATGAGCCCTCTAGAAACCTAGCTTTTCATATGTGGCTAACAACCTCCTCCTGTGTGCTCTTGCCTTACTGCATTGTACATTCTTTAATGTGACTGCTGTGTCACAGATGCTTCATATATATTTAGAATACAGTGAATGTCCCGTCTATCTTTCCTGCTCATAGTCACACCCATATGATCTGCTTTCTTATTGAGTATACCTCACAAAATCTAACTTACTTATCAATGCTTATTGTGTCTCTAGAGTTTCACTCATCCCATGCTTTCTTTTCTAGTAGAATTAATTATTCTCTAATACAGAAAATACATTATTAGAGTTTATGTATTTCATCATTCAGTACTAACAAGTTGAAATGTGATCTCTTTGTAGAAAAAGAAACGGTAATTTTCTCAAATATTAGGACCTCTACTATAAAGGATAAAACAACCTGTTTAATTCTGAAAAATGACCAATAAAAAAAATCAAGTCAAAGGTCATCTTGATTAAACAATGTATCCTCTTCAGGCACCAGCTTCCTCTATTGCAAATAGAAGGTATTATATCAGATACAGGTTCCAATTCTGATTGTTTAGTAGAGTGAAGACTGAGCATCTCGCAGGTCTATGGATGGATGACAAGGGGTGGAAACACCCAGCAACCTTTCGGACATACTTGAAGCCTTGTAGCACTCTCAGACTTGTAGTACACCCAGATGTGCTCTTCCACATAAGTTGGAAATTTGTTGACTCCCTGTTTAGGGCAATCAACCATCCTGGTTTGTCCAGGATCCCTTGATCTGGGAAATTCTACACCTGTGCAAGGCAGGATGCTTGTCATCCTACTTCTTATCCTTTTACAGCATTGGTTTCTCCTAATATACAGAGGGATATAGACACATCCATCCAACATTTTTGTCAATGTGAAGTACATAACATGAATAGAGTGCTTAACAGTGACGTCACTGTGGAAGCCGTTGCTACTGAGCTTCGCCCAATCTAGTCTCAGGTTTTAGTATCTCCAATGGAGCTCAAACTTACCTCTTTCTTCTCTTATATTTTTTTTTTATGGAAACTCATGTAAATTCTCAAAGAATGCAATTGATTCCTTTCAAAATCACTGATTTTGCTGTATCAATAATAGTTAAGCCGTGGCTATCATTTGCTACCATTTAGCATTTGTGTGTCCATAATGAATGCAATGGCTGTGTTTCAGTGATTTTAAAAGGGTGGTCCCAAGGTAATAGCAGCAGTAACACCCACAACCTTTCATGAAATGTAAATTCTTGGTCTCTAACCTAGATCTTACTGTATCAAAAGCTGGTGGGACCCAGATATCTATGTCTCTCTTCTCGTTCTCCAGGTAATTCTGATGTGTTGGGAGAGGCTAAGAATCACAACTCTCTTCAGAGCTTCCCTGCACCACAGTCCACAGCCAAGTTCTTCTCCACATGCAGATGATCCAATGAAACAGCAGCATTATTAATTTGGAGACAGAATACAACTTTAAGGTATGAATCATTTTTACCAAACAAATTTATATAATGGCTGATTTTCCATCTTTCCTTCCTTCCTTCCTTCCTTCCTTCCTTTCTTCTTTCTTTCATTTTTTTTTGGCTTTGTCTTTTTGAGACCCCCCTAGGGTTTCTCTGTATAGCCCTACCTGTCCTGGAACTTGAACTCACAGAGATCAATCTGTCTCTGCCTCCCAAGTGTTGGGATTAAAGGCATTCACCAATATCCCCTGGGATTCATCTTCCTTTTCTTAAACTCTGCATCTACATTCTGATATGTTAATGTTTATCTTGTGGATAGTGCTGATAGTAGTTTCAATCAATAATCAATAGGTATCTCCCATGTAATTTACAAAGTGCTTCCTTATGTTCACTGTAACTTGGCATAATTGTAACAGGTAAATTTTCCCCTGCTAATCTACTATTATATTCATCATAAACTAAGAGTTTTGAAGCATGTCAGGTAAATACAGAGTAAAATTGCCAGTGAGTATAGATGAAATTGCCAGTTCCATTGTGAAGGGCTGATAACGTGATTTACAGCTCCTTAAGTGTCCCAATTTGGATGCTTAGTGACTTTGTCCCCTGTTTAAGCTCCTTGGCCACTTTGTTTCTTTCCTTTCCTCAAACCAATGAGTTCTGTGAGTGAGGATTAATCTCATTTTCAGTGGTGAAAATAAAGCCAGCAATGTAATGTAAACATGTCTGCTGCCTGGAAATAAATATATCTTAGACACAAAGTATCTGTCAAGATGTTCAAAATCCAAAATTATCCTTCCCAGTGTGCTAGTTATGCTATAGTTTAAACAAGGCGACTTTAGCAACCATGCTGCATGTCATGAATGCTGAATTAGCTGCTTCCAAAAGTCAAGACTTAGTGAGTGTGGTCATCACTATTCATAGGATGAGGAGGACAGTGAAATGCAGTCTCCTGGACATGACACAAATAGCCAACTTGTTAATCAGATCAGGTGGAGTTACTTGTGCAATGCACAAGATCAAGCCAGCTAAAATTCTGGTACAGATAATGGAGATGATGGGCACACCCTAGCCCTATCAAATTGGTAGTTAATGGGTGCTGGGGCAGGAAAAATTACTCTTTTTTGAGGATGTGGCCCTGGTAGAATTCTCATGCTCCAGTGGATGGCCCCACATCCATGTACATAGGGGTACCTTTAATTAGACTTGGATTATTAAAACAACAGCAACAACAAAAGACATGACATTGGAAAGGGGGACATGCTGAAAGGAGTATGGGAAGAATGGGGAGGAAAGTAGAAGGCTAGATTTTCATTGTATACGCATTTGAAATTCTTAAGAATGAAAGAAAAATCTTTGTATTAAAGAAATTACTTAAAGAGGGCATCTTTGAAACTCTCATTTCTTTGCTCTTAAATTACTCTTGAGTTTATACAGTTCCATCTTTCCTGAAATTCTAACATAGGAGTGTGAAGTATCCTGACAGCTTTTAGCCCCTTATCCTTAAATAGGAACATAGAACTGAAGATCTGCAGTGTTTAACATAAAAAAGAGACAGGCTGAAACTAACAAAGAACATACAGGAAGTGCATATAGTATGACAAATATTATCAATGCTTACTCTTTCCCTCTTTCCAGGTAGTATTCTCAGTGCTTGATATACATGAATTTCTCCCGTATCTCCGAGGATCCTAAACAGTGAATACCCCTGTTCCATTTCACTGAGGACAACAGAGGCTAGACTACTTGCCCACAGTTAATGGCAGAAGACAGTGCTGGTGCTGGCTTCGGAATGGGCTGCAAAGTCTGAGAGCTCTTGGCATTACAGTAGACACTAGGATCCCTTCAGAAAGCAACATGACAAATATCTGGAAGCAAGGATTTCAGAGGTAAAAGTAGAGAATTCACCCATGAAAAACAACAGTAAGCTCTGGGAAAGAAACTTTCAGTAAAACAGAGGTATTTAAATTAAAAAGAAAGAAAGAAAATAAAGTACTGCCAAAAATAAACTAGAAGAATTAAAATATGAGTTGAGAAGACATTCAGATAAATATCATCAAAAATAGAAAGGTTAAATATGAAAAGAACAGACTTTGCGTCTAAGATCGTCTGGAAGGCTATCAACAGGGGCTGGATCTGTGACTTGAGAGATCCAATTAGCTGCTTGGAATAACTAGACATCATCGTATTTTGTCAGTAATTGTTCCACAAGGGAGAGATAAATGGAGGGAATAGCATGAGAGAGAGAGAGAGAGAGAGAGAGAGAGAGAGAGAGAGAGAGAGAGAGATTTTAAAATGGAACCAAAGGGCACATTTACAAAATAGAAGGGCTGAAGACCAGGAGTGTATGAAGCATAAACCCAAACCAAGTCATCATCAGAAAGCTAGAGATACAAGAACAACTCAAAACATTTTATCTTTTGGAATCAGGATCAGATTTCAACTTCAAGAGCAACCTGGATCACATTCCTGCTAGAGCACTGCCTTCAGGGTTTTGAGGGCATGTGACTTCTAACATGGACGTTCTGGACCTGCAAACCACAGTTAAACTTGAGGGGAAAACGCAGGTGCTTTTTTGAAATGTATTTCCTCAAACACGTTTGCCGCTTAGGGCCCCACAGTAAGAGGCTGCTCAACAATTTGTGTCTTCAAGATTGTGAAGAGAATAAAAGAGAGGTGTGTGAAATCTGAACCATAGATTTCCTCTACAGATGAGGAAAAACGGAATATTTAGAATGAGAGCCAAAGTCGTTTGCTGAATTATAGCAACAAAGAAGGAATAAAAAGGAGACCAGACTGCTTCAGGAAGATGGTCTTGGGAGAACGGAGGGATTGCAGGGACTGTTCACTGAAGTGGATCTGATTTTACTAACAGTTTAACAGAAGCATCAGAAAATCTGAGAGTATCTGACTGAAGGGGAGATAAAATAAGACAAGGCTACGTCTGTAGCACACACACACACACACACACACACACACACACACACACACACACACACACACAGCAAGATCAATTTAAGACAAAATAGTTCAGATGTGATAGGCATAGTCAAAACAGTGGTAAAAATTAAATTTTGACTTATCCCCAAAGTGTGCTATAAAGAATGAGAAAGCCAGAAAAGGATCTTGTATTTGTGTGTGGCAGAAGGAGTGTGGCAGACTCCTGGATATGTACATTGATATTGTTCTTATAGATAAAGGGCAACCATTCAAAATGATGCCCCAAATTGGAAAATCAGCAGGTAGCGGAGTTATCTGGGGCTGAATGTAAACAAATCAAGTGTTGAAAAGTGCCTTTGACTTGGGGCACTGGAGCTGGGAAGTAATTTTCTTGAGAGTTTTCAAATATTGGTTTAGTTTTTCTGTGTGCATTGCTCTGATGAAATAAACAAACAAACAAATAAAAAACACTCAAATGGGCCGGGCATTGGTGGCACACGCCTTTAATCCCAGCATTCGGGAGGCAGAGGCAGGCGGATCTCTGTGAGTTTGAGGCCAGCCTGGTCTCTAGAGTGAGTGCCAGGATAGGCTCCAAAGCTACACAGAGAAACCCTGTCTCGAAAAACTGGGAAAAAAAAAAAAAAAAAAAAAAACACTCAAATGGAAACTGCTGAAGAATATTTATCATTGTATTCAAGAGCATCCACAACTGTGAGTAGGAGCCTGCCTAGGCGGGTTTAATTGAAACCACCTAGCCAGGCCTTCCTTTGTTAAGCTGGACAGCATAAGTTCCGTCTGATTCTTGGGCTCTGCCCGGAAGTTCCTCCCGCAGGCACATACGCAGACTGGAGAAAAGGACCTACTGGGTCACACAGGTGTTCATGGGAAGGGTGGGTCCCTGGGAAACAGTGAGCAGTGCTGGGGAATAGTATACACAGGGCTACATTTTTATTTACATGTTGACCAGGGGCTTATTTTGTAAAACAGCCGAATCATCTCTGTGACTTTAGCCATTGAACTAACACCTCTGGATTTAAATGTCTATAGACTGTAAGAATTATCATAATTCACTTTGCAATGATGTCAAAGCTTCTAAGTGTATTTGGTTTGAAAAGATACTGGTCAAACCGATCTAAGCCAGCAGATCATGATCTAAATAAATAAGTATGAGAGAGGAAAAGAAAAGAATGAATTGTTTGAAACTGTAGTAGGAAAGGGGGCTTTTACTTTCAACCTATTGAGAAATTAATGATATTCGAAAGTAGATTTAGATATAATTTGTCTCTGTTTCATCCACTATCCTGAACAAAACCGTTCAGCTACATGCACTCATGCCAGAACCCTGAGCTTTTTCTCCAGCAGGCAACCAAACTCTGACTTCATGTAGCACACACCTATTTCATTGTTGTACTTTTTAGTCTCCGCAGTTTTACGGTTTTTCTGATTGCTCACATCTTTACGTAGACCCTCTCATCCTCTTCATGCCTCCTCACCACTTCTTCCACCAAAAATTTGTCTGAGTAATCAGTGTGAAATAAAGAACCGTTACTCTTTACTGATAGAAACATTTTAAAGTTGGGAATACATTGTAGACACCCTAAATATCTATAGCAAGTAAGTTTTAAATAAAACCCGAAGAAATGGTCAGAAAAATGTACTGAGATGCTTGCAGTAGCGTAAGAACTGAATCAGAATTATTTATACATTTGCCTATGGTAGACAGCACAAGTTGTGAAGTGGAAATTAACAACCAGTCTCTTTCTCTGGTGGGTGTCTTATGAATTGAAAGAGAGTGGCCCTGTAGTGTGGGCTAAGGTTCTAGGAGCAGTAAATTATAGGAAGGTACTGAAGCAAAACCAGCGCCTAGAGCAATGGATTTGGATGGGAGCCACTGCAGCCTCTGGAGATCAGGACTTTTTTCTCCTTCCCGTCAAAATGGTGTAGCCTATTTTTAGGTAGAAAGGTGGAGGCCAGGAATCTCTACCCACCCCTGCTGTTTCTCAAGTGATCTGACTCAAAATAATCAACACATCACAGAACAGCGTGCCTCAAACTATATGTCTGCTTCCTTAGGGTCTGCCATGCTGCTCTAATAGGAATACACTCGGATATTTTCATGGTAGTTTTCTTTAGGGGCTTAGGAATATAGGTAGGATACAGATCTGTTTTCAGCTAAATGCAAATAAAAAATATATTTGGAAAATTTTAAATTCCTTACATGTTTTTTTGTTTTGTTTTGTTTCTTTTTTGGTTTTTCGAGACAGGGTTTCTCTGTACTGCTTTGGAGGTTGTCCTGGAACTTGCTCTGTAGATCAGGCTGGCCTTGAACTCACAGACATCCGCCTGCCTCTGCCTCCTGAGTGTTGGGATTAAAGGCGTGCGCCATGAATGCCCAGCACATTTTTTTTTCCTTATAAAAGTATATGTCAGTATACCAGACATAACAATTTGGAGAGAACAGCTATTTAAATTTGAATGGTAAAATAATTCCAATTGTTTTAAAAAACAGAGTTATGACTACAACCAGCCTTATGATGGCTCCTGTCTGTAATCTTACCACTCAAGAGGTTGAAATAGAAGGATTAGTAGTACAAGTTCCAAGCCAGCCTGGGCTGCATAGAGAGTTCCAAGCCAGACTGGGATATCAAGTGAGAACTGAGCTCTCTGTCACACCCCCCCCAGACAGTGATAATAATTATGTTAAATGCTTTCATGCATATTCAATAGGAATAATTTAAGGATAGTATTAAAAATGTAGTGAAGAGGCCTATCAAGAATCTTAAATCAGAGCACTAACGCTCTCTGAGTCAGTGCTTACTTTTCATCAACAGAGGGAGAATCACCCTAAGGGTTCACTGCATGTGCCCCATGGACACAAAAAGCTTGCACTATGTGTGAATTAGTGAGTGCCTGACTGGAACCCTAGAAACACAGACGTGAGTTGTTTCATTTTTTTCTAATAAGTGTATATTAAGCATACAGCAAATGATAACCAGACTACAGTCCACAACTCCAGAGAAGCTAGGTAGCAAAGAAGACTCCAAGAGAAACATCCATGGATCTGACTAGGGAAATAGACAAGATCTCTGGAGTAAATTGGGAGCATTGGAGGGAGGGGGGATGAAAGGGGAGGGGGAGGAATGTTGGGAAGTGTGGAAGAGAACATGAGGGAACTAGATCAAGTTGGGGGAAGCACAGAGAGGGAGAGCAAAGAAAGAAATATCTTGATAGAGGGAACCATTTGGGGATTATCAAGAAACCTGGCACTATGGAAATTCCCAAGAATACACAAAGATGACCCCAGATCAATCTCTAGGCAATAGTGGAGAGACTGTTTCTGAACCAGCCTTCCCCTGTAATCAGATTGAGGACTAAGGTAATTGTCATCACAGAACCTTCATCCAGTAATTAACTGATGGAAGCAGATCCACAATTAACCACTAGGTCAAGCTCCAGAGTTCAGTTGTAGAGAGGGAGGAGTGACAATATGAGCAAAGGGGTCAAGCCAATAATGGGGAAACCCACAGAAACAAATGATCTGAGCAAGTGAGAGCTCACTGACTCTGGACTGAGAGCTGTGGAACCTTCATAGGACCAAACCAGACCCCCTGAATTCAGGTGACAGTGGAATGTATTAGGCAGTTTATGAGGCCACTGGCAGTAGATAAAGGATCTATCCCTAGTGCATGAACTGGCTTTTGGAGCGCATTTCCTATGGAAAGTATACAGTGTTCAGCCTAGACACAGAGGGGAGGGTCTTGCTCAGGCTTCATGTTGGTGATGGGACAGACTTCACTGACTCCCCGTGGGAGGCCATACCCTCTCTGAGGAGCAGATAGGGACTAGATGAGGAGAAGGGGCAGGAGCAGGATGAGGGGAGGGAGAGAGAACTAGGATTGATATGAAAATTTAAAAATAAAATGAATTTTAAAAAATTATTTTTCATTTTACATACCAACTCCTGTCCCTCCTCCCTCCCCTTCTGCCCCCTACCTCCCCCCTTTCCCCCTCCTCAGAGGGGGTAGGCAACTCCCCCCCTTCCGACATATCACTCACATTCAGAGGACCATTTCTGTCCCAGGCAGGTTGCCTAGCTGTCAGTCCACAGTCGGTGAGTTCCCACTAGCTCAGGTCAGCTGACAGACATGAGTTCTCCCTCACATAGAGCTCTGTGCAAAACTTGTGCCTATGCCACAAATGCTCTCTGCTCATCAACAGAAGGCAGGACAGTCTGAGAAGAAACATTACCCATAGGAAGACAAAAACATCTAGAACATGAAGGCAGAGTCCACTGACCTGAGAAATACAGACTCCACCAGTGGGGAGGTGACAGGCCTCAGGCCTCATGGAATCCTGTGTCAGTTTGTAGTTTTGAACACAGCTCCATGGCCAGAAGCTCACAGGATGACCTCTATAAACTGTTGGAGATAAACACACACACACACACACACACACACACACACACACACACACACACACACACACACACACACACACTTTGGAGTTATCATTTCTGATTATTAATATGAACAAATAGCTCGGTTTAGGATCAATCTAAGATCTGTGGAAACTAGTTTGGTTTCCTTGCAAAATAAGCCAACGAAAATAACAGGCTCCATTCATTTAATAGTCCGGATAGACAAAGGCAGTTTTATTCTGGGCATAGTGCTTATCTGTGTGCCTGACCTGAGCTGAAGCAGCAGGGAAGACAGACAGAAACCGTGAAAGGCAGAAGCCGAAAAAGTTGGCCTGTTGCCCCCAAAGCGAACTGTGCTCCCAGTAAAGAGAAATACTACCCTAGTGAGCTGCAAGGAAGAGCAGGGCCTCTTCTGTGCTTTGGGCCTTTGAATATAGGGAAATTGAAGCAATTATACTGTGCTGTAAAAATGCCAGTGTTTTTTTTATAGTTCCTACTCAATCTCTCTCTTTCCCCAACGTGAAAGAAATATGCTTCCTTTGAAAACTAAGCTATCATTTAAGATGTTTTGTTATTTTTGAGATATTAGGAAATGGCCTTTTAACAAAACAAGTGCTGAGAAACACTGCCTTATTAATATGAACATCGTGTCAAAGTTGCCTTTATTTAGTCTTTTATTGGCCACTGTGGAATTTACTCCAAAATGGCTTTTCTCCATTTGCTACGTTATTGCTTTAATTAAACATTTTAATAAAAAAGACATTAGCTGCAGAATTCTAAGGCTAGGAAGCTGCCTTAGCTGCATGCTCACCCACCAAGTGTGTACTTCCTTCCTGTCTTCTCAGAAGATTTCTGGGCAAATACAGCCTTTAAAGTGTAATGAATAGACATATGAAAGGTACAGCATAAAAAATGTATGTGTCTCACAAACCTTATACCAATTTTCTTCCTTTTGTGTAGTTTTGTCAGTTTGAAAATCTGTTCAAGGTGTCATTTGAAATAAGACTACTCCAAGCAAAACTGTTCACTAAAGGGTAGTTGGGCCATCTCTATGTCTCCTTCATTTCAACAGCAACTTTTCAGTTAGCAGCAAACATGGGGACATGAGAGTGTGTGCAGTAGGATAAAGTTCTATAAATGATGAAGTAGAAACTCTCCCTGGTTAGGAGGTTTGACAAAATGTTCTTTTTGAATAATTTGATAATGAAAATATGAAGGATCAGGAAGTTCACTATGTCAAATAATAGTAGAAACGAGCATTGATTTAAAGTGCATAGTATATGCATTTAAGACAATTTTAGTACATTAAGGTATTAGCATATGTTTGCTTTCCTACCATAACAAGAGAATTTTCACAAATCAATGGTGCTTCAAAACATCGTGAACTTACAATATCTGGAAGAATTTGCCTGCATCGTGCTAGTTTCTAGATTGTGGAAGTTCTCGGGGCAACTGAGTTCGCCTCTGTATTTATTGCTGACTACCCTTCACCAAGCTCACATGACTTGAAAACAAGAAACCCTGTGCTTCCAAGCAAAGTGGGGGTGGTGAGAAGACAGCAGCAGTACGGACGCGGTGTTTAAGGAAACAGCCCACTTGCAGCCTAATTATAACTTGAGAAATATTAACCACATCGTCTCCCATGACAAAAGATCATGTGATGTGTGAAATGAAAGTTTTCTGACATCACTTTTCTCACAACAAAGCTGTTGTGAGTGGGGGTACGTTTCTCTAGTGCATTGTAGCTAACAATAACTGTTTTCCGAGAAGAAGGGAGAGAGGGAAGATAGAGAAGGCAAGCAGTAAAAGACATTATAAAAAAGTCTTTTGCAAGCATCACCTAACAAGATTCCTTTCATGTCTTATTCATCCTCGTATCTCCATCTGTCATGTGATGGACACACAAAGGCATCTTATGAGCCAGCTGCTTTGAATGAGTCACTCTCTTTGCCACGATGCCCCTAGACAGACAGACAGACAGACACAGAGAGAGAGAGAGAAAGAGAGAGAGAGAGAGAGAGAGAGAGAGAGAGAAAGAGAAGAGAGAGGGAGAGGGAGAGGGAGAGGGATAGGGAGAGGGAGGGAAGGTGGGAGGAGGGAGGAGGGAGGGAGGGAGGGGGGAGGGAGGGAGGGAGGGAGGGAGGGAGAGAGATGGCTCATGCTTGTCTTGGACCCGTTGCTGGTTTTGTCTGAGTCACTTTCCTTCTCTTAGCCCACCCAGCACTAGCCAGTCTGTCCTCACACTGACTCAAGGGTGGGTAGTGATCCTGCTGCCCAGCAGATGCCAAGTTCTTTCTCCAGGGCCCCATACCCAAGGGTGTGTCTGGTATAATTTTCATTATTTCTTGTTTTTCTGAACTACCAAAGGTAGTTTTCTAATCTTCCCTGCATATGTTATCCTGATTCACCTTTATGATAACTACATGTTAATATTTTTTGACTAGGCTATATGTTTTTATATTTCTTTAAAATGTAAGCATATATTTCTCATTATTTTTAGCATAGTACTTTATAGTGAGTAAAAAAAACCTTACTGTGCATCTACACCTCATGTAATGTGCAACATTTAATACTATCTATTATGTCAGTAAATAATTGGATGCAGTTGGAGGGATTACCATGAACAGGCACTACTAAATATTTCATTAAATGAACATGTGTGACTCTCCCAACAACCGTAAGAAATCAACTTGTACTATCATTTCCACTTTCAGATGGGGAAACTGAGGCATGAGCAATTCAAATAATTCCCCCAAGTTAATCCATGTTGGCATTGGGCTTCTTTGCTGGGCTTGAGCAGAGGCACTCATCAATACCTCTGGTTCCTAGTGCAGCCACAAGACTCAGAAGGAAAAATGACGTGTCCAAGGCCACACAAGCTGCTGGAAAAAGAATGGCTTCAAAACCATATTTAACTTTCCAAATCTATACATTTTCTACAACCTATGCTTCAACTGGAATCAAACCTTCTCCCTTCCTAGGATATGGCTCGAGACTCTATTTGTACTTTGCTGTAGATGTTGCCTTCCCAGAATCTCCCTTTCCACAGCACACTTTCACCCACCGTCTCTCTCTGTGGAGGCAATACACAGCTTTCATGGCCCTAGCCTTTACTTGGTTTTCCCCTGGAACATCTTAAGTTCCTGGAACAGGAATTCCCTCCTTTTATCCCTCCCCCTATCTCTGGATAAATTCCTCATGCATGATGCATAGTAGAGCTGAGAATATCTACTGAATGGATACTGTATGCATGGCACATGCTTAGTTAATATTTATGCAATGAATTGTTTGTGGACTAACATAGCAAATGTGATGTGCTAGAGTGTCAGGAGGTAAAGAAGGGAGGAGCACGTGTCCCACACATACGCTTACTCGTGATGTTAAAAGACAAGAGGATTTGAGGTGCCGGAGGGTCAGCTCTAATGCTAGAGTCCATGTCAGTTATCTGAGAATAAGCTAATATATTAGTCATCAGAGTCATGGCACTGACACATTCCACATATTCCCGTCAAAAAAAAAAAAAATCCAGATAGAGGTAAAGGACTTAGAATTACCTCTGAGGCAAAAGATACCTATCCCTAAGCAATGCTGGACTAGGAAGAATTAAAACGCTTTTACAGTTTCTAAACATAAAGGGCAATTTCAATACTCACTTATCCTCTAACCTTCCAAAAACATTCTTAAAAGGAAAGTAAAAACCAAATGCAACGAAGTCTTGTGAAGCTACAATTTTTCCATTTATGATAATAAAGACAATTAAGTAGTAGGACTGAGATGACTGGGCAGGTCAAAGCCCTTGCTGCACAAGCTTGGCATCATGAGTTTGATCCCTGGGATCAAGAGTGGAAGGAGAGAATGGACTCCTGCAAGTTGTCCTCTGTTCTCCTCATACATGCACACAGAAAATAGTAACAGAGAAAAAAGTTTTTAACTAAAAATCAAATGTCAAGTTCCTACATGTTCGCAGGAGCTTTCTCTGTGGTGTCCTAAGCATACACTTAGTGTTTTTCTTAGATATTGTGTCCTGCCCCAGGCTGACCCAGGCCTGAGAGGGAACTTACTGCTTTATATTTCCCCTGGTACTACACAGTGACCTCAACTGTAGCTTGTTTATCTGAGAGCTTCCCCTATTTAGTTCTTCACATACTTGCATGTTTGTGTCTGGGGGTGGTGGTGGGTGGGGGAGGGGCACAAGTGATAATACAACACGATCTTCATGTCCATTACCCATCCTAGTATTACGCTAAGAATTCTTTTTTTTTTTTTTCAGGGAAATTATCCTAGTTAGCTGCAACACAAAAATATTCTCTGAAGTTTCCCACTACAGATCTATTGGTAATATCATAGCACATTGCCTATTATAAAAAGATCAAAAATAGAAGAAAAAAAAAAGGACACATGGAACAAAGGAAAAATGAAAAAGAGTTGTATAAGTGAGGAAGTTAAGATACAAATCATTTAATTGCTTTTCTTAGTGCCACATTCTAGATCTTGTTTTTGACTAAGGACAGTATGAGTACAATGGGTTATTCTCCAGACTGATTTTTTTTTCTTTTTTTCTTTTTTTAACTAGGCACACACATGAAATTGTAGGCAAGATGGGTGTTAAGTACAGGAAAGGTGACAGGATCATAAAGGAAGTATTTGCCAAGAGTGACTTTAGCATAGATTTGCATTACCTCACTGCACAGCCCTCAGAACTTCTTTTTTTTTATTATTTCTCATACAATTTCCCCATCATCTGCTCCTCTTGATGAAAAGACACTGAGAGTTTTAATAATGGCTCATGTTTCCTCAGTACTGCCTGGACATCTCTTTATATCTAGTACAATATGCTATAGGTACCAATGCCAAACTAAATTTACAGAGGAGATGGAAGCACAGGGTGGAAAACACTTGACCAAGACTGCACAGCCATGGTATAGTTAAGAGTCTCAAATAACAGTAATATTACAGATGGTTCTTCCCACCAGCCTGGTCCCATAGCTGCATCAGTCCCAAATGAACACCCAAGTGCTATATTACTTATAAAGCTGTTGACCAATAGCTTGGGCTTCTTATTGGCTAAGTGAAGGGTCTTGCTCTTGGAATGAAAAGACCCAAACATGAGTTTCAAATTCTATGAAATTAAAAAAAATAATTTCATCAGGGTACCATAGTTCATCTTGATCCCTAACTAGAGTGTATCATGAACTAACTAAGAAACATGCCTCTGGCTGGGTCTGTATATTTCTGGGAAGGGTTAACCGGGAGAGTTTGATTTTTCACCAGAGCCAGCAGCACTTAGGGGTAGTGGCTGGATAACCAGAAGTCCAAGAGAAAAACAGTGTTGATCATTAGCCCATCTTTGATTCATGCTGGTAAACAGATCTGTCCTATTGATTTTGCTGTCTTCTTCTTCTTCTTTTTTTTTTTTTTTTTTTTTTTTTTTTTTTTTTTTTTTTTTGGGTCATCAGAGCTCATGTTCCTCAGCCTCCAATGTGGACTAAAGACTAGATGTTCTCCGGGAACCTTCCAGGCCTTCACTGCCAGATTGGTACTGCTGAGGAAGCCAGCGTTGTTCACAGAGCAGCTGCAGGGTTCTCTGTAGGCAGAGTTTTCCTGTCCTGGCAGCGATCCCAAATAACCACTCAGAAATTTAGTATTAATTACGAATGCTTGGCCAATAGCTCAGACTTGTTACTATCTAAGTCTTATATTTTAAATTAACCCATATTTCTTATCTATGCTTTCCTTGTGGCATAGGATGGCATGCCCATCTTACTTCTCCTTGCATCTGCTGGGGACTCCCTGACTCTGCCCTCCTTCTTCCCCGTCCTTAGTTAGGTTGTCCTGCCTATACTTCTTGCCTGGCTACTGGCCAGGCCAATCAGCTTTTTAATAACAATGAGAGCAAAGCATATTCACAGTGTACAGGATTATTCCACAGCAGTTCTCTGCACTCTAGCATGAGATAATTACTGTTGACTACTGTAGTGGTTTGAATGAAAATAGTCACCATAGGCTCATAGGGAGTGGCACTAGTGACATGTGTGGCCTTGTTGAAGTAGGTTTGGCCTTGTGGGAAGCAGTGTGTCATGGGAGGTGGGCTTTGAGGTTTCAGGAGCCCAATCTAGGCCTAGTAGCCCTCTCTCTTTCTACTGTATGCTGATTGGGATGCAGAACTCTCAGCTTCATCTCCAGCACCATGTCTGCCTGCATGCTGCCATGCTCCTCAACATGACCATGATGGACTAAATACCCGAACTGTAAGCAAGCCCCAATTAAATTAAGGAAGCCCCTAACTAACACAACTATCTAGTCCATGCCAGTGTAAAAAAAAAAATCCCTATTGGAATATATATTCATTCAGTTCTGTGCATCTGGGGAACTCTAGTAAATACAGTGGGTTATTGTGAAATTAAGATAGGATTTACTTCTGTATGTGTACAGAAACTACACAAACCCAGTGTAATTCTGCCTCACAGAAGGACCAGGGAAGTTAGAGCGTTAGGAAGTTCCCAGCAGGGAACAGAAATTGAGGAAATCTCACATGTGAGAAGGAAGACAGCTGTGTGCTAAGGTATTCTGATATCGTCGAAGAAAAGCTGACAGAGGAGGAAATACTCAAGAAGCCTTCTAGGAAGACAAAAGAAGAAAGACTCGATGGGAATGTCTAGACAATAAGAAGAGAAAGATGGGAAGGTGCAGAAATCAGAGGAGACACAGGAAGAAACAGAGGAGATGGTCTAAGCCAACTCAAAACTCGAGCAGTATCAGGGACATAGGGAAGTGGATTTGTCTTTGGCCACCAGGCTGTCAATCTTCTCTGTTTTAGTTGCTGAGAACAAAAGCTGATCCACAAAAGAAAGGAAACCCATATCCTTGGTTTCCAACGTGCTTATTTTCAGGGCTTGAATATTTTCCTTCCTTGAAGGGAAGCTCAAAAAGTCAACTTTGAGGGTTTTGTTTTATTTTGTTTTTTTTGGTTTGGTTTGGTTTGGTTTTACCTCTGGGAAGCTTTGGAGCCTATTCTGGCACTTGGCTCTGTAGACGGGGCTGACCTCGAACTCACAGAGATCCACCTGCCTCTGCTTCCCGAGTGCTGGGATTAAAGGTGTGTGCCACCAATGCTCAGCTGAGGGTTTTTTTTTTAATTTTTATTTTTGACAAACATCTCAGGTCTTCAAATTTAGGAAGATTAGAATCCCTAGGATTGGTCCACCAGATTTACAATTAAAAATACAGCACTTGCTTATGTTTAAATGTCAGATAAACAAGGATTAATTTCTCACAATGTTCAAATATTGCGTGGGACATACTAAATGTCATTTGTTGATTATCTAAAATTCAAATTAATCTGGAAGCCTTCTCTTTTATCTGGCAGTCCTATGTGGGGAACTCGTTAAAATGCATGGCCATCAGTACAGGTGCCCGTCAATGGCTGAATGGAGACACAGAAAGTGCCATATACACAGTGGAGTTTTATTGACCACATGGAAGAATGAAATTGCATTACTGGTGGGGAAACAGAGAGAACTGGAAATCACCATGGTGAGTGAAGTAAGTTTATTTCACAAAGGCAAGTATGTCCTTTTATTCTAACTTATTTGGAATGAGCAAAGGAAACAGGGACATGAAATTAAAAGCATGGAGATTAGGATGTGGAAGGGGAAATGAGTGGGGTAGGGGGAAAGATCAGATAGGGAATTGATAATGCATGCTTTGCCAGTTCCACATGCTGATTCCCTTCTTGCTCTGAAACTGGGGGAGGGCTGAGAACCTCCAGCCCATTGTAGTACAGCTTGTTCTCAGACAATACTTGGAGAGATGCTGGGTAAGCTTGGATAATGCTGATAGATGTGGGGCTTCAGGACAGCAGAGTACCCTAAGGGAGAAGTCTGCATGGCTGTGGTGAGCCTAAAGGGCTACTAGAGAGTTTGATGCTCATTTGAAAGGGAGGAGAACTCTAGACCTACACTGAACCCCAAAACACACTGGCTGAGCCCCATTGTCATTTAATACTTTCAGTAAGGCCACATAAAGACAACTCTTAGCCCAGTCTCCTTAGGTAAAGAAATGATTACTGTTACTCATATTATAACTTGAGATCCAGTAAGGTATGGTAAATACTCCAACATCATTCTTCTCGATAAAGCATTTCTTTGGTTATCTGATTTTTTTCTGCTTCCATATAAAGTTTATTTCCTTATTTCTGTGAAGACTGGCATGGGGATTTTGATTGGAATTGCCCTGAATCTGTAAATTACCTTTTGTCATTTTCACAATATTAATTCTTTCAATCCTCGAGACTGGAAATCTTCCTCAATTTCTTTCTTCGGAGATTTAAAGTTTGCTTTACAGAGGGCTCTTGCCACCTTGATTAGAGTTATTCTCAGTTATTTGTTGTTGTTTTATTTTATTTTAGGCCTGTTGTGAATGGATTGTTTCTCCAATTTCTTTCTCAGTGTGTTTGTTACTGGTATACAGAAATTAAATCATAGGGATGAATATGTTTGTCTGAAGTCAGGATCAATAAAGGTGTTGAAGATTATGGTATTCAAAATATCCTTGCTCTTTCTCTGCCTTGTCTTGCCTCCCTACTAGCCTTCTTAGTGGGAGGATACCATGTGACTTGTGTTGGCTAATGACAGATGGAAACTTAAATGGCTAGACTGTGACTTCTTAGTAACCTGGCCTGAGACTGTATGTTCCAGGAACTTTTACTCAGTCAGGATCGTACGCAAGAGTCAATTGTTTCTGTAATAAGCACATAACATTGCAAGTGAGAAGTCTTTTGCTTCAGGTGACTGACCTTTTAAGAACATTTGTTACTGCAGAATGCCTGAACTAGCCTGAGTGGTCATTGGGAAAGGACTATAAATGTCAGAGTTGTACATGGATAGGGATAAGTCTGAACCAGAGCTAGGAAAACAATTTAGGTCATGACTATTTTGTTTGTTTGCTTGCTTTAAGTGTGGAAAAAAAGGTGGATTGAATTCTTGCATGTTACATTTGGACCTTAAACCTTTTTCTCTATAAGAGACTCTTTGCCTGCATGTAGATACAAAATAAATTCAATTTTGAGCACCTGTGCTTTAAAATCACTGCAAGAGGAATAAGACGGTGAAATTACAATAGATTCATCTCAGCCTGCTGTTCAAACTGGGAGTATTAGCTCAACACCTGTTTGAAAGCAGGCTTTGAAACATAACTCAGAGTTAAATATTTATATGGTTTGAGATTAACAACGAAAGGCCTTCAGGGCAGGATTAGAATGTAAGAATAGTTTAGAAAAGTAATTCAGTCACTGTCATGACTCCCAGGGCTCTGCTAACTCTGATGGACTGTGCCAAACTGCCTACTTGGCTGGATACCAGAGATGACAGGGTCAAGCACAGGATGATACTGTGCCAAAGGGTCCAAGGTACTGGAGAAACACCTCATGATCCTCCCTTCTTGTCTTCTCTGTCTTTTACTTGCAGTCTTTGACATTTTTCTTTTCTTCTACCCTTTCATCTTAATCATCCTTCTTCATAACCTCACATTAATGGAAGCAGCACTTCAATTCCAGAACCAACACACACACACACACACACACACACACACACACACACACACACACACACACACACATGTTATCTGATCTCTCAGGAATCTATCTAATCTTGTTCCTTTCTACGAACTTACCAAAGTCACCAGGAAGAAATCTAGAAATGGCGTGGTGTGTGTGGAGGGGGCAGGGATCAGTTTAAATGAAGCAGAGCTGTAAAATGAGGGAAGCTTTCCTTTTGTCCCCACAAACTGAATCAGTGAGTCTGTAGTAGTATGTGCTGTGTGTGAAAACATGATTCATTCAGAACACAGAAAAGTTCTAGTCCAAACTGGAGCTCCATTTTACTCGGTCTAGCTCAGGGTGGCTTGGGGATCACCATATAATGCATGTTGGCCATGAACTGTGGCAATTCTTCTGCCTCAGCTTCCTAGCGCTGAAGCTCAGCTTCCAGTTTGCTCATTCATGAGACAACGCTCATGGCTGGGTGGGTTGTTGAGGAAATTCAGTAAAGTGGCTCATGTTGTCAGCATGCAATGGTCATCAGATAAAAGATGAGCAGCACACAGGCTGTGTAACGTTTCAGCACATCTCAGGTTGTAGCTACTTCTTCACCTCCACTTTAATTGCATTAAAATGAAAACCTTTTTCTCTTGTTATTTTTCCTGCATCTACAGCTTTGTTGCACGCTAGAAGATATAAGATGTAGAACCAAAATGCACTCACATATTTCCACAGTGTTTTTCAGACATTTATATATTATGGACTATGGGTGGTGGGCCTCTGGGGATTGATAAAGTTTAACCTATGAAATGAGATTGGAAACCCCATCATAAGGTTATTTTCTTTATAACATGAGGAAGAAACATCAGATTACATTCTGCACATTGTGTACAAACAGCAAGGAAGCATGCTGCAAATCCAGAGAAGGGCACCCACCAAATCCTGAATGTGTCCCTGGAACTTGGGAGGTAAGTTCTGCTGTTCAAGTTATTCAGCTCGCAATGTTTCCTTGCCATGCTGAGTAATATTAAAAAATATGTATAAATATCTGTCTGTCTGTCTAGCGATTGTCTATATGTAGCTATATAGTTACTCTGTGGTTTCATATAGAACCTCTCACATTTGTACAACTGAGTAAAATTTGGGGATATTCCCCTGGTACAACTTCAGTCCTGTCTAAATGCAATCCTAATCTAAAAATTTTATACTTGAGAGGCAGAGGCAGGTGGATCTCTGAGTTTGAAGCCAGCCTGGTTTACAAAGCAAGTTCCAGGACAGCCAGGGCTACACATAAAAACAATCTCCTCCCTATCCCCCTACCAAAAGAGAAAGAATTATTTATTTTTATTTTTATTTTTTTAAGTTAAGTCAGTATTACACAAAGTGATGGGTTTCATCAGACCATCTTCATACTTGTGTCTTTCTGCTCTGCTCTCATTCTGTACTCCACCTACCTCCCTTGTGTGTCCTTTCCCCTCTGCCACTTCTTTCCTTTCTCCAGTTCATCCTGTCTTCTGCTGTCCTATTGCACGTTACAGATACCATTAGCACATCTCTTTCTCCTCCTCATAATCCCCTTTATTGTTTTGTCACGCACATATGTATCTATTTAAATTACGATTCTTTTCTTTCCGAGTCTTGTTGATTTCCTTTAACATAATGCTTTCTTGTTGTATCTATTTTCCTGCAAATGCCATGATTTGATATTTCTTTTTTATTTCTTTTTTCTTTTTTTTTTTTATTAAGCTATAATTTCCCGACCCCCTTCCCTCCTCCCCTCTCCCCACCACCAAGCTCCCAGTTTACTCAGGATATCTTGTCTTTTTCCCCTATGAGCTGATATTTCTTTAAGACTGTACACATTTTCATTGTGTATATGTGCCGTGTATCTGCTGATGGGCATGCAAGCTGAAAAACCTTGTTTCTACTTCCCTAGTCTCCTCAGAACTTTGTGGTGGACTTAGCACAGGGACGTTCTTGAGGAAAAGTGGGAAGTGTTTGTTTTTCCTGGAATTAGAAGACAGCACTGACTAACAGCCTGTCTATGCAGATTCCCCTTGCTTGACAAGCAAGCATTCCTGCCTGCATCTTGTGTTTCTTATATGAAAACCAGGGGCTGGAGATGTGGTCAGTGGTGGTTACAGGAAATGCTAAAGATCCTTGCTTAATCCTTAGCATAGGGAATTGAAGAAGATGTCTCGTGTGACAACCATCTGGTAGGAAAACCAGCACCATTGACAAAGAAGTAGAAATACAGAAAACGAAGCAGGCTACAGTTCATACTGACACTGCCCACTAACTGAACCAATGGCAGTGGCTACATATTTCAGACTTTTTACCTAAGAAAATAAACCTCTGTTTATGTCAATGTTTGTGCTCATTTTTTTCAAGTTGTAACCAAATACATTCCTAACAAACACCAAGTAACTGAGTTGCTAGAGCAGTGAAATTTCAGAATAAAAAGGCACAGGGGATAGGATATCAACCACATGGAAACAATACAAAAGAGGGAATCTCTCTCGGAAGCTTTTTCTGGTAAAATAACAAAAACAAAAAACAAAAACAAAAACATACTGAATTTTATCAAATGAAACCCTCACAAAGATAGCTGCGGGACTGTTTACAGGAGAGAATCTTCACCATCTGCATTTGCTTTTGGAGACAGGATGTGACTACATAGACCGCAGAGATCTGCCTGCCTCTGTCTGCTAATTGCTGAGATTAAGTGTGTGCCACCACCATGTCCAGCTCAAAAGTACATACAGTAGGAAACATAAAATCCTGTGTTTCGATTTTAAAAGAAGATACCTTTAAAAAGACAAAACATGAAGTGATAGCTTTGTTTGGCTGTCTAGTGACAATCACATTGGTTACATGATGCAGGCCATTACTACATAATTCTACCAGCTGTCTCCACATCTTTCAATATCATGCACTGAGCTATGAAAGCAAAGTAAGCAGTTGCACATTCCACTTAACTTTTTTTAATTGACTGCCATCTGATTTCTTCTTTCTGAGTAATTACTCTCTTCTTCCTGTGCACTGGCTCCATGCTAATTGGATTGTTTTGAAGCACTTCCCTAACTGTTAATTTCTACTGAGACAATGCTATTCTCAGAAATAATGATTCGGTAGTTTAAACCTTTGGTTTTATAAATACCCATACTTTATATTTCTCAGTCTCTGGAAAACCATTAGCACAGTCTCACCTGTTTGCCTTTTCGATATGAGGGGAGCTGTACAATCAAAGCAGGACAGTTCATAACCCTACCCTTTAGAGTTTCTTTTCGATTAGGCTTCCTGCATTTTCAACACCCAATATTTGGTCATTAGACAAATTTCTAATTCAAATAGCATTTTGGTTTGTTGTGCTTGAAGATGTCAGAGCCAAATTCAAATGTACCAAAGACATCTCTCAATATGTGAGTCTATTTAGTCATGGCAGCAGTTTGGATTGTGCAACTGAATGTGAAAATGTGTTTGTCTTTCCAAAATTTGACTGAGAAGAATTCTAACACAGAGGCATGCTCTAATAATCAAGCACTAACTATATTAAATGGCTTCCTTTGCTAATTTCTCACATTAGAGAGATATAGATTAGTAAGGGAAAGTGGAAAGAGAGCAGGAGGGTCTTTAAGGGAGACATACTGTCGATAGTCCTGAGGTTTGAACCCAGAGCCTTGTGCATGCCAAACATATACTCTGCCACTGACTTCAACTCCAGTTCCTAAACAGCAACTCTAATTCCGATTGAGATAAATTTTCTAAACTACCATTTTTAGAAAACACTGTCAAAAATGTTTTGAATATTGCAAACATGACTAAGTTCAGATTCATTATTACATTCTCTGAATAAAAACATGGTACATTGTTTTTAAGTTTAAAACAGTAATAGACTCTCAAGCTGTTCTAAAACAAAATGCTTAGGATTATTTTTGAGATTATAATTACAACATTCCCCACTTCCCTTTCTTCCTTCAAAACACTCCCATGTACCCCTCCTTGCTCTTTCAAATTCATGGCCTCTTTTGTTCATCAATTGTTAAATACATATATGCATATGTATTCCTAAATATAACCTGCTTTGTCTGTACAATGTTACTTGTATGTATGTTTTCAGTATGTTGTATGAGATCATTGCTGTGAGATGAAGATCCTGACAATATAAGGCATATCTTATTAAAGTTGCAGGGTGTGGTTATGGACACAGTCTTCTGTAGTAGTCTGCACGGGGTGGATTGTCCCTCCTCTCTTCATCTTTGCATCTTTAGGTAAGTTGCATCGTTTTCTAAACCCCATCTGTGATGTGGTACAATATTACCTACCTTTAAGAACTTTATGCAAATCATGGAATAACATATATATAAAATGCTTAGTACCTATGAGAAGCATTCCTTAATATTCATTCAGTGCCATTATTATCTGAGTTTTAAGGTGTTTGAAGTTTTGATGGCTGATACACTCTCTGTGCAATACTGGATTGCAGAAACCATCTCTACTTTGAGTAGCTCTCCAACAACAGATTAATCACAACCACCAAACAATTTAAGATCCATTATACTCTGTTGTGAAAGTGCAGAAACTTTGTGTGATTCTCCATGTAATTAGCAGTAGAGGTCTGTGGTATATTTCTGACTATACTATCTAATATGCAACAGATTCTTCACTGAGCTAATAGCAATGCCTGCTTGTAAGCACATTTGGCACTTATAAAGCACATTAGCGAACACACTGCCCTGTTGAACTGGATACGATGACATCCCTACTCCTAGTGCAGCAGACCGTAAAAGGCACAGATGTTAAGCATCAGAGCTGGTATGAACCACTCCAGGAGTTTAGAGGATATTACTATTTGCTTGGTCCTAATTAAATAATTTGGAGTCTTATAGCATTGGGAAGCTTTGGAATAGTATGTTTACTCAAAGGTAACATAGTAGGAGCCCCTCCCTATTTCGTGTACTAATCCTGATTTTTTTTAAAGGAGTTACGACTGAAGAAGAACAATCCATTCCTGAAACTAGATGGGAATGCCTGTAACCATCCTGGAATCTTTAAAAGACCAAGGACCAGGATTGAAACAGGAGCAAATGCCTATTCTAGTTTCTGAAATGAAGACATCTGCAGCGTGACGGAAGGCAAGTGGAAGATAAATGCATTTGTTTTTCCATCTGTTAAGACACAACGAAAACATACTTCCCATTTTTTCCCTTAATATTTTGTTTCCTGGCATGGAATGACAAAATTCCCAATCAACCACAGCTTTCACAATGTTTGGTTCTTTTAAAAGGCTGCACTGGTGCTATTGTTCAGATGTCTGGAATATAAAACCCTTTTATGAAAAAGGACATAGTTCTCATACACATTTATGGCTCTATGTGTAGATCATATTTATGTGAAAAATTATTAAAGAATGTACGGTTAGGACTGTAAGGACACATTCTGTAACCTCATTGGAAAACAACTGGGCATCGTCTGATGAGTCAGTTGTAACTCAGCAATTTTGATGCTATGTATTTATTTGTCCAAGAGGGCTCTCTCACATGCTTTGTAACCAGAAGCCAAGTATAAGCATGTCTTTAGTCTTTTCTTACAAATACATGTAACAAAATCCTTAAGTAACCATCAAAAGCAGAATGGTGCAGAAGAACACAAAATGGCAGAAGTTTAGTTAGTCACAGCTCCGTACAACAGCATGTGTAAATTTTGTAGAAATATAATGTGCACGTTTTTAGGAAAACTACGACATGCACAATGCATGTGACTGATGTACTAAGTTAAAAAATGCACAGAATTAACCCACATATGTTAAATACAAACGTGACCAAATTCTGAAGGAAGGCAAAGAGACTGGGAATGGTGGGGCCTGGGCACCTCACAGGAGAGAGCAAAACTGTTTGTGTAACCAGGCTCACACTTCATTTTCTCATGGTTCTTCAGATAGTGCATGTGTTTAACGACTATTCCTTAGAAAATGCTGCATATTTAGTAAAAGTATAAAAAGGATAAAGAGAAACCATTGCCACTCCTACATCTAAGGAAAATCCTTTTAAAATATAACAACCTTTAAATTACCACTACTTACTGGCTGTTCTTCCAGAGGACCCGGGTTCAGTTCCACAGGGCAGCTCATTACTGTATGTAGCTCCAGTTCCAGGGGATCCAACACCCTCTTCTAGACATTCATGTGGGCAAAATACCAATGCACACGAAATAAAAATAAATTTTTGAAACCTTGCCTAAGTCATCATTTCATGACTTCTATGGGATGATGAATATGTTTAATTACTGTAAGAGAAAGGGAAAGGTTAGATGAAAACAAGTAAAGCCAGTTTATTGTGGTTTGTGATACCATAAGAGGTCACATTCCACAGAAAAAAAACTGACAGGTTGTCACTAGTCTTCAGTGCCTGATGACCTTTAGACACCAGATTTTGTTATCTTAAGTAGTGGGAGGATGTTTTTTCTAGTTTAGTTCACTTCACCATTTTATATTATATACTTGTAGAGTCATTCCATTGGTGCAACCTAGCCTCTGAAATTCCACAAACGTCATTTTTTGTATGTGTTACAGTACAGTTAAATTACAGAACCCGCAATTGCTTTTTTATACTAATGGATTTTATTATCTCACCTTAGTTTGGCTGCTGTCAAGAATTCTTTATCTAACAGTTATTCTTTCTCAACCACAGTTTATTCATTACTTAACAGAAAGACTATTTTTAAATCAAACTATGAGTGGTAAATTTGTGTTTATGTATTTTAATTATCACTAAAAGGACAAAATTATGCTGTTAAACATTATAAAGCATTACTTTATAACATTTTATTTATGTGTTAAAAATATACTGCCTTACCAGACAATTACATTAAAATACATGTTTAAATTCTCATTTTTACTATGTTTTATGTGCATATACAAATATATATATATATATATATATAATGATTGATACATATATGTTTCTGTGTGTGTGTGTGTGTAGCTAGGAGTCAAATGCAGGTCCTTGGATGTTCTAAGCAAGCTCTCCACTATTGAGCTACACCTCCAGTCCTTTAGTATATTTAATGTATCAAAAGAAACAAACAGTTAAATGGAGCATTGTACTGACATAGCATTTTATGTCCTTTAATATACCTGGACCCAATATTCTTAATACTTTCATTATGGAAATCAGTATAGTTGGTTTTTGTATGATATTACATTTTATCATATCTTATGTTTAAAGGAATATCTATATGATAAAACATAATTTTGGCTTAATTTAAGTGAATGATTATAAAATGTGTATGTAAAAATAAACTTATATGGCTTCACCTTCCCATATAGTTACTGAACTAACTAATAAAGTAGAAATTGGGGAATCAGAAGCTTCCATGAATGTTGTGATGACTATTCTTGGTTGTCAATCTGACACACCTGTGAAGAAGGAACTGAAAATGAAGATTTGCCACCATCAGACTGGTTTGTGAGTATGTTATGAAGCATTACTTGATTGGTAGTTAACAGAGGAGGGCCAACCCTTAAAAGGTAGTACAGGGTTGTGTAAGAATGCAGGCTGAGCATGCCATACAAAGCAAGCCACTAAACAGCATTCCTCTATGGTTTCTGCTTCAAGCTCCTGCCTGGCCTTCTGCCAGTAATAGACTATAACCAGTAGGATGAAATAAATGTTTCTTCCCCAAGATGCTTTTGATCAGTGTTTTTTAATCATAGCTGCAGAAAGCACAGTGGGACAGAAATCTCAGGGTAAACTAAAGGTGACAGTGCATTCACATTGCTTTCACTTTTCTACACTGTTAGCTGTATGTCTCTTGGAATGGCCCTGCTGCACCTCCTCACCTAAAAAATTACACAAGAGAATTGCAGGGACCATATAAGGCAATGTAGTCATAATCCCTGGCATGGTGTTAGTTTTCAGGAAATATTCCTCCTTCTCCCACACCCTCGTTCAAAGTAAGAAATAAAATTTCCTTGAAATACAAGGTTATGGCAAAATATCATATGCCAGATCTTTGTCCTCAAAGGGACTTCACAGTGTTTTGTTTTGTTTTGAAGCGATAAACCTCAGACTTCATGAGCCTTGCTCTTCTGTCTCTTACTTTACAGTGGTTTCCCATCCAGCAGTCTCTCTTTTAGCCTTGGCATCTGAGAAATGAGAGAAGAAATAATTGTATCAAGAAAGGATGGAAGTACAAGAGTGTGTTGTCACTGTCAGTCTCAGAACTTCATTGTTGAAAGCTCATGTGTGTGCACTGAGTCCACCATCCAGTCCTTGCAAAACGCCAATGCTCTCCTACAGCACGGAGGCTAGACATTCAACACACATTTCTTTTGCATTGGTTTTTTTTATTTCTCACTGTGAAAGTCAACAGGGGGTACTTGAGTGTCTGAAGACAGAATAAGACACAAGCCACCAACGTTATTCTTACCTTTTTGTATGTGTGTGCCTACATGTTCATGTGTGCTCTGAGAATATGTGTGTACAGATGCACGTGGAGGTCAAAGGTTGGTGTCAGATGTCTTACTTAGTCACTTTTCACTTTATATTTTGACACAGAGTCTCATTCAGTGATTCAGTGACCCCAAAGCTCTTCCTGGTAGTGGGATTACAAATGCAAACAGAATCACTGGTCTTTTCTTTTCTTTTTTTTTTTTAAATCCAATTCAAGTCTTCAAGCTTGCACAGCACAGCAAGCACTTTTTTGATTGAGCCATCTCTAAAGTCCTCTGTGTCTATTCTTAAGGATTATTCTCACATCCATCCCTACCACACCATGTGGTAACTAAATCTTAGTAACTACTTTTCACTGGGCTTTAAGCTATCACAGGCACTGTCATGTTTTGACACTGGCCTCAGTGTGGTTTTGGCCATGTCTACATGGTTTATTTTGTTTTGTGTTATCATACAAGAAGCATAATTCCTCAGTTTCTTATGATTTCTCAAGGCATAGACCTTAAATATCTTAGACTACACAGACTATGTGTTCTCTGTCACAGCTACTTAAAACTAACACTGTAGCATCAAAGTCACTGTAGACAACTGTAGACAACACTATAGACAACACTGTAGACATATATATATATATATATATATATATATATATATATATATATATATATAATGAATGGACAGGCCTCTCTTTCAACAAAATATACAAAAGTATCTTTGCTTGCAATTGGATACATTTGGGGAGTTTGGTAGGTCTTTCTGGAGCACACTGTGTTGTTATGCTGTCGGAGATGCCTTCTGTTCCTAATCAACACGGGTTCACTTCTTGCCATGGTAGGGTCAATAAAACTAACTTCTCTTTTTTTCTATGTCAGCATTGCCTTGCCAGTCTGGCTTCAAAGGATATATTCATTTTACTGATTATTTTGGTCTATGCAAGCAATATCCTAGGTGGTTAAATGATGGCACTCTGAAATTATAAGATGTTACAAGCCTACTTCCAGTGCCTTCCCTACTCTCGTTCTAATAAATCCAATCCTTTGCCTCTTAGAAACTTTCTGTTTGTGTCTGTTGAGACATCAAACTTAAATACTTAAAATGAGCCCCCAAATATGCTGGCAACAAATTAATGTTTCTCCTGACTTTGTAAGCTGGTCACGTGGTTCTTTGGTGAGCAATTGCCTAGGGTTGCACTCAGCTAGCACTTAGCATGGAGCTGTGCTCAACTGGAACTTCTAGGATGGAGGGCCTCTCTCTCCCCCATGTCCCATTCTCCTCTCTATCTTCTTCTCTCTCTCTTTTGTCCCCTGCCACACAAACACATGCTCTTTCACCCAATGCTTTGTGGCACAGTCAACTGAGGAGTACATTCCAAGGGAGAGAAAAAGGTAAAGTGTTTCTCCTGTGTTCTAGTTCTGCACTTCAGAACAGTATTTCCACCATATTCCATTGGTTGAAGCAAACTGTGCAAATACTAACAGGTCAATAGTAAAGAAAATGAAGTGCACTTCTTGATGGATGAAACAGCAAAGTTAAAGTGTGAAGGCCATGCTTACTGGAGTAGGAAGAATTTATATCCAATTTGCAGTCTTCCACTTCCAAAGATAAAGTTGGAGGTTACTTTTTATTCCAGTGGTCATCTGAAGATTGTTGCCTGTCTGTGCATGGGGATAAATACCTGCTGGGACAGGGGATTATACTCTATGGGGAGGGAGTATCTCATAAGAAGAAGAATGGGGCTGAAAGACAGCCAGATGAATCACATCAGATCCCTTCTAGTAAGGGAAAATGGTCATTCCCTTGCCAAATCCTGGACCCACATGTGAACTTTACAGTGTTTCATGACTTTTCTTGGGGAAATCTACAGATATGTATATTCATTCCAGATGGGACAGCAACAAACTAAAGATACAATTTCATACAAGTCTAGCTTGGGAAAACCAGTGAGTAACTGGGGTTACTGATAAAAGTGTTAGTGAGGAATTACAGGAGCATGCATAATGGACTCTTAGATTCATAGCCAAAATCCAACTTAGCATGGGGGAACACTCATAAAAGCTGCACCAGTAGAGTCTTGTTAACATGGCATTCTCTATATATTCTAGCATTTCTCAAAACAGCATACATGGTTATGTGCTGCTGGGAGAGGAGCTGAGAGTTGTTAATAGGCTGGGTCTTATGAGGTTCTAGGTATACTCTAATTTCAAGACAGTAATGGCCATACCCTTGGAGGATGGCGCTCCACAAGGCCCACTGATGACATTTTCTTAAGCACACATAAGACAGTTCAAGCAATGGCATTGGCTACTTGTCATGTTGCTATGTTGTCAAAAGTAAGGAAGGAATGAAGGGAGGGAGGGGAGGGAAGGAGGGAGGGCTTATTTTGGCTCATAGTTTTAGGGAGTACAGTCCACTCTGGCAGGGACATCACAGTTGTAGAAACAGTAAGCTGAGGAATGATGAATATTGTTGCTTGAAGCCATTTCTTCTTTTTGTTCATAAAAGTTCAGGAACTCAGCTCTTAGGATGGCTCTGCTCACATTTAGGGTGGGTCTTTCTACTTCAATCTAACCTAGAAAACCCCTCACAGACATAGCCAAGGACTTGCTTCCATGGTTATTATCAATTCCATCAAGTTGGCAACCAAAGTTAACCATGAAAAAAATACAGGCCTTGTTGGATCCTGTCTTAGTCATTGTTTGATTGCTGTGTAGAGACATCATGACCAAGGCAATTCTCAGAAAAGAAAGTGCTTGGGGGCTTGCTTACAGTTTCAGTGGTTTAGTCCATTATCATCATGGCAGGAACTGTAGCAGAATGCAGACAGACATCGTGCTAGAGAAGTAGCTGAGCACTCTATATCCAGATGTGCAGATGGCAGAAATAAAGAGACTCTGGGATTGAAATAGCTTTTTGGAAACCTCAAAGTCCACCCCCCAGTGACACACTTCTTCCAACAAGGCCATACCTACTAACCCTTTCAAATAGTGCCACTCCCTAACCAAGTTTCAAAATTTACTAGCCTATGGGGGTCATTCCCATTCAAACCACCATAGACACTATCCTTTCATGAATGAAATACATTAGATTCCAATGAGGCCTAAGGGCCTAACTACAAAGTTGAGCCAATTATATCAAATTGGTGCAGAGTTGAAGAAATATGATATCATTCCTGGCTTAGGTTTTTATTTGTGTATTTTATTTCTGAAATGAAGCCTCCTTCATTAGACTTTGGTGAGGAAAGTGTCCCCAGTGTCCCCTCAGGCCTTCAGAGGATAAGCACATGGCTGGTTTCTTTGTGTTTTACTCTTCCACTTCTCATTTATGACTAAGGTCTTCAGTGTCTTTCTGATTATACCATCCAAGCCACATGCTTCTTTTGTGGTGAATACCAACTATCTTAAGAGAAATACAGACAAATATTATAAATGTTTCAGGAAATGAAGGTTGTGGTTGTTCCAGAACTGTCTGAAATAGCAAAGTTTAGAGGCAGTCTCCATTGTCCAACAATAACTGACAAATAGATGGAACCAGATAAAGGGATACCAGTCAGCCATTTGAAATAATATTGAAATGTATCTATTGACTCAGAAAGTTATGATATAAAAAAGAATTATGGGTATAAAAGAAGTCACCCAAAGTGATCATGCCTTTTTATCTGAATGTTCTCTTCTATATATAATGTTCTACTTTCACAATGCCTTTAATAATAAGTCTATCTGGAAATATATTTGATAGAAAAATTCTGAAGAGCCATGAGTGTAGCTAAGTGGTAGAGTGTTTGTTGCCTGGTATGTAAGAGGTCCTGACCTGAATACACAATATCCAGCACACACCTACACCCACCCTCCACATGTGAATTATGCATCTTGCTATGAACATATATTTCTGCAGTGAGTATGAATTCTTTTGCAATGAAAACAACTCAGTGTCTAGAAAAAGAAATATCTTTTTCTGTCTAGGGGCAGTATGAGCCAGAGATATCTGGAGTAGACCTCAGAGGTCAATATCATGCAAGACAATTGTCACATTTTTTTCCTATGAAATGTCCTTTTGTGCCACTGTCAGGATTCAGAGCTAGCTAGATTGAATATTAGTCTGACTCAGCATGGCATTTCTTTTTGCTTTTATGGTAATGCTTAAAAGCCTGAAACTCTGCTCTCTATTCAATATATTTCATCAAATATTTATTGAGCACCTACTATGTGCCAATCATCAAGGAAGCAACATTAACTAGATAGTTCTACTACAATTTAAGTCAATAAACAGCTTCATG
The DNA here is from genome assembly GCF_003668045.3 of Cricetulus griseus. Lineage (NCBI taxonomy): Eukaryota > Metazoa > Chordata > Mammalia > Rodentia > Cricetidae > Cricetulus > Cricetulus griseus. Next base: position 108,936,186 of record NC_048599.1, read on the forward strand.
AAAGTATCTATCTCTTTTCAAAACCCAGGATGGTCATTCTGATGATATTCTAAAAGCAATCCCGGCCCCGACAAAAAAAAAAAAAAAAAAAAAGTCCAAAACAATTCAAACATGAATAAGGTAGTCCTGATGATTTCATTGTGCTGACTAGCACAACAATAAATCTGCTGGCTTATTATTTTTTAAATGCTCACACATTTGTGTCACCTCACTGACATGGCACCTCCCCTTGCCCTCTTTGAATCAATAGCATTTCAGATCTTTTGTTCCTTTTGGTGGAAATTGCTTCAATCTATTTAGTCCTGAAGCCAAATCTCTCAGTTAGACTTTGAGCTCAGAAGGAAGATTCCATGGGGTAAAATTGTTCTAAAGTCTAAGCCAAGGCATATGTTTCAACTACAGTGAATAAGTCCTGTCGAATCAGCAATTAAACAATTAATGAGCTAAAAATACAGAATGCTGGGCTGAAGGACACAATTGTATTTATTCAACTAACACAATTTTTACTAATTTAATTTGTATGTAAGCCATTTCCATTTTTCTTCCTCATAGGGTTTTTTAAAATTTATGATGTTTCTCACAGTATGGCATTTAGATGAATTTAACTGGAAAAGAGTTTTGTGCATCCTTACATTTTACTTTGCAGAAAGGAGTGTGTGTGTGTGTGTGTGTGTGTGTGTGTGTGTGTGTGTGTGTGTGTGTGTGTGTGCCTTGTGAGGGGGAAGGTGCTTTACATAATGCCTTATAAAGGAGAGGTATCTGAAAATGGTCACTCTTCAAACCAGGTCCTTTAGATGACCAACCCACTATCTTTTTTGCCCAAGGTTATTTCCTTATGTTTTCTTAAGCCAGCCATTCTTTGCATCTATATTTTGGTAAAGATGCCATACACATTGTATTGTTTGTTTTTCATGGTCTTTCTTTGATGCACTTATTCGGTTAGCACATATTTCCTGACAATCTACTACATATCACATCTTGATTTTGGTAATAGTTTAAATGTCAACAGAAGTGACTAGTCAGTGAGTGTCTCAAGTCTACCTTATGGAGCAGTTTGTGACTAGTTCTATGTGTTTGAGCATACATGTATGTGTTGAGGAGACAAGAGATGTTTGTGGCACTTCTTTCCTGTGTAAATCTGCCCAGCTTCCTAACTTAAGTGTAATCATATGCCAAATACCTACTATTAAAAAGGCTTGTTTCAGGCGGTGGTGGCGCACGCCTTTAATCCCAGCACTCGGGAGGCAGAGGCAGGCTGATCTCTATGAGTTCGAGACCTGCCTGATCTACAAGAGCTAGTTCCAGGACAGCCTTCAAAGCCACAGGGAAACCCTGTCTCAAAAAACCAAAAAAAAAAAAAAAAAAAAAAAAAAAAAAAAAAAAAGGCTTGTTTCAGAGACACACATTATATATACACTAAGCTGCCTGGATTTCATTTTACGATGAGATGTTAATTTCACTTCTATGAAACTAATGCTTCATTTCATAATTTTTTGAGTAGGATGGTACTTTTAAGATTCTTATAGCTAATTAGACTCAGGCTATTAAAGTTTTCCATACAATAATAGTTTTTCTTAGCCTTCAGCACTCTAATTTTAATGTGAAGCAGAAATTTTTAAAATCATTTTAAGACTTTGCTTTCAGAATGCAATGAAATAATAGTTCAAATACTGTGAGAAAGGGGAACAAATAATGCTAGATTCAGAAATACTGATGACTTGGGTACCGTCTCTGTCATTGTTAAACCAGCACTCAACTGCTCCAATAACTCAGGAACACCTTTCATATTTTCTGTCCACTCATCTTGCAGTATTGGACCAATTGTCTCACATTCCCTCCTGGGCAGCCTGCCTTAGTTGCTCTTCACAGTTGCTTTCTGGTGTGACCAGTCTCTATGTCATGGCATTTCCACCTGTGATTCTAGGACACCATCCTATACCATATGCTTTGGCCCTGCTCTTGTCAGTGCAAATTGTGACACTTAGCCTCCTGGTGAGGAATAAAACTTCTGACCATCTTTGGCTCCTGCCTCATTCAGGGTGGGTCGTGCACAGGAAGGTGGTAGGAATGTTGTGGTTATGCACTAGAAATTCTTCCAAATTCCCCCAAAGATGAGCATTAATCTATCTCCACTTAAATCATTCAAACAGCCCTAAATAAATAAATAAATAAATAAATAAATAAATAAAATTGCAGAACCAATAAAATGAATTTAGGAAGTTAATGTTTTCAGCTCTGGGTCTACAGACACACAATAGAAAGTTATTATGGAGAAGAAAGGAAGGAGGAACTTAAAAATACCTTTAGATGTTAATGCTAATTATAGGTGTCAGACTATAAAATGCTGCTATACTAAAACCAATGTTGTACTCAATAAAATACAACTAACACCTGTTGATAGTGTACTGGTGATTTTAAACCTCAGTTTCGGGTCACATATAAAACTCACTGTGAATAAGCAATGTGAGTGGCAAAACCCAGGAGAAAGGCCTTCCTTGTTTGTTATAGGAGAACTTATCCCTACGTGATCAAACACCCAAAATCTTTAGCTGTTTTTCCACTTCCCCACACACCTTTGAGAATAGTCAAATAGGAACTTCATAGAAATGTGTAAAAGCAATTTGAAGTCCTGGTTTTGGGTGTCAATGTCCCAAGGACACAAGGCATAGTGAAAAAGAAAGGGGCACACACGGTTTAAGTGTCTTAGACACGCTGGCAAAACCTAACATGTTTTAGAATGTAGGTTCTCACCTTGCACAACAGATGTTGGTCTTTTAAACCACTCTTTAATGAAAACAATTCCTCTCCAGGAAACCACAAACTCGGTTCAAAATCCTGGCAGAGGGGTTCTCCCAAAGGCGCTGTTGTCCTTCTCCTGCGGATATTGGTTTTCCTCGCAATAGATAGCAACCTCTAGGGAGGGGTGCTTGTGGACCTCAAATCAGCTAAACTTGACCAAATACTAGAAGCTCTTTACTTCGGAAGAGGGAGGCGCCTCCTTGGGACGTGAGGCTTCCCTACTCTAGCGCCCGCGGCCAGAAACGGAAACCACTAGCTGCGCTCAAGTGAGTGGAGTGATGAAATCAAGGCTACAAGGGACGGAAGCTCACCGACCTAACTGGTGACACGCTGCTGGGCCCCGTGAGAAAGCCGTGCGGTCCCACAGTGGTCCCCGCCGCATCCCTGTGTTTGGACCACAAGAAGAGAAAGGGGAGCCGCGCGCGCGCGTGGGGGCGGGGGAGTGCGGCTCAGATTTCGCAAGGTCCCCGCCTGTGGGATCCGGGTACCAGGTGGCCGCCGCGCGGGGCAGCGCAGGCTCGAACGCTGCAGGGCTTGCAGGCGGCGCGTGGGCTGCGGAGGAGTTGCGGGGCGCGCGCCCGGCCGGCTCGCCCGCGGCTCACCTGGAGCGCTCAGGTAGGACCTGGGCGGGGCGCGGGGCTGGCGCGCAGGCGCGGGATCGGGCCTCGCCCCTGCCGACGTCGCCGGCGGGAGCTCACCTGGGAGACTCTCAGAGGAAGAGAAGCCTGGCCGCCACCTCGCCTGGCAACGCGGGAGGCCCGGCGGGCAGGCAGGAAGCGGCGGCGGCGGAGGAGTTGAACCGAACAGCCCACGGGAGCCACAGCCACCCGAGTCGCCGGCGCCGCCACCTGCACTTGGCTCCGGTCCCGCGGGCAGCGCCCCCGGCCGGCCACCGCTTCCCGCCGCCTGCCCAGCCCACCTGCCAGGTAAGGCGGCTCTCAGTCCGAGGGGACCCCGCGATCCGGGCAAGGGACAGGGTGCCGGACGGCCCCGAAGCTGCCCGCTGCCGGTTGGACGCGGTCTCGAGAGCGGGTTTCAGTTGCCCTCCTCGGGAGAGGGCGGCGGGGACACGGCTCACGCCTGTCGCGGTGCCCCTCGGCAGCCCCGGGGCAAGGCTCTAGCACGAGAGATCTACCCTGGCCAAAAGTCCCTCTGGTCCTCGGGAAGGTGGGTCTCCGGCGGAGGCGCTGCTCAAGGCTCGCCAACTTGGGCTAGCAGGTTGCCTGCCCGCTCCCGGGTGCCTAGTGGGGCCAAACCCGCGACGGGGAGGGCCGTGGCTGTGCCGGGCAACTTTCCCCGCCAACCCCCCAGACAGTCCTAGACTGGAAACAGCGGCAGCCGGAGCCATCTCGAAGCTTTCCGACTGGTTTGGAAGGCGCTTGGTGGTCGGACGCGGGCATCCGCGCTCTGCGCTTTTCCGGGTGCACTCCCCGAGCCAGGACTGCGCCCACTTTCCGGTTGAAGGTGGCAGAGTCCAGGTCTTCGTGGCAGGAGGAAATAGAGCTGCGGTTCCGCAGCCGCACACCCTCCTC